>NC_139949.1:34253007-34490507 GCF_963454915.1 Gymnoscopelus microlampas
AGCTCAAGACCCAAAAGAGAAATTAGGTGTTTGCCCGGAACCCAAACTAGTGAAAATAGGCTAGCAGATCTACAAGCTCACAACGCGTCGCTTCATGCCACGTTGCGAGCTTTATAGATCTCCTATTTTCACTACTAAATAGTATATATATATATATATATATATATATAATACCTTTTTAAGTAGGAAACGAAAAAAAAGGGGATATTCAGTCGCGTCCCATAAAAATTGGTCTGTGACCCAAACATGAGTCCCCACCCACTGTTTGGGAAACGAAAGTGCTGTAATCTCTCTGTCTCCCCGTTTCTCTTTCAAATTCCCTCTCACTCTGTTTCTGCCTCTCTCTCTCTCTCTCTCTCTCTCTCTCTCTCTCTCTCTCTCTCTCTCTGTCTCCAGCTGATGAGCGCTGTAATTTATACTGTCAGTCCATGGAGACAGGCGATGTTGTGTCCATGAAAAGAATGGTGCATGATGGGACGCCATGCTCCTACAAAGACCCGTACAGCGTGTGTGTCACAGGAGACTGTGAGGTGGGTAATAGAAGACCTGAAGCCAATTCTACAAATGTATTCTAGATCCCAACAGTATTCTGAAAAAAACATGTTTTTTTCAGAATATGATATGTATTTAGCCGCAGACCCCTATCTCAAATTATTTTGTTCCAGGGACTCCCAGAAGCAAAGAATAGAGTTAAAAATGTTCGCTATAAACAATATATATTCAAAGATTTGCACACATTTTCACGATTTTTCAAAAATAGCAGATCTACAAGCTCAGATCTATGAACTTGTAGATCAAAATACATCAAAATGGTACTTAAGTACAGTGCTTAGTTACTTTCCACCACTGGTAATAGTGACAGAGAGAGAATGAGAGAGGGAGAGAGAGAAAACTGAGATGAGTATATTTTCAATAGTTTTCACTTTCCCATGTTGGTACAATGGTATTGATTGATTGATTGTGGTGATAGTACAGCAAAGAGCACATTAGCACTTCACAACATACAGGTTTCAAGGGTACAGTATAGCTCATTTTATAAACGAAGGCATTTCGTTGAGTCAAATGCAGAGGATGAATTTTCCCTCGGGGACAATAAAGTGCAACTGAACTTTGTTACTCATGTTGCATTGCAGCATGTGGGCTGTGACTACCAGATAGCGTCAGACAAGCAGGAAGACAGGTGTGGAATATGCGGAGGGGACAACAGCAGCTGTAAGATCATCAAGGGAAACTTCACACGCAGCACCAAGAAACAAGGTACAGTAATACACACATGCACGCACTCGTCCACACCACACACACACACACACACACACAAAGTCAAATTCTTGTATTCACTGGACTTGTTAGATGATATACCGTAACTGTGATCCAGACTAGTTACTGGTTTATTAGTGTTGCGTAGCCAGACAACTATTCCACAATCTCCGAATGCTATATAGAGTCTGGAATTACACTCTCCCCCCGAAATCCGAAGAAGGAAGCTGTCATCTGTTTGTCATTTCCGTTCACCAAATTATATTTTAAAATTACTTTACATTTAATTTTTTAATTTCCATTTCTGCTAAGCAGCAAGATATATATTCTTCGATGATTTTGATTTATATTAGGATACATTTGCGCGACTGTAAAGACAAAACGGAAGTGGGAAGGAGGCTTCACATTGCGCTTTACCTCTTGATCATCAACAGAGCTTCCGTGCTCCAGACTGTATGACCGGAAGCATTTAAAAATTGTGGGAGGCAACAGTCTGGCCATGCAAGACTACTGGTATATAGTTTTTACTGTGTTTTTCTAGGCTTCCTGAAGATCCTTGAGATTCCCAAAGGAGCCAGACACCTGCTGATCCAGGAGTTCAAAGGAACGCCGCACATTCTGGGTAAGAGGAAGTACATCACATACTATGTGAAAGCACAGGTGTCACAAATAAGGAAGGCTAAATGTGAATTCCCCCTCAATTATTCAGAGGTTTAACTAGAAGAGACAATATACATCAAATGAAAACAAAATGAATCGTGTCCCACACGATAACCAAGTAAAGATGATAAATTGCTCAGTACGAATTTAGAATTTGTGGGGATTTTTTGGTAAATCTTTTGAAATAATAATAATTATAAACAAAATGTAGGAAACAAAAAATAAACCTGCAACCCATAAAAAATGGTCCGCGACCCAAACATGGGTCCCGACCCACTATTTGGGAAACAGTGCAGTAGACAACAACCAAAGCTATTTCATTGACAACATTGCAAAGTACCGCGAAACAAGAGACCTACTGCTGGGATGAGCTCTAGATTGAACTGAAATGTATCCAAAATTTTCATCAATGAAACCTGATTAATTTTCCATCGTTAATAAACTGCCATGATGTTGATGTGGAAAGGGGACTGTTTTCTAGTTGTTGTTTTTTCTCCTGTATTAGCGGTGAAGGACCAGGAGACGCGACATGTGTTTCTCAACGATGAAAATGATTTCCCAGAAACCCGTGTGGTGATAGAGAAGGGTGTGGAATGGGAATACCATAATGATGATGACCGGGAGTCCATTCAGACCACCGGACCATTAAAATATGGGGTTGTGGTCATGGTAATGCTAATAAATTAGACGTTACTTGTTCAAATGTTTTATTTTTTTGTTGCTTATATTTGTTTTTTTCTTGACCACAAATGATAAGAATGTTATTTAGATAGCATGTTGTTTAGACAGATGCTAAGTTCGATGTTAACCAGGTATCCTAGTTTTTCCGAGGCACTACAATGTTCTCTTTGCACTCTACTTATGTGACTTATTTGCCTTGTTTGTTGACAAGGGTTCAGGCTTACTGTGATTTCACACACGCAAGTCACTATGGATAAGAGTCTGCTAAAATGCCTGAATTGTAATGTGTAAATGACTATTATTAACCAGGTACAATATGGCATTGTGGTCATGATAAGATACTAAATGGATAACTAGCCAATACGTGATTGATGATTGATTAACCAGGTGCAATATGGAGTTGTGTGAGCGAGTGTCAGGTCTAACTACAGCAGCTGTAGATCAAAAAAGGTTTGTGTCAATTTAGACCCATACAGTATGAGTTAGAGACAAAACTTAGTCTTTGCATGTTTTAACCCATTAAAACCGGGAAAGCATCTGTGTTATTTTAGATTTTACAATCATTTTAACCATAACTTATACTTTGGCTATTCAAAAATAGCAGATATACAAGCTCATAGCGCGTCACTTCATGCCACACTATTTCTGAAAACTGTTAGGATTCTTGAAGTTTCTTTTTTAGAATCGGCCTCTTAATGGGGGTGAATGCATCTCCCCTCTGTTAGATCCGTCCTGAAGGTGACGCTAAGGTGACACTGTCCTACAAGTACATCATTCACAAGGAACTGTACTCGTCCATAGAGACCAACCTGCTGCCTGACATGACCTTCTACGAATGGGCGCTGAAGAAATGGTCCATCTGCTCCAAACCCTGTGGAGGAGGTAGGAGAGACACAGTATTTACACCCTGATGAATATTACATCGTCGCTGTCGGGTGGAAACTTTGTATGTCCAAAACTGTTACTTTTTGGGGGGCTTTTCTGCCTTTATTGATAGTATGCAGTGTGGAAGAGAGAGGCGGCGAAAGACACGCAGGAAAGGTCGTCGGGATCGGGATTCAAACCTTCGAGCATTAGAGCCTATATGTGGTTTACTCCTGGACCGCTAGGGCAGCGGACGCCCCAAAACTGTTACTTTTAAGGAAATGGAAAAAATAACCTATGTTCCATTTTCTTCCAATGTTATTATTTAGTCACAAACTCTTGTTAATACTTTTCATTAGTTTAATATTAATAAAACCCACAACATTGGCGAGTTGTGAGCTTGCAGATCGGCTATTTTTGGTACTTTTCTATGACACTGCATTCATTTACGGGAAAACGTTAAAAGTTGAAATATGGAGGTACAAGGTTTCTGCCTGACAGCGACGATATTCAAAAACACACGCACACACACATACTACTTAAACACAATCCTTTGTTATATTTATGCATCTATGCATATGGCTGAAAAACTGATCCAGGGTGGGAGATGAGAAGGGAGGTGTAATTGCATCTTCTAGCAGAGTGTATGTATGCTTCTTATTTCCCAATCAAAACTGATGGATTGATTGATTGCAAAACGTATACTGCCAAAAGTTGTCCTACAGGATGGAGATAATGGCAATTTAATGGTAGTTAGATTAGCTTGCTTGCTTGTGAGTACCGAGGCCAGTAATGATTAAATGACAGTGTGAAGGTAAGTGTTTTTTAATCCTAGTTTCATAATTAAAACAGTGCCCACCTAGCCTGATTATCAGACTGAAGCTGCGTGGAGCTTCAGTCTGACGTTGGCTCCAGTGTAAGCGATTACAAGGGGGAGGGGATTAGAATTTCCCTAAACCAATCCTAAGGGATCCCCACCTCCGACTCTCATTGGACAATACATTTTGTACCGAATGAATCCAAGGTTCACATTTACAACACCAGACCAAGAGGCAGTCCACTCAGAGAGTAGGCGGGGTCTATGGTCTGGAACCAGGCTAGTGCCCACCTCCATGATTGACACCATTCACTGTAACCGAACTGGGACTGGGGAGGTTCTGCTTTTCATTACAAAATGGATTCAGAACGTCGGAAGATGCAACGTTGATTGATTGAAATAAAACCATTTGGCACGTACAAAATGGCACGTTTCAACTCTGAGGGCAAATGGCATGTGCACGTGCCTGAGAGAAACAGAGATAGTGAATGAGAGAAAGAGAGGGAGAGAGACTACTTAAAGAATGACAGGAGAATAGGGAGACAGACTTGTCAGGAATCATATCAATTTTACATGTACAGTTGGTGATCCGCTTTGTTCTGTCTTGTACAGGACACATTAAAATCCTTACTGTCCCTACGGGACCCTTACAGGTTCCATTTGTACACTTTTTGAAGTTAAATGAACACTGAGGATTTTACTGTGTTTGTTCTGTCTTGTTACCAGGGAAACAGTACACACGTTTTGGCTGCAGGCGGAAAGCTGATGGGAAGATGGTCACTCGCACTCTCTGCATGGACATCAACAAGCCCAGGGCCATCAGCAGAAACTGCAACATGCAACCCTGCACGCAACCTGAGTACGCAATGCACTGCACGCGCGCGCGCGCACACACACACACACACACACACACACACACACACACACACACACACACACACACACACACACACACACACACACACACTGCACTTCTACATTTGTTCCATTTGATCAAATGTTTTATCATAGGAGGAAACATGAGAAGAATGTTTTTTGGGAGAATTTCGTGAATCTGACCCCTCACGTAGTAGGATGTAGGATTTCAGGATCTGTTAAATAACGTTAGAGACTAGAATCATGACAGTATTTTGAACACAGACCTAGGATTTGTAGACATGTCACTCACTTCCTCTCCTCCCTCTCTTTTCTCTCATTTCACTCTGTGCCTCTCTCTCTCTCTCTCTGACCACCACCCCCACCCCCTCTTCCTATCTCTTCTCTTTCCCGCTTAGCTGGCAGACAGGTGAGTGGGGGGAGTGCAGTGCCTCTTGTGGACAGACGGGGTATCAGGCTCGTTGGGTGGGGTGCCAGCAGCCTCAGCCCAGCGGGGAGCAGCGTTCTATCAACAGTAAGATGTGTAACGATGACAGACCAGAAGGCAAGAGGCCATGCAACAGAATCCTCTGTCCTGCAGTCTGGAGAGCCGGGCCCTGGTCCCAGGTAAGGACTTCATACAGACTATAGTAATACTACTAATAATAATAGTAGTAGTAGTATTCATATAGTGCACTTCTGACGCACTTCTGAATAGTGTTATCCTCCTATAATTCTACAAAGCTCTGTGCGTGTGGTGTGTGTGTGTGTGTGTGTGTGTGTGTGTGTGTGTGTGTGTGTGTGTGTGTGTGTGTGTGTGTGTGTGTGTGTGTGTGTGTGTGTGTGTGTGTGTGTGTGTGTGTGTGTGTGTGTGTGTGTGTGTGTGTGTGTGTGTGTGTGTGTGTGTGTCTCAGTGCTCAGTAAGCTGTGGGAACGGCACCCAGGAGCGTCAGGTTCAGTGTAACAGTCCAGACAACTCAGTGGGGCTCTGCAGAGAAACCAAACCCATCGTAACCCGCACCTGCCAACTCATGCCCTGCAACGGTGAGAAGAATAACAACGGTTACTGCTATTTGATGGGCACAACATTATAACCACATGGACCCTAGTGTCCCTATTCTATGGAGAACATTTGCTGAAAATCTATAAGCTCACAAATTGTAGATTGTCTATTGTAGGCGAAGAGATTCAGTCTAGAGAGAAATACTAGCAGACCTAGTATAGAGCCCTGGGGTACTCTTGTCATACCACTACTTGATCTAACTGGCTGGTCTAATTGGACTAACTGTGGTGTCTGTGGTTTCCCCCTGCAGGTGACCAGCGGAACTCCATCATCCAATGGCTCTCCAGATCCAATCCTCAGTTCCCAGCTCCCAAGATCTCCTCCAGTAAACAACACCTCCCCTCCTCCTCTTCTTCCTCTTCTCTCGTCTTCATGCCTCCGTCCTGCGGCTGGATTCGAACCCTGTCTCTTTTGCTGGCTGTTGACTGTCTCCTTCACTTCTGAATCTGCAGACTTCTCCACAACAAACTGTTGTGTGTCTCCCTTTAACATCACTGCTTATACTTTTCTGATCACTTTGCATCGCTGCTAACCTCTTTCCATAGATAAACCTTTTAGGGTTTTCTGGGGTGTAACCTAGGCAATACCAACTCTTAAAGGAGGTGTAAGTGATATTTTTGTCCAAATAAGTGTTAAATAGCTCTATATTCTGATACTAAGTATTGCTATACAGTGTTTGTTCAGTAACAGGGGTCTCTCCATCTCTTTAGTAAACAGAAAATACCAGGTTAGGATACCAATTCATCCAATGAGAAGAGTGAATTCATACAGGACACTGTAATGGACACGAGTGGTATTGAAAGTGATGAAACAAAACAAAATAATTAGCAGACAATTGGAAATGGAATACTATAAAATTTAAAGGGATATTTCACTTTCAAAAAAACATTTGGTCATTTTATCGTCTACTCAGGCCTTTGTGAACCCCCCAGACAGTTTTTAAGTTGCTCAATTCAGTATTTAGATACTGAATCGAAACTGTCTGGGGGGTTCACAAAAGCCTGAGTAGACGATAAAATGACCAAAAGTTTTTACCAGGTGCTCGAAGAGCGCCTGAGTCTAAGAATCGTCAGAGCAGAGGTCGACATATTACAGATTTGCATTAGACATATTTTCGACACATTTGCGTCATTGGCTGTCCTGGCTGTCCTTCACTCCTTGAAGCCAATGGCCACACGAATGGGGAGACGGCCCGCCCCCCACAGTAACAGCCCTCCGCTCTCCGCTCCCCTCATTCACACTGCAACAGTTGCAGAGCAGACAGTGCAAGTTGTACTGCAGCCTCAGGCTAACACAGTTAGCCTAAATGCTAGCGTGCTTCATTAGACCTAGTTTGGCTATTAAGTTATTATTTGGCCATGTTCACACTGACTTCAATCTTCGCTATTGTTGGGAAGACCTGTGTGGTGTCTAAAAATGTTGCCACCACTTATATAAAAAACATTATTAGCGTTTCGCGTCGCAAATTATGTTGCCAGGTTTGGCGAGAGAAATAAGCATTCCGAAAAACAAGTAATCAGGTCTATGAAAACAAACACACACACACACACACACACACACACACACACACACACACACACACACACACACACACACACACACACACAGCACCTGGTAGAATATGACTTCAAGTCATTTTCTTTCTTGTTTTGAAAGTGAAATATCCCTTTAAGATGATAAATTATCTTTGTGGGGTTCTTTTTCCTGATTGGATACAATTGGTATCCCGATAGTGACTATTTATTTTCTGTTTACTAAAGAGGTGGAGAGATGTGGAGACCCCTGTTACTGACAGACTGACACTTTCTAACAACGAGTGCATTTATTTATTTTTACAAAATGTTTCACTTACACCCCCTTTAATACCTGTTATCATACTGTACAGTTATCCAGGCATTCAGGAAACAGCCAAATAAGTTAAAGTTGCTTTGCCTTTATCCATGAGAGGCTAATGAGCATGTAAGCACATGAGTAACCGGCAGGGCCGGCCGCTGCCATAAGCAACATAAGCGGTCGCTTAGGGCCACAACCACTAGGGGGCCACAAAAAAAATCTTGCTTAGGGCCACGAAAATCCTAGGGCCGGCCCTGGTAACCGGAAGAGTGGGAACCTCAATGTTAAATCGGCATTTTTTCCCGAAATGTAAAAAAATAAAGAATTTGGAAAATGTTTTGAAGTAAATATGATTTGAACTTGCTTGAACATTTGACATTTAAGGACTAATATGTCTACAATTGCTATAAATTGCAAAAATAATTTAAAAAACTGTGGCTAGCCAGTCATTAGGGGCATAAAAAAGAAGTTCACGGGTACATTTAGGTCTGATAATTATGTACCGTGCATCTTCAAATCATGTGTACAAATCATGTCCACTTTACATTACATTAGATTTCCAAATTCTTCTTTTTTTACATTTTGGAAAAAATAGCCAATTTAACATTGAGGTGCCCAGTGCCCACAATGTTTAAGTGTCCACTCTTCCTGTGAAGCTTTACATTAGCTTACATGCCAGTATAGCCTCTTATGACTAAATACATGAAAACTTGTAAGCAAACATATAATATTAGCTCACATGCTAGTATCACTGCACAGTAAAAATCCTCAGTGTTCATTACAAACTGTAGGCCAAAGTGGATTTTCTTTTTTAAATAAGTGTTAAATGTATCTATATTAGGAATAGGAAATATTGCTAGTTTTTGTTCAGTAACAGGGGTCTCCCTATCTCTACAGCTCCTTAGTAAACAGAAAATCCATTTTCAGGTCAGGATACCAATTTCATAGGAGAGGGAACTAACTCATACAGGATAAACAAGTCAAATTGGAAGGGATGGACCGAATGAGCAGACAAAATTGGAACTGGAACAGTTCAACAATTGAAGCTGAGAAATGGGTACCCTTTCCAGATGAAATTGGCAACCAACCTAAAAATGTATTTTATATTTACAGTACTAAAGAGATGGTCAGACCTCTGTTACTGAACAAAAACTCTATATAGCAACGATACTATAAAAAATATAGAGCTTTTCTTAACAAAGAACTTACACCACCTTTAAATGATATGTTAAAATGTTTGTGCTATTAATGATATCTGATGGAGAAAAGAAAATGTGTTTGGATGTGTAAGTGAGGAACAAAAGTGTTATGATCCGAACCATGGTTATAGTTAAGAGACTGGTGGGTGGTGTTGGGGTGAGAATGCTTAAATAACTATTCCAAACAAAGGTAGAACATAGAATTGTGATCTCATAGCCTCAGGAGTATACAGTACCAGGTTGCAAAAATAGACCTTTTTCATGGCAGCCATATAGAGCGTCGCAGTTCCCGCCCACTTCCAGTTGCCGGAAGTAAATACTCAATGCATTTTTCCCATTGACTTTTCCGAAAATATTTATATAAATTAATTTAAGCCTAGAATCAAGCTATCCAGGATTCTGGTGAATCATGACCATAAAACGTTTGATTCTGTGAAAAAACTTTTTTGAAAACGGCAAAACAAAGGGTATTTATTAAACATAGTATATCATATCATTAAATATAAAATTTTAAAAATCACAGAAAAAAAGGTTTTATGGTCATGATTCACCAGAATCCTGGATGGCTTGATTCTAGGCTTAAATTCATTGATATAAATATTTTTGGAAAAGTCAATGGGAAAAATGCATTGAGTATTTACTTCCGGCACCCGGATTCTGCGCAACTGCGATGCTCTATTCACTTAGTATGGTAACACAGGTGTTGCCAATTATACTAATTGGGGTTACAGTATACCAATTAAGGTTCCCTTCCATTTAGTGTAGCAGAGCTTTACCAGAGAGCCAACATGCACAATAGCAGCACCCTGACTCTGTTAGGCCTGAATACAACACACATTCTTGACACATAGAAGGTATCAGACGCTCGTTTCGCTCGAGTCAATTAACGCGGTGGGCGTCAGGTGAGCGCGCCATCATAGCCTGTTATTTTGGAGCATCCATGTGGGACACAGACCACCAAAATAAACCAAGAGAAGAGAAAGAGAGTACACACCGAAGTGAACAGAATAGAAAAGTGCAAGTGTGTGTTACAGGATCTCCATCTTTCCATTCTGGTTGACGCGGTTGAATTTATCTGTAATTGCGTTGCAATTATGGTGAACAAGCGGCCTCACATGACGTCAGGGCCTTCACGCTGCTGTGAAACAGGTCTATTGCATCAAAAGGGCAAATAACACATTGGCCCACAAATCTGTTGGATTCACTGGCTACAGAAGCTGATAGGAAGTGGCTCCGCACCCACATTGTAAATATTGGTCATTGGACAAAGGACAAAGAATTTGTTTGAAGAAAAGAAAAACATATTTTGTGCCATGAACATTTTACATCGCTTCTGCCTTTAAACTGGACATGGTGTGTTTAAGACTCATAACCAGAACCTCCGCTTCATCATTGTAAAAGCGGGGTGTCTAAAGTAAACAGCTTGTCGAAGGAATTGCACTATTATTTGTTTAATGGATGGATGGACTGACAGACATCTACAGTAAATGTTGTATTGACTCGTTCTTTCTGGAAGGTTTCTGTATAATCATTTCAAAGCTAAATGACAAAAAAAAAGGGAAAACTCATCCATAGTTGGAAATATGATTTTGTTTTTTGCTTTTGATGTTCCAAAGAAAATAGCTGGGGGGGAAACATCTATGCTAGCTGATCAAAGTGTCATTACTTAGGGTGCAGTGTCAGGTGTATCATGTGAATAGAGACGGAGAGAAAAGTCTAGCATGGTAGCTTTGCATGGTTAACCAATCATCAGGATGTGATTTACAGTACAACTCTTGCGCTATTAAACTGGTGGAGACTCTTTGAGTCCATGCCCAATATTTGGTAGGAGGATTCTCTCATATTCTACCACTCCCTCATGTCGACGCACATAGATCTTGATGACCTACGTGTACCTCTTTCCCATGTTGGGAACAAATAGGACATGCCACATGCATTTCATCCTGGTAGGCCTACCATGTCCCGTCTACATACTGTACCTACCCACATACCTCTACACTTGTCTTTACCTTATATCACATTCCTCTTCTGCACATACTGTATAACACAAGTAGCTTTTGTCACTTTACTTCAGACCATTTTTCAAATTCTTAATGGTTTATATTTAGGATGGAAATTGCCAATTTAATGTTGAGGTGCCTACAGTGTGTTAGATGCCCACTCTTCCTGTATCCCTATCGTGCCCACACAAATGCTTAATTTATACTCATTCATATTCAATAGCAGATGCCATAAGCAAATCTGTAAATATGCTATTTCCGGCACACGACAATGGCACGCAAAGAAGTGTACATCACATCAGGCTTTAGTCTTTTGTAAGAGCCACCACATCCTAACCAGCAATTCTTTGACCTTACCATTCATCTCAGATAACATGGCTGCCACTAAGAATTGCAGTGTAAATGATCGCAATAATAGAATAACTGAGCAAATGAACTTCCGGTTTCCTGTTGAACCAAGGCTACTACAGTAGCAATGCTGCTTCCACCTTTGTCTTTTTGTCCTGCTCTGCTGTTGTCTGCTGGTCTGTATGGATGTCAGGTTTGCCTAACTTTAAATCTCCACAGATTATATATTTTATATAAAATATATTTTACTTTTATTTTGTTTCCAAGACGGTAAGACCACACAATAGTAAAAAGGTGAAACATTGTGTATGCTGTCATTTATGTAAGACTACTGTTTTTCACAAAGTTAGTGCCGTTAAAAAGACATGCTGAACTTTTTAAATTCTAAACTTATTCACCAGATATTGGGCTCATCTCTTAATTGAAAGACTCAGTGAAACCCATGTATAAGCGCCCTGCTAGCCAGTTCACTTCAAACTAGTAGTACCCACTGGTTTTAAAAGCCCAACCAGTGATATAAAAATGGGTAGCCCACCACCAATTTATTTTAAATAGCAGTGGAGAGAGACATGTATTTATACTCTAGGTTATTGACTCAGGCATTGACTAACCTCTAGAACAGATACTTTATTTTTAAACAGTATTTTCTGTATGTTGGGGCTGTAATAGATTTGTTTGTATTGGTAATGTTGGTGAATGGGTGAGAATACCTAATATGTTCAAAACAATCCTGGATTGAGCCTTTAACCACTTAAGTGATATATTATACTTGTACGGCAAATAGCTAAAATAGCTAATCCATAAACTCGCAACATATCGCATCGCTACACGTTGTGATCTTGTAAATAGCTATTTTCCCTATTGTTGAAACATTTTTAAAAGAAATTGAAAACTTCTGAAGATTTGCCCAAAACAGGGACTTTCACCCTCTTCTGAGACGCTTTGATTGATCACACAGAATGGATGACAGGTGCCTTCCTTGTGTCATTTGTAGGGCAGCGTTGCCGTGGTGATCAATCAGTATTCTGTCGTATGGAGGTGCTGAGTCGGTATTGCCACATCGCCGGCTACAAACAGATGTGCTGCAAGTCCTGCAGTATGGGAAACTTCACCACTGCACCAAGCATCACCATGGCAACGGAGCCATGGAGCAGGTAACTCAAAAGAGGTTTCTCTACACTCATCTGATGTCAAATCCTCAGTGTTAACCACTTAAGCCCTGTTTTATACTTCGACTATTCAAAAATAACCGATCTATGAGCTTGTAGGTTGCAGATTTACTATTTTCCTATATTAAAATATATTACATTGGCTAATGGGAGGGCTGGCTGGCCGGCGGGCGGACCATGGCCACGTCACTCTGATTCAGACATAGCCATAAACAGACCTGATACGCCCAAATTTAGGCAGGACTAAATCTAAACCATCTTTTTAATGGTGAAAACTAGTGTTTGTAAAGTACTAGTTCTTACACACTGCTTCAATAGCAGGTTAGTCATGGATGATGGGCAGGCATTAATGCATATTCTAATCCAGATGAAAAGAAGTTGTAGATAAATAAATAATTCTGATCTGTCCTCTCCTTCTAGACCATGGACCTCCACCACAGAACCAAGCACCATGTGGACCTCTAGGACCATGTCGCCACCCTCCAGCTACACTGCTAGCCCACTGCCTACCGACCCGGGGAGCACTACTGACTTTGTCTATGTAGAGTATGAAGATTATGATGAATACTCAGTCAGAGAGGGAACCATGACCCCTTGGACCACTTCCGATATCCCCACTAGTACTGCCACTCCTACCACCATGGCTACTACGACAGCTACAAGTACTACTACTGCTACTAGTACTACTACTGCCACTCCTACCACTGTGGCTACTACGACTCCTGCTACTACTACTACTGCCACTACTACCACGGCTCCTACATCTACTAGACCTACTACTGGCAGTACGATGACAATGACTTCTACCACCACTCGAAGATCCACTACGAGGCGACCGAGGAGAACGGCTTCACCCCACTTGTTCAGGAAGAAATTTACATCAACTACAAGGCCCCCTGCTGCTGTAACCATGGTAACCACAAGCCCCCCACCGTCAACAGCCAGGACCAATGCTATCAGGTGGTTCCACACTACCCGGCCGTTGTTTGGGGGCCGCGTTGATGACATCATCAGAGAGGGACCGACCACTACTACGACAGTCGTGTACAAAAACAAGCTGAGAAGGCGTAAAACTAAGATTAAAGAGGCAAAGCCTACGTCCGCCGCCCCATGGCCTCCCACGCCCACTTCCTTCCCCAGTGAGAGAGAGGAGAAGAAAGAGAACAACTCGGTGGACGAGGTCCCGTATCGGATCGTGGGACTGGACAGCGAGATCTCCAGGGGTCTCCAGAACCATTTTGTGCCCCGGATGCCTCCGTTCCGCGAGCGAACTCAAAACAAGCGCATCCAAGAGCTTCTGAACGAGAAGCGCAGAAAGGATCTGCTCCAGAGAACTAGTAGGACGAAAGACCTGCCGGCGAGAGCTCGCAAAGCTGTGAGGACATATGGAGGACATTGAGACACACAAAGCAGACATACACAAGGACATAAATACATGTATGTCAAATGAATAACTTAGACCAGGGGTCTTCAACAGGGGGTCCGGGACCCAAGGGGGTCAGAATTAAGTCAATTTGACAAATCTTTGCGTGATAGGATTCTTTTTTACATTGACCACTTGAACCCTAACATCCCTATTCTGAGGGGAACATTAGCCAAAAATATCACATCTGCAAGCTCACAACGCCTCGCATTGCGAGGGTTTGTGAGCTTGTAGATCTGCTATTGCTATTTCCAGCAAAGTTGCGGGTGCGGGTTAAGTGGTTAATTGTATGAAAATACACATTAACATGAATCCAACACAACACTACACTATGGTAGTGTTGAAGTCTATGAAATCTATGAAAAAGTTGAATGAACGAATGAATGAACACAATTTTACACAATATGTAGTGGGGATCCCTGCTTCATCTTACTCTCAGCTATGGGGTCCTTGGCCTGAAAAATGTTGAAGACCCCTGACTTAGACACATCAAACGCACTTAGTCACATACACATGCTCGCACACACCAGGCACACTCAGTTGCTAGCACCTTCGAATGCACACATGCAGCTTGTTTCTATGGCTCGCCCACTTGTCCCCAAATGCACTCTAAAGAAAGGGATGGACTGCAGAGTCAGTCAATGCAGACATAAATGTCCAATAATTATTTCCTTTCTATTCCCAGGATTTAGAGATAACGGATTCCCCACAATCTAGAGCTAGATTTAATTGAATCTAGAGTCAGCATGTCCCCCTTAAGCTGGGGGTCAATAACCTACCAGACAATCATGATGATTTTGAATGTTGAGATAATTTATGGAATGTGGAATTCTTTCTTTTTGTTATACACAATCTTTCAATTCTTGATTTAGTAATGTTTTTTGGCTAAAAGTTTAAAAAATAATTAAAAAAAATTACTAAATCAAAAATTGTCATTCTCTGTCCAGGCCTATTATCTTCCTACAAAGTGCCTCTGGCACTGGCTACAAGTAGACATTGAATTGTGTAGGGAAGTCAATGGCTGAAAAAATTGGAAACCACTGTTCTAGAATGTAATTATGTTTGAGTCAGACAGCAAAACCTTGTTCAGAACCACAGGAGGTTGGTCAAGACAAGAGGATTATCACAGGTTACAATTTGTGATTGTTTTGTTCAGGTTATGTTATGGTATAATAAAACCATAACCAAATTCTACTGAGAATGTGGACAGCTTCAGTCTCTAATTCTATACAACAGTATGTGTGAATAAAATAAAAAATAGCACTTAGTTCAAGTGAATTTCTACTAGTTATACGGTTTACACTTTTCAAATCAATGTGTGTGATTTTTTAAAACACACATTTTACACAATGTTTAGTACAACTCAGATCCCCTATGCTACATCCAGCAGAACCATTTCTACTTTTACTGGTTTTAAATCACAACCAAAATGATAACTAAAATCAAAAATGTGATCATTAAACACTTTTTGTTTTTCTTTTAAATATCATTTAATTGATAAAATAATCTCTCTGTCCCACAATTCAATATGCGTTTATGCAACACAGAAGGATGATCATGTTTCTGGAATTTCTGTTGACTTTGCAAAAATATTGAAATATACCATGTCAAGCTTAACTCACACAGCACAAAGCAACTGCTTCTGTACAGAACACTGCCATCACGCAATACTGTATTTATTTTTGAAAAAATTGCCACTGTCTTTTACTTTTTTTACAAAGACAAAACTGGTAAACAGGCCAGAATCCTTATGTTTGTCACACTTCATGCACGAGGCTTCTCCTAGCTATCTCGCCCTTCCTGCATTACCACAGTCACCACATATTACACAAAATGTCTTTTTTTTTATGTCGGTATGTATGTTTTTGTTTTGAGAAAAAAAAGTCTGGAGAGTTTTGATAATTTAATAAATCTGCATTTGAATAAAAGCGATTGTGTTTTCTGTATCGTGTTAACAGTAGTGTGTCAGGAAGTGTGAGTGGTAGCACATGCTTGTTTTATTCCTCCCATTTGTTTCCCATTTCTACTTTTACTGGTTTTAAATCACAACCAAAATGATAACTAAAATCAAAAATGTTTCTTGGTCCCTCCCTGTCAATCTCCTAACTCAGTTAATTCAATTCCAACCATTCAATACTGGACTCTCACACCTGCAAACCATTCTGCTAATCCATCTAAACTCTGCTGTTCAGTTTGTTCCTTGCCAGATCGCAATCTCTGTTATCCTGTGTAGTTCCTCATCTTGTGCATGTATCTGCTTGGATTTTCATCTGCAGGTTTGAACTCTTTTTGTTCATTCAAACTCTTTCAAGACAACATGGCATTGCACAAGCAATTGTGAGCTGATTATTTGAAGAATGAAATGTTCATTATGGTGCTATAGTGTGTGGACATTTTATAAACAGAAAGGGCATATTCTTACATTCATACGGTTGTGTCCAGACTCTGTGCATCTCTTGGCTGTCTTCAACTCATCTACACCCATATTTTAGACTCCCGGCCTGTTGTGGTTGTAGATAGAGGCCATGCAGCAGGACTAATAGCCATATAAGGGGACCCTTGATTTTGATTTGCTGTCGTGACATCCTCTGCCAGCTCTGTGGAAACAAGTGAAACACAAAATACAAAGCTTAACATAAAGTGTTGCACAAACAAGCATGTTTTGAACATCCTGTAAGGAAAGGATATATTGTTTCATATCAACCTACCTAGATTAAAGACGATACTGAATAAATGTTAATTTACAATATTATGAAAGAAAAATCTCCTGGATGCACTGGGACGGACCATCAGTGATGAAACAGGACCTGTAATGAAAGGGGATACTTACCCAGTTAATACTAAGTAAAAACACTAGCATGCAGACAACCTCCTCTTCATCTTTCTATTCCCTTCATTTTGTCCCTCTTCATCTTCTTGTTTCCTTTTCTCTTCTTCATCTTCATCTTGTTTTCTCATTTACAACATTTATAATACAGATAAAACCAGTAAAAAACAAACGTCATACCTCCGCCAGACTCGGAGGCCGATTAGAGATGCCATACAGCCACCTGTTTCGGAGGCCGATTTGACACGCCATATCACCACCTGTTTTGGAGGCCGATTTGACACGCCATACCGCCTCGGAGGCCGATTTGAGACGCCATACCTTGTTCTTGTTTCCACTTCGCTTCTTCTCTTCTTCATCTTGTTTCCTAATATACAACATAAAAAAAACGTCATACCACCGGCAGACTCGGAGGCCGATTTGAGACGTCATACCGCCACCTGTTTCGGAGGCCGATTTGACACGCCATACCGCCTCGGAGGCCGATTTGAGGCGCCATACCACCACCTGAATTGGAGGCCTATTTGACACGCCACACCAACACCTGACTTGAAGGCCGATTTGGGAAATGGTGCATTTATATAGCGCTTTCACCAAAGCGCTTCACATAGATTGTGCATTACATTCACACACATTCATAGACAGATGGCGGAGGAAACCATGCAAGGCACCAACCTGCTCATCGGGAGCAATTAGGGATTCAGGGTCTTGCTCAAGGACACTTCGACGCTACTTACCCAGTTAATACTTACGTAAAAAAACAAGCATGCACACAACCTCCTCTTCATTCTGTCCCTCTTCATCTTCTTCTTTCCACTTCTCTTCTTCAACTTCATCTTGTTTCCTCATTTACAACGTTTATCATACAGATAAAACCAGTAAAACAAACGTCATACCTCGAACAGACTCGAGGCCGATTTGACACGCCATACCGCCTCGGAGGCCGATTTGAGAGGCCATACCGCTGCCTGACTCGGAGGACGATTTGAGACGTCATACATATTCTTCTTCTCTTCATCTTCAACTACTTCTCTTCATCTCCTCGTTTCCTCTTCTCTTCTTCATTTTCATCTTGTTTCCTCATTTACAACATTTATAATACAGATAATACCAGTAAAACACAATTATGATACAGATTAAACACAGATAATAGTCTGGGAAGGATCATCAGTGATGATACAGGACCTGTAAGGAAAGGGGATTTTTGTTCATACTTACCCAGTTAATACTTACGTGAAAAAACAAGCACGCACAAAACCTCCGCTGCATCTTTGAAGTCTCTTCATTTTGTCCCTCTTCATCTTCTCGTGTCCTCTTCTCTTCTTCAGCTTCATCTTCTTTCCTAATTTAAAACATTTATAATACAGATAACGCCAGTAAAACAACATTATGATACAGATTAAGCTCATATAAAACAAATAATGAACATAAAAACCATAGAAAATAAATGAACATTTACAATATTATGTAGGAAACAGCTCCTGCATGGATGCATTGGGATGGATCATCAGTGATGATACAGGACCAGAACGCATACAACCCTCTTCATCTTCTCATGTCCTCTTCTCTTCTTCGTCTTCATTTTGTTTCCTCATTTAGAACATTTAAAAAAAACGTCGTACCGCCGACACACTCGGAGGCCAATTTGAGACGCCATACCGATACCGCTGCCTGACTCGGAAGCCGATTCAGTACCTTCACCTGACATAGGCCTACAATGGTATGTGCTGCAGGGCTGTATGTGTCTTATCTTTCTTGACTCTGATCATAGTGAGTGTGTCCCCTTTGAATAGGAAAAAGAATGGACTCTTCACTTGTTTCATTTTTTTTATAAACAATTTGAAAATGTATTATTTAATGGAAGTAAAGGTGAGATGTTTCTATTAGTATTTGTCCTGCCTGGAGATTCAATCTCCAAAGTAAAAAGTTTTGCATCACGTGACGTGTGCACATTTGTGTTGCATGTCAGCATACCTGGTTGTGGTAATTGTAAGGATGGCCAGTAGAGGTCTCTGTAAAACTATTATATCCTGCTCAAAAAGAGAGAGAAAGAAGCGCTGCAGGGATCAATTCAAGTGGCTCTGATATAGGTGCTCTTTAGTGACACAGGTTAGCCTGGTAAACCCCCCTCCCTCCGGAAATGTCATTTGCATTTGATTTCAGAAACAAATGTGTCTCGCAAGCTTCTTCCATTTCACGGTGTCAGGTTAGACACAGGTAGGATCATATAAACAAAAGAGGATTTCCAAAGAAGTGCTGCTTGCCAAAAAGGTGTGAAATGCAGACTTCCAAAGAAAAGAATTCCAAGGCACTCCATCTCACGTGAAAAAATTTATGAACTTATTTAGAGCAAGGCAAATAAGTATGACCAACGCGTCACAAGCAGCACTCCTCTTTTGTTTATAATTATTTCCTGCTGTTGCAAACCCAGAAGTGCACCTTCAGGAAGACTGTTTCCTTCTAGTGCTTTTTAAAGTTGGGTCATTGTCGTCTTGGATGCCTCTTGCAATGTGTAAATCATAATGACACAACTTGTTATATAGCCTATGCAGTGAAGTGTGCAGCCTTACTCATTAGCGGGACCTGTGATAGTTGCTTTATTTACTGTGTGTGTGTGTGTGTGTGTGTGTGTGTGTGTGTGTGTGTGTGTGTGTGTGTGTGTGTGTGTGTTTGTGTGTGTTAGGGCTGAAAAGACCTTGATACAAAATATTTTTGTTTGAGCAGCCCTGCATTTCTTTTTTTAACTCTTAATGTTCTTTTCAAAATAAATCTATTCTTTATTGTCTTGGCGTGTTTAGATATTGGGCCTCAGTCGTATGGTTTGTGTGTGAATCATGTTGTGATCTCTGTGTCCTCCAGGCCTTTCATCTTGATCCAGGAGACTGAATTCAGAGGCCATCTCTAATGCCAGCCAGGCTAAAGAGGTATAGAGCTATGTCACAGCTATGTCACATTGGACTTATTCCCACAGGTGATATCACACAAACTAACCTTAAAGTTACGTAGACATTCACCTGTGAGGCTGTATGTGAGAAGGCAAATGTCCCGGCTTGGTAGAACGGTGGACCTGACAGGAAGCGGACTTGCCGTTCATTGGTGCTCCCATGGGTTAAGTCAATCTAATGTTTGATTCAGCCCAAACTGCTCAATATGAGAGTGGATCAGGTCATTGTCTGGCAAAGCCACGTTGAGCGAGTGGGCGTGTTGATGATGTTTCTATTGTCTAGGGGAGAGGAGCATCCCTTAGATTAATTCACTGAAAAACTGTTCATTCATTTGGCAGTTTGTATTAGTGTTTGAGTTGGAAATATTCAAAGATTCTAACTAACGTGATCATTGGCTCATATGCAAAATATTGTTAAAACACAAACAACGCCTCTTTCATACCGTAGTATATATTGTAGATAACTTAATATTCATTACAGACACTCCCTGCCCACTCATCTGTACATATTGACCAATGTTATTTGTCCAGCTTGGAAATTGGGTTCTAGCTCGTTCAATGGTAGGAAAGAGGAGTTTTAACATTTAATGTTACTTCATTTAATGAAGTTCGATCTCTTTACCATAGTTATTAGTAGTCTTCGTGTATTTATTTTTATGAACAAAATGTACATCTCATTCTGTATTCCCGTATCCCCCCTTTGCACGCTTACTATAAACATTTGAGCATGTGAAATACACGTACAATTTCAATGACGGTTTGATTGATCTTTATTTACATAGTCCTTGACGGTTTGTTGTTCATTGGTGCATCAATGGGAGTCAATGCGTGTCAAACAGTTAAATTCATATTCATATTTCAGATTTTATCTGTCATATTCTGTGGAAGGAAATTCATTTTAAAAAAGTTCACATTTCATCTTCCCATGTCTTCCTCATGCTGTTAACCACTTAAACCCTATATGCTAGGTTGCCTGGGGTCCCCCAGGGGTCTATACTGTACTTGGCCCCCTCCTTTTTTCCAACTGAACCTAATCTCTTCGCAGAAGTTTGCCTATTATGACATGACCAGTAGAGGGAGGCTAGGGTTCATGTGGTTAAATGGGAGGTGTTAATGCAGGCGTCTACCCAGTCACCACCCCCTCCTCGAACCAAACAGATTATTTACATGGACAGTCTCCTGTTGTGTGCCACATGTGTGAAAGCCAAGGACAACACCGGGTGGACAATGTCCCGACCTGATTCCCTGAGTTCATGTATGAAAGAGACTACACAGTGAATATGATGTTCATCTCATATATTTATCCCTATATCTTATCTATACTTTCTCATCTTTCCCTTTGTCTCCTTACACTATTATTTGACACTGGAGGTCATTGCAGTGTGTGTGTGTGTGTGTGTGTGTGTGTGTGTGTGTGTGTGTGTGTGTGTGTGTGTGTGTGTGTGTGTGTGTGTGTGTGTGTGTGTGTGTGTGTGTGTGTGTGTGTGTGTGTGTGTGTGTGTGTGTGTGTGTGTGTGTGTCACACAATTCACACACACATTCACTCACTGACGGCAAAGAAAACCATGCAAGGCACCAACCTACTCATCGGCAGCAGTTAGGGGGCCAGTGTCTATAATACATGACAAATGTGTGCGTATGAATGCGTGAATGAATATTTCTCATTAACACCTCCTTACCCGCTCTCCACCCAACCCCATCCCATCAGATGCGACTCTGAACGAGGCGGCTCAGATCCTGCGTCTGCTGCATATCATCGAGGAGTTGCGTGATCATCAGACCAGGAGCAACGAGGCCATAGTGGCCGTTCAGGCCATCATTGCCGCACCGAAGACAGACCACCGGCTGGGCAAGGTCGGCAGATGAGAAGAGGAGAGGTCATATGGAGTGGAGGTAGGACGTTCGAAGAGAAGAAATAAAAACAAATTTAAAAATATGTTTTGATTTCAAGATAGTCAATCTCGGGTCGGAATTAAGCACATAAACCCTAGCTTAACCCTAATTTGGCATGAACATTTGGTGAAAATAGCAGATCTGCACGTTGTGAGCTTATAAATAGGCTATTTTCAGCCAAGAGACTTGGTGTAGAGGGAAAAAAAGAGTGGACCTAGTATCGAGCCCTGGGGGGGGGGGGCAAAAATGGGACAGAGGTGCTAAACTAGACCTGATGCTTTGTTAATCCCCGGCCAACTCAATTTCGGTAGATAAGAGTGGAGAGATGACAGATGAAATGGGGAAGCCAATAATCAAGATGATGGTCTGCGGCCACTAGCTCAGATTCCAGGGGAGGGTCGCACTGACAAGGCAAGCAACTGAGTAAGAAAAGACAATTGTTTCATGTCTTCTTATATTTTCTATATTATCTTAAATGTTATTGTGCTACATATGTTTTATACAATGGGAAGGAGGGGAGTTTGTTACAGATTCTCAGTGGATAGTATCACGTAGCTAGGTGATAGGAGAGCCTACTGATAAGTGAAAACGTCTGAGGAAAGCTAAATTCTATGTAGAAGCTAAAACAGGTTGAACAGGTTGTAAACTAATCCTTATACTCATGGAACATTGTAAAAATGTTTAAGAAACATTTAAAACATGGTGACAAAAGAGGGACACCAGTGTGATTAATATGTTCCTAGCAGTGGACTCGTGGCTTTTTTTATGTGCTGTACTCAAAATCTCATGGCAGTTTGACCACAGTTTAGTTTAGCAGTATGCTGGATATTCTTAAAGACATCAAATTACTACGGATAACAGATAAACTGAAAGGCCTATCCCCTGGCGTTGTTGGTCTTAAAAACATAGTTCACATTGAAGTCAACACATGGAAATAACCATGGACATACAAATAAAATACAAACCATGTAAGAAGCACTTTGTGCGTAATTAACAAAGCAAACGAAACAACACCCCCTGACCTTTGACCCACAATTGCAAGAAAAAACTCCCAAGAAAAATCTTTGACAGTAAAGGAAAATGAATGAACCTTGAGATGGATGCCAAAAGACCCCTTTCCAGGATGTAAAGGTGCAATGATGGCCCAAAGATGCTGAATGGCCAAAACAAACAAAATAGCATAACATATTAATAATTATACACAATAGTATAACCCAATTCATGCTGTGATATAGACGTCTATTATCCAAAATGTTATTTCAGTTTATGCTGTATGAGAGTAACTTGTTAGGAAAAATCGTTTTTGGAAATCCACTTTGAATAAATGCAAAGCACATGTTTTTATTGCACAGCTCACTGCAGACTTAACCTTATTCATCAGCAGTGGCTGTGTTGATCAAAATGTTGCTCAACCTCAGCTCAGCCTAGCCAATATTCTCTACTTACCAGGTATATGGAACAGAAACCTGAATGTTAGGCTTCCTGCTCCTGAGAGTGCTGATGGAACATATGCCTACTGCTAAAAGGTTTTAGGTTGGTATGCTGGACAAGACTGTACAAGCTGTAGTTACACTAGTACACAGTGTATTTTGTAGGTAGATCACTGGCACTTGCCACAATGACTGTCCCAGGGGGGGTTTAACGACATATCCTACAAATTGCCATTAGTGATGAAAAAAAAAACAGTTTTCCTTTTCCGCAAATAATGTGTTTTTACGGCGTGGCTCTGTGTGTCCGTCCACGTGTCTGGGAAACAGCTAATCTCTGGCACAGTTGGACTGATCGGTGTGAAGTGTTGCATGCACACTCCCAATAGGCCAAGGAAGAAACTCTGCCCCAAATGTGTCAAACCTCATGGTGGTGATATAACAGGCTGCTTCAAGTTTTGGCCTATAACTCTTGAACCATAGGTCGTACAACTTTTTTTTTAAAACTTTATACCATTTAGCAGTTTCTTCAAAACACACTTTTTGCTACTACTCATTACACACATGTTGTACAAAACTCAAACAAATCAGTACATATTATCTCTGTGTTCACGTGATCAAACTGTATCTGACAGATTTTCCAGATTCCATTATAATTAGCTATGATTGGCTTTAAAAATGTGCGGGCCCTGGGTAGGCAACCCGGCCTGGTGGAGACCTGAGCTCCACGTACAGGCACCACCACACACACTTACAGTGGGAGCCGTTTGAGGGAGTAAGTAGTCAATAGAGGTGATAATTCAGAGATAACAGCTGAGTTGGCACTTGGCAGGCATTCAAGTAGTTATGACGACCATGCAGACTTACCCTGGTCATTTGTTTTCTTGTTTTTGTTTCTGAGGCTTCTTTTCTTTTCTTTTTGACTACAACGTTAAAATGTAATTTAGTTAGCATGTTATCTAGACAGATGCTACAGTAGGTTCATTGTTTACCTGGTACCCTCTAGTTTCAATGTACAGATTATTATTTTTATAGTATATTGTTTAGACTGATGCTATAGGTTCTCGGTTTACCTGTGATCCTAGTTTACTGAGGCACTTCACTGTCTCCTTGCATTTGATGAGTGGCTCTGGATAAGAGCGTCTGCTAAATGCCTATTGCATTCAGGCTGTATAGTGAGTCACTGTGTTTGTAGGGAGGGAGCACAACTTAAGTAAAGGAGTAAAGGGCTGAATATCTGTGGTGGGGAATCAGTTAGCCTACTTATAAAGCATTTGGATATGTTTGATGATTGTTCTTTTTAAGATTTTAAATTACATGTAAATGCGAGGCCTGAAATGTTATCACTGTTGTATCCTTAAGATTGCAACAGTGTTTTAACGTTTCCTCAGGCTGTTTTCTGTATATGTACGAGGCTGGGTATATACTGTACACTTTAAATATTTTTTTATTTGACATTCCAGGGAGCCCAGAAGGAATTTCACCATCATACTGTAACAACTAACATCACAATAAATAACCTTTATAATAAACGTACTGTATATATTTGTATCCATGAGCAGACTTACATGAACATGCAGAAAGGCATTCGAATTTTGACACAAGGTTATTCCTGTAGATGCCACATGGTGGAGTATTGTCTCGGTGAAATTCACATGGCTCATTTAGAAGTGTGGTTTCAAATATTGTGCAGTAGAGGAGAGATGTACAGTGTCTCCTCTGCCCAGAAGGGTTGCACATTCAAACTGCTGATGTGTAGAATCCAGTAATTTTGTGGTAAATCTTCCAAAATGGTTGAACTGTGGACTACAGTTATTGATCATGATAAGGTAACCAACCACCAATATAAATAAACACTAACACTTGCAGTTTTAATATAATAGTTATAATTGTTACATTTTCTTTCAAATATATAGGCTACAAACATTGAATGCTCATCTGTGTGCTATTATATGTACGGTATAACACCAGTATATCAGGTTTAAAATGATGGGAAGATGGTAGTAATACTGTAGTCCCTTTTCAAACAATCACAATACTGTATGCCAGGTCAGGTTAGCCTATATTAAAAATGTGTTGTGTTGGTCTGTCTTTGACTTCTAGCTACACTGACTGTCAGCCACTGTTCTGTCTATTAAGGTGCTCTTCTATTGACATCACTTATTGAACCCACAGCACTGTGGCTGGATAATAAAATAAATAAAATAAAAGACATATATATATAGTGCCTATCTCTCCTCCAAACTCTGTGCACTCCCAGACTCAGTCCACAATGCCCACGGCTGGCATTGCTTACGGAGCAGTTCCACCATTTAACGGCTTTCAATTGTGATTTGCTGACCAGTTGCTGACTTGAGTTTTTATCCTCGTGGCCCGTTGCCGTTTCACTGGCGATTACATTACTAAAGAGCTCCAGAGGGCCGGACAATGCCAGAGAGCTTTACATGCCACTGATGTCATCGCCTGCAAAGAATAGGATTCTGCCGTTGGTCAGAATATTGTAGTGTTTACAACGAGGGGCCCCTATGGGGTGGGTAAGTGTGTGTGTGTGTGTGTGTGTGTGTGTTTCCATGCGTGCGTGCGTGTGTGCTTTTCTCATATCGTTCTGTGTGAGTTTCGTGTGCCTGTTCCTACAGTAGATGGAACTGACAGTAGGTGTGCGAGTGGATTTGTTGAAAAGCTTTCGAGTGAGATGCTGTGGTTTTAAATCAGATGACATAGGGGGGTGTCTGTTGGCAAGAAAACTGTGTGTTTTAATGACATACTTCTCTAAACACATTTGAAATCCCTAAATAATATTTAATTCAATTAATAAGACAACCAATTATCTGTGTTTCTTTGATGAGATTATTTGTCTATCCTGTTGTGATTTCATCAGTAAATGGTTTGTACTTACTGTATTGCCAATACTGCTCACTGAATTGTAATTTACAATATAGCTGCAAGCAGCGATAATACGGGGCCAGTGAGAGAGAGACAGACAGACATGGAAACTGGAGAGAGAGAGAGAGAGAGAGAGAGAGAGAGAGAGAGAGAGAGAGAGAGAGAGAGAGAGAGAGAGAGAGATGGAAACTGGAGAGAGAGAGAGAGAGAGAGAGAGAGAGAGAGAGAGAGAGAGAGAGAGAGAGAGAGAGAGCCATGGAAACGGAATAGATTGAAGAGAGACATGGAAACGGAATAGATTGATGAGAGAGAGAGAGATGGAAACAGAATGGATAGATTGGACATCTCAACCTATTGCCATTAACAGGAATCGAACTCTCAACCTTCGGACTAGGATAAGGATAATTCCTTTTAACAGGTCGTTCATGAAAGTCCTTGTGGTCTTGTTTCCAATGAGAACCTGTGAGCAATTAGGGGTTAAGAGTCTTGCTCAGGGACAAATTTCATTTCATCGACGCATATGCTGGGATGGCCTGGAATCGAACCTGGGGCAACCAGGGCCTCTGGTTCCCTAGGCTGCAACACTACCTATAGTGCTATAGCTTTGTCCAGGCTGATGTTGTCTGTTGAAGATCATAAACTCTTGCCTTCTGTCATGAACCAAGCCAACACTAAGATCACTCGTTCACAAACCATTTACCAATAGAGAAATTGTATGTCTCCTCGCTACCGAAAACAGTGAAAGCAGCCGATCTACAAGCTCAGAAACACGTTGCTATCTGAAAAGTTTTGAGATTGTAGATCGGCTATTTTCAGAATGAAGTATGTCATACATTGAGAAATCGTACTCTCAAATAAGCATTTCAGGTTATCTTTACCATTTGCACATGTATTCATTGATACAGTCATGTTGTTTGCAATTCAACTTAAATTAAGTCTGCATCAAGTGAGGCTTGAACTGGCGACCTTGAGATTGTGAGGCACTCATTTAAGGGAGACGCCATTGGACCAACAGACAAGGAACTATGAAAAAGGAGATTACACAGATGATACAGTTTCACGCAAATAGCTGAAAAATCCTGGGTTTAAGTGTTTTTCAAACTGCTCAAAATTGCGGACAATCTAAGGGCGGAGCTTAATGGTCAAATCGATACGTGTGTTCCTCATGAGTCAAGGCACATGTGTAAGCAAGTTTCACGACTTTCGGCCAAACGAGGCATGACTTATGCCTGTTTAAAGTCTGCCTTTTCAAAAACTTGCTATAGCGCCCCCTTTTGGCCAATTGGAGTAAGATTGGTTTCAGTGATATTTGGAATGACCCTGTACATTTCTGCAAAGTTTCAAAGAAATGTGAGTCTGCATGTATGTTTTAGGCACAGATGAATACTTTTCATAAAACTGTAATAGTTAAAATCTATCTCCTCCTGGGATTTTTGAGCAATCTGCACGAAACGTTTAACACTTGAACTTTGGACCACTGCCTACAAAAATTTCCAACGGATTTTCCATAAGTGAAAAAATGCAGAAGTTAGGAGCCAATGACTGTTTTTCATATAATTCAAAATGGTGGGCGATCTAAAGGTCAGAGGTCAAAGGTCAGACCACGAAAGTTGTTCAGCATGAGGAGACGCATATGTGTATCCAAGTTTCATGGCTGTAGGTCAAACAGGGCATGAGTTGTACCTGTTCAAAGTTGCCATTTTCAATTGAGTGCTATAGCGCCACCTTTTGACGAAAGATTGTGAGAATTATTTCTTGATCGTTTTTCATAACCATCTACCATATGGCCGAGTTTCGTAAAAAGCGACAGCACAGTTAAGCCAGAACTAAGATTAGCCTTGAATTGAGAGGGAGCGAAAAACAATTCGTAATATAGCTGCAAGCAGCGATAATACGGGGCCAGTGAGAGAGAGACAGACAGACATGGAAACTGGAGAGAGAGAGAGTATTGGAAACTGGATAGAGAGAGAGAGAGAGAGAGAGAGATGGAAACTGGAGAGAGAGAGAGAGAGAGAGAGAGAGAGAGAGAGAGAGAGAGAGAGCCATGGAAACGGAATAGATTGAAGAGAGACATGGAAACGGAATAGATTGATGAGAGAGAGAGAGATGGAAACAGAATGGATAGATTGGACATCTCAACCTATTGCCATTAACAGGAATCGAACTCTCAGCCTTCGGACTAGGATAAGGATAATTCCTTTTAACAGGTCGTTCATGGAAGTCCTTGTGGTCTTGTTTCCAATGAGAACCTGTGAGCAATTAGGGGTTAAGAGTCTTGCTCAGGGACAAATGTCGAACCTGGGGCCTGGAATCGAACCTGGGGCAACCAGGGCCTCTGGTTCCCTAGGCGTGCTCACTAACCACCCAGCTATGACCGCCCCATGATAGGCTAATAGGCTGCAACACTACCTATAGTGCTATAGCTTTGTCCAGGCTGATGTTGTCTGTTGAAGATCATAAACTCTTGCCTTCTGTCATGAACCAAGCCAACACTAAGATCACTCGTTCACAAACCATTTACCAATAGAGAAATTGTATGTCTCCTCGCTACCGAAAACAGTGAAAGCAGCCGATCTACAAGCTCAGAAACACGTTGCTATCTGAAAAGTTTTGAGATTGTAGATCGGCTATTTTCAGAATGAAGTATGTCATACATTGAGAAATCGTACTCTCAAATAAGCATTTGAGGTTATCTTTACCATTTGCACATGTATTCATTGATACAGTCATGTTGTTTGCAATTCAACTTAAATGAAGTCTGCATCAAGTGAGGCTTGAACTGGTGACCTTGAGATTGTGAGGCACTCATTTAAGGGAGACGCCATTGGACCAACAGACAAGGAACTATGAAAAAGGAGATCACACAGATGATACAGTTTCACGCAAATAGCTGAAAAATCCTGGGTTTAAGTGTTTTTCAAACTGCTCAAAATTGCGGACAATCTAAGGGCGGAGCTTACTGGTCAAAGCGATAGATGTGTTCCTCATGAGTCAAGGCACAAGTGTAAGCAAGTTTCACGACTTTCGGCCAAACGAGGCATGACTTTTGCCTGTTTAAAGTTTGCATTTTCAAAAAATTGCTATAGCGCCCCCCTTTGGCCAATCGGAGTGAGATTGGTTTCAGTGATATTTGGAATGACTCTCTACATTACTGCAACGTTTCAAAGAAATGTGAGTCTTGCATGTATGTGTTAGGGGCAGATGAATAATTTTCATAAAACGGCAATAGTTAAAATCTATTTCCTCCTAGGATTTTTGAGTAATCTGCACGAAACATTTTACACATGAACTTAGGACCTTTGCCGACAAAACAAAAGCGGCGGATTTTCCATAAGTGAAAAAATGCAGAAGTTATGAGCCAATGGCTGTTTTTCATATAATTCAAAATGGTGGGCAATCTTAAGGTCAGAGGTCAAAAGTCAGACCACGAAAGTTGTCGGGCATGAAGAGACGCATGTGTGCATCGAAGTTTCATGGTTGTAGGTCAAACAGGTCATGAGTTGTACCTGTTCAAAGTTGGCACTTTCAATTGAGTGCTATAGCGCCACCCTTTGACGAATGAGTGTGAGAATTATTTCTTGATAGTTTTTCATGTGCATCTACCATATGGCCGAGTTTCGTAAAAAGCGTATGCACGGTTAAGCCAGAACTGCCAAAAACAAGTATTTTTCAAACTGCTCAAAATTGCGGACAATCTAAGGGCGGAGCTTACTGGTCAAAGCGATACATGTGTTCCTCATGAGTCAAGGCACAAGTGTAAGCAAGTTTCACGACTTTCGGCCAAACGAGGCATGACTTATGCCTGTTTAAAGTTTGCATTTTCGAAAAATTGCTATAGCGCCCCCCTTTGGCCAATTGGAGTAAGATTGGTTTCAGTGATATTTGGAATGACCCTCTACATTTCTGCAAAGTTTCAAAGAAATGTGAGTCTGCATGTATGTTTTAGGCGCAGATGAATAATTTTCAAAAAACTGTAATAGTTAAAATCTATCTCCTCCTGGGATTTTTGAGCAATCTGCACGAAACGTTTAACACTTGAACTTTGGACCTCTACCTACAAAAATTTCCAACGTATTTTCCATAAGTGAAAAAATGCAGAAGTTAGGAGCCAATGACTGTTTTTCATATAATTCAAAATGGTGGGAGATCTAAAGGTCAGAGGTCAAAAGTCAGAGGGTGAAAGTTGTTCAGCATGAGGAGACGCATATGTGTATCCAAGTTTCATGGCTCTAGGTCAAACAGGGCATGAGTTGTACCTGTTCAAAATTGCCATTTTCAATTGAGTGCTATAGCGCCACCTTTGGACGAAAGATTGTGAGAATTATTTCTTGATCGTTTTTCATGACCATCTACCATATGGCCGAGTTTCGTAAAAAGCGACAGCACGGTTAAGCCAGAACTAAGATTAGCCTTGAATTGAGAGGGAGCGAAAAACAATTCGTAATATAGCTGCAAGCAGCGATAATACGGGGCCAGTGAATAGAGAGAGAGAGAGACATGGAAACGGAATAGATTGAAGAGAGAGAGAGAGTGACATGGAAACAATAGATTGATGAGAGAGATAGATGGAAACATAATGGTTTGATTGGACATCTCAACCTACTGCCATTAAGAGGATTCGAACTCTCAACCTTCAGACTAATAGACTGCAACACTACCTATAGTGCTATAGCTTTGTCCAGGCTGATATTGTCTGTTGAAGATCATAAACTCTTGCCTTCTTTCATGAACCAAGCCCCTGTTTCACTAACACTAAGATCACTCGTTCACAAACCATTTACCAATGAAGATATTGTACATCTCCTCAGAACCAAAACTAGTGAAAGTAGCCGATCTACAAGCTCACAAACCATGAAAAGTTGTGAGATTGTAGATCAGCTATTTTCAGATGAAGTATGTCATACGTTGAAAAAACGTACTCTCAAATAAGCATTTCAGGTTATCTTTACCATTTGCACATGTATTCATCGATACAGTCATGTTGTTTGCAATTCAACTTAAATTAAGTCTGCATCAAGTGAGGCTTGAACTGGCGACCTTGAGATTGTGAGGCATTCATTTAAGGGAGACGCCATTGGCCCAACAGACAAGTAACTGTGAAAAAGGAGATCACACAGATGATACAGTTTCACGCAAATAGCTGAAAAATCCTGGGTTTAAGTGTTTTTCAAACTGCTCAAAATTGCGGAAAATCTAAGGGCGGAGCTTAATGGTCAAATCGATACGTGTGTTCCTCATGAGTCAAGGCACATGTGTAAGCAAGTTTCACGACTTTCGGCCAAACGAGGCATGACTTATTTCTGTTTAAAGTCTGCCTTTTCAAAAAATTGCTATAGCGCCCCCTTTTGGCCAATTGGAGTGAGATTGGTTTCAGTGATATTTGGAATGACCCTGTACATTTCTGCAAAGTTTCAAAGAAATGTGAGTCTGCATGTATGTTTTAGGCACAGATGAATAATTTTCATAAAACTGTAATAGTTAAAATCTATCTCCTCCTGGGATTTTTGAGCAATCTGCACGAAACGTTTAACACTTGAACTTTGGACCACTGCCTACAAAAATTTCCAACGGATTTTCCATAAGTGAAAAAATGCAGAAGTTAGGAGCCAATGACTGTTTTTCATATAATTCAAAATGGTGGGAGATCTAAAGGTCAGAGGTCAAAAGTCAAACCACGAAAGTTGTCGGGCATGAAGAGACGCATGTGTGTATCGAAGTTTCATGGCTGTAGGTCAAACAGGGCATGAGTTGTACCTGTTCAAAGTTGGCATTTTCAATTGAGTGCTATAGCGCCACCTTTTGACGAAAGATTGTGAGAATTATTTTTTGATCGTTTTTCATGACCATCTACCATATGGCCGAGTTTCGTAAAAAGCGTATGCACGGTTCAGCCAGAACTAAGATTAGCCTTGAATTGAGAGGGAGCGAAAAACAATTCGTAATATAGCTGCAAGCAGCGATAATACGGGGCCAGTGAATAGAGAGAGAGAGAGACATGGAAACGGAATAGATTGAAGAGAGAGAGAGTGACATGGAAACAATAGATTGATGAGAGAGAGAGATGGAAACATAATGGTTTGATTGGACATCTCAACCTACTGCCATTAACAGGATTCGAACTCTCAACCTTCAGACTAATAGGCTGCAACACTACCTATAGTGCTATAGCTTTGTCCAGGCTGATATTGTCTGTTGAAGATCATAAACTCTTGCCTTCTTTCATGAACCAAGCCCCTGTTTCACTAACACTAAGATCACTCGTTCACAAACCATTTACCAATGAAGAAATTGTACATCTCCTCAGAACCAAAACTAGTGAAAGTAGCCGATCTACAAGCTCACAAACCATGAAAAGTTGTGAGATTGTAGATCAGCTATTTTCAGAATGAAGTATGTCATACGTTGAAAAAACGTACTCTCAAATAAGCATTTCAGGTTATCTTTACCATTTGCACATGTATTCATTGATACAGTCATGTTGTTTGCAATTCAACTTAAATTAAGTCTGCATCAAGTGAGGCTTGAACTGGCGACCTTGAGATTGTGAGGCATTCATTTAAGGGAGACGCCATTGGCCCAACAGACAAGTAACTGTGAAAAAGGAGATCAGACAGATGATACAGTTTCACACAAATAGCTGAAAAATCCTGGGTTTAAGTGTTTTTCAAACTGCTCAAAATTGCGGACAATCTAAGGGCGGAGCTTAATGGTCAAATCGATACGTGTGTTCCTCATGAGTCAAGGCACATGTGTAAGCAAGTTTCACGACTTTCGGCCAAACGAGGCATGACTTATGCCTGTTTAAAGTCTGCCTTTTCAAAAAATTGCTATAGCGCCCCCTTTTGGCCAATTGGAGTGAGATTGGTTTCAGTGATATTTGGAATGACCCTGTACATTTCTGCCAAGTTTCAAAGAAATGTGAGTCTGCATGAATGTTTTAGGCACAGATGAATAATTTTCATAAAACTGTAATAGTTAAAATCTATCTCCTCCTGGGAGTTTTGAGCAATCTGCACGAAACATTTTACACATGAACTTTGGACCACTGCCTACAAAAATTTCCAACGGATTTTCCATAAGTGAAAAAATGCAGAAGTTAGGAGCCAATGACTGTTTTTCATATAATTCAAAATGGTGGGCGATCTAAAGGTCAGAGGTCAAAAGTCAGACCACGAAAGTTGTCGGGCATGAAGAGACGCATGTGTGTATCGAAGTTTCATGGTTGTAGGTCAAACAGGGCATGAGTTGTACCTGTTCAAAGTTGGCACTTTCAATTGAGTGCTATAGCGCCACCCTTTGACGAATGAGTGTGAGAATTATTTCTTGGTAGTTTTTCATGAGCATCTACCATATGGCCGCGTTTCGTAAAAAGCGTATGCACGGTTAAGCCAGAACTGGCAAAAACAAGTATTTTTCAAACTGCTCAAAATTGCGGAAAATCTAAGGGCGGAGCTTAATGGTCAAATCGATACGTGTGTTCCTCATGAGTCAAGGCACATGTGTAAGCAAGTTTCACGACTTTCGGCCAAACGAGGCATGACTTATGCCTGTTTAAAGTCTGCCTTTTCAAAAAATTGCTATAGCGCCCCCTTTTGGCCAATTGGAGTAAGATTGGTTTCAGTGATATTTGGAATGACCCTCTACATTTCTGCAAAGTTTCAAAGAAATGTGAGTCTGCATGTATGTTTTAGGCACAGATGAATAATTTTCATAAAACTGTAATAGTTAAAATCTATCTCCTCCTGGGATTTTTGAGCAATCTGCACGAAACGTTTCACACTTGAACTTTGGACCACTTTCTACAAAAATTTCCAACGGATTTTCCATAAGTGAAAAAATGCAGAAGTTAGGAGCCAATGACTGTTTTTCATATACTTCAAAATGGTGGGAGATCTAAAGGTCAGAGGTCAAAAGTCAGAGTGTGAAAGTTGTTCAGCATGAGGAGACGCATATGTGTATCCAAGTTTCATGGCTGTAGGTCAAACAGGGCATGAGTTGTACCTGGTCAAAGTTGGCATTTTCAATTGAGTGCTATAGCGCCACCTTTGGACGAAAGATTGTGAGAATTATTTCTTGATTGTTTTTCATGACCATCTACCATATGGCCGAGTTTCGTAAAAACCGACTGCACGGTTCAGCCAGAACTGCGAAAAGTGGCAGAAGAAGAAGAAGAAGAAGAAGTGACAGAATAATGCGAATAACAATACGTGTCCAGAGCAGAGCTCTGGCCCCGTAAATATATATACATTTCTTTTCATATCAGTTTTACATTTTAGTGTTCTCATTTTCTTAATGTTTGTATTAAATAAAGTGTATCTTTGACATCCAACCCTCTCAATTATTGTGTCTATATTGTAGGTTTAAGCTCCACTTACATCAGTGTCACACCAAGTTCAATCGAGAGAGAGAGAGAGAGAGAGAGAGAGAGAGAGAGAGAGAGAGAGAGAGAGAGAGAGAGAGAGAGAGAGAGAGAGAGAGAGAGAGAGAGAGAGAGAGAGAGAGAGAGAGAGAGAGAGAGAGAGAGAGAGAGAGAGAGAGAGAGAGAGAGAGAGAGAGAGAGAGAGAATACTGCCTTTTATCAACATCCATGCAATGCAACCAGTTGATTTACCATGGAAACAAGTATTTTTGTATTTCATCTAAACAACATAGATGGATTGTAATTATGCTTACATATATAGGACGCAGGGGGGCAATCCCAGGTGAAAAACCTCACCCATTGACATCTCAACTTATTGCCATTGACAGGAATCAAACTCTCGACCTTTGGATTCACAGGCTGAGACACTACCTATAGGACTATAGCTTTGTCCAGGCTGAGGTCATCTATTGAAGATAAAAGTGAACCAGTGAAAGCAGCCGATCTACAAGCTCAGAAACATGTTGCTATCTGAAAAGTTTTGAGATTGTAGATCGGTTATTTTCACAATGAAGTTTGTCATACATTGCAAAAACATACTCTCTCCAAGAAGCATTTCATCATTACCTTTAACAGTTGCACATGTATTCAATGATACAGTCATGTTGTTTGCAATTCAACTTAAATTAAGTCTGCATCAAGTGAGGCTTGAACTGGCAACCTTGAGATTGTGAGGCATTCATTTAAGGGAGACACCATTGGCCCAACAGACAAGTAACTGTGAAAAAGGAGATCACACAGATGATACAGTTTCACGCAAATAGCTGAAAAATCCTGGGTTTAAGTGTTTTTCAAACTGTTCAAAATTGCGGACAATCTAAGGGCGGCACTTACTGGTCAAAGCGATAGATGTGTTCCTCATGAGTCAAGGCACATGTGTAAGCAAGTTTCACGACTTTCGGCCAAACGAGGCATGACTTATGCCTGTTTAAAGTCTGCCTTTTCAAAAAATTGCTATAGCGCCCCCTTTTGGCCAATTGGAGTAAGATTGGTTTCAGTGATATTTGGAATGACCCTGTACATTTCTGCAAAGTTTCAAAGAAATGTGAGTCTGCATGTATGTTTTAGGCACAGATGAATAATTTTCATAAAACTGTAATAGTTAAAATCTATCTCCTCCTGGGATTTTTGAGCAATCTGCACGAAACATTTTACACATGAACTTTGGACCACTGCCTACAAAAATTTCCAACGGATTTTCCATAAGTGAAAAAATGCAGAAGTTAGGAGCCAATGACTGTTTTTCATATAATTCAAAATGGTGGGCGATCTAAAGGTCAGAGGTCAAAAGTCAGACCACGAAAGTTGTCGGGCATGAAGAGACGCATGTGTGTATCGAAGTTTCATGGTTGTAGGTCAAACAGGGCATGAGTTGTACCTGTTCAAAGTTGGCACTTTCAATTGAGTGCTATAGCGCCACCCTTTGACGAATGAGTGTGAGAATTATTTCTTGGTAGTTTTTCATGAGCATCTACCATATGGCCGAGTTTCGTGAAAAGCGTATGCACGGTTAAGCCAGAACTGGCAAAAACAAGTATTTTTCAAACTGCTCAAAATTGCGGAAAATCTAAGGGCGGAGCTTAATGGTCAAATCGATACATGTGTTCCTCATGAGTCAAGGCACATGTGTAAGCAAGTTTCACGACTTTCGGCCAAACGAGGCATGACTTATGCCTGTTTAAAGTCTGCCTTTTCAAAAAATTGCTATAGCGCCCCCTTTTGGCCAATTGGAGTAAGATTGGTTTCAGTGATATTTGGAATGACCCTGTACATTTCTGCAAAGTTTCAAAGAAATGTGAGTCTGCATGTATGTTTTAGGCACAGATGAATAATTTTCATAAAACTGTAATAGTTAAAATCTATCTCCTCCTGGGATTTTTGAGCAATCTGCACGAAACGTTTCGTACTTGAACTTTGGACCACTTTCTACAAAAATTTCCAACGGATTTTCCATAAGTGAAAAAATGCAGAAGTTAGGAGCCAATGACTGTTTTTCATATAATTCAAAATGGTGGGAGATCTAAAGATCAGAGGTCAAAAGTCAGAGTGTGAAAGTTGTTAAGCATGAGGAGACGCATATGGGTATCCAAGTTTCATGGCTGTAGGTCAAACAGGGCATGAATTGTACCTGGTCAAAGTTGGCATTTTCAATTGAGTGCTATAGCGCCACCTTTGGACGAAAGATTGTGAGAATTATTTTTTGATCGTTTTTCATGACCATCTACCATATGGCCGAGTTTCGTAAAAACCGACAGCGCGGTTCAGCCAGAACTGCGAAAAGTGGCAGAAGAAGAAGTGACAGAATAATGCGAATAACAATACGTGTCCAGAGCAGAGCTCTGGCCCCGTAATTATTGATAGAGAAAGGGGGAGAGAGAAAGCAAGGGAGAGTTGAATTGAGAGGGGGGTGACTCTGGGAGTGGGGGGGTGGGGGGGTGACTACCCAACGAACAAGAATAGTCTTGTAGTTTGGCTGTGTGTGAATACCCAATTAAAAAACAAGTCACAGTCCAATTACAATGCACTCTGTCAGCAAACCAAAACCGCTGTACTATTATAGGTGTGCACAAGTACTCAAGCCTAACTAAACACAGCTAAAAATAGCACTGAAGCATCCTCCCTATGACGGAACAACTGATGAATTTCATTACACTATTTTACATCATTATAATGACAATGGAGGTTATCATCAAAGTTATGGGTTATCTTTAAGACCCTTTATCCAGGTGTTATATACCAGGCCACCCAGTGGTGCAGCCAGCTTTGCCAGGAGATTCAGTGAACACTATTGAGAGGTGTTTGTGGGTGGGAAGCCAGCAGGGGATTGTGTCCTTTGTTGCTACACTAGCAAGTCGGGGTGGAGCGGGTGGAGTGCCTGTTCAATAGTGGGAGGTGATCTGGGAGAGTGTGAACCTCTGCATGCATTATCCTCCCCTGGTGAAACTTTTCACAGTCATGTGAGAAGAAGTGACTGGTGACTGCAGAGAAGACATGTGGAAGTCCACAGACCAACTGTGGGTTGGCAGTGACAGGGACCACAGAACGTTATGTGTGGAACTGACAATGACTAAATCAAGGAACAGTTGTATTTCTGAATGGATTAACTGATAGTTTTGCTTGCTTATTTTCAACATTTCCCCTTGGAATGTGTTCATTTAAACATGCCAGGTCATCCTTGCAAGTGAGAATTTGTTCTTGAGTGACCCTGCCTGTGTGTGTGTGTGTGTGTGTGTGTGTGTGTGTGTGTGTGTGTGTGTGTGTGTGTGTGTGTGTGTGTGTGTGTGTGTGTGTGTGTGTGTGTGTGTGTGTGTGTGTGTGTGTGTGTGTGTGTGTGTGTGTGTGTGTGTGTGTGTGTGTCTTGTAAACAGCAATCATTAGTCTGATATCTGTTACGACAGTGGTTCTCAAATTCTCAAAACGTGGTTCTCAAATATATATATATATATTCTAGTATTTCCCTCTACACCAAATCCCTTTGCCAGAAATAGCCAATCTACAAGCCCACAACGCAATGTGTTGTGACTTGTGACACATTGTGAGCTTATAGCTATTTTCACTAGATGATTGCTGCTATATAGGGAAACTAGGGTTCAAGTGATGAAACCCTGTTTCATTGTTTGACTATTTTTGAAAGATCACCACAGTGTTATGACACAGGACTCCCATCTCTGAGACCCTGCCGATGTGATTCTCAAGATATCGACCAGGCATCTCTCTGCCTCAATAGAACTGCAGACTGCCCAGAATTGAAATGGAAACCCAAACCATGAGGTGAAAGGCCCTCAACACCTCTGTGATCCTGCCTGGAGCCTCTCTTACTTGTCAGAGTGAGACATAGGAGAGAGTGGGGCCTCCAACCTGGACTAACGCAGAGCTGTGTTTCTCAACACGTCAACTCCCCCATCATAGCCATGACCGCTGGTTCCCTTTGACCCCTCCTGACACTGCCAAAAGGAGGTATGATGATGATGATGACAGACAACCAGGAGACAGACATGTGACCTGTAAAGACAAGGGGTGTGTGTGTGTGTGTGTGTGTGTGTGTGTGTGTGTGTGTGTGTGTGTGTGTGTGTGTGTGTGTGTGTGTGTGTGTGTGTGTGTGTGTGTGTGTGTGTGTGTGTGTGTGTGTGTGTGTGTGTGTGTGTGTGTGTGTGTGTGTGTGTGTGTGTGTGTGTGTGTGTGTGTGTGTGTGTGTGCGTGCGTGCGTGCGTGCGTGCGTGCGCGTGTGTGTTTCATCCCAATCGTCTAGACGTGTCAAGGTTATGTTGGACTCTGGATTGAACTGTTTGAGTAAAACACTGCAGATAAAACGGTCTGCTGTTAACATCAGTCCATTGTATTTGGTCATGTGCTGTCTGATATTAAGGGCATAAGGGTGAGTGTGGGTAGTCATCTTTTGTTTGCAATACTCTAGTGTGTTGCTTGGGCACTGGATCCCAAGATAAAGAACCTTTAAACCTTTTCCAAAAAATGGTATTGATCCCAGGCTAGGGTAAATCTATGCCATTTTAATCGCGGGTGATAGACTTACCTTAAAATGTTTAAATCCATTGTGTGATTATTGTTTTTTAAATATATATTTGGGGGCTTTTATGCCTTTATTGATAGTATTTAGTGGAGACAGACAGGAAACAGGGTGAGAGAGATGGGGAGTGATGTCGGGATTGGGATTCGAACCCGCAACGTGCTGTCAGGCTGCATTAGTGTCTATAATGTGGTATGTGCCTGGACTGCAAGGCCAACGGGCACCCCCATTGCATAATTTTGTTTGTTAAAACACTTGTATTTTTGCTTAAGAGTGTTGCTTAGTGCAACTTAAAAAAGGGAATATTATCTATTAAGCAAATGAAAGGGTGGGTCAAGTCTCTGTTCGCCTTGATTACATCTGCACAGTCTGACATCCACACCACACTGTTGCCTAATGTTCTCACACACACACACACACACACACACACACACACACACACACACACACACACACACACACACACACACACACACACACACTCTGTCTTCATATCTCAAAATGTTTGATTTTGCCCTCTGTTTATGTCTCGTTGCTTTGTCAACCACTTTGTGACTGATGTGTTGCCTGTGCTTTACAAATACTGTAGGTTTGAACTGGAGTTAACATGAAGGAATGACTCATCTGTAAGTTCCGACAATAACTCGGGCACCTCCTTCTTAAACAGCCCTAATCCCCACATGAGTAAACTGATCCAGCACAGCACTGTCACTGTGTGTGTGTGTGTGTGTGTGTGTGTGTGTGTGTGTGTGTGTGTGTGTGTGTGTGTGTGTGTGTGTGTGTGTGTGTGTGTGTGTGTGTGTGTGTGTGTGAAATTTGTTACAGCTGGTGTTGGTGTTTTGGTGTCGCCATTGTTATTGCTAGAACCAAACAGTAGCCAGGTCGGAACAACAGAGAAGGGGAGAAAAACAGAGAGAGAGAGAGAGAGAGAGAAATAGCGTTGGGAGATAGAGCAAAAGAGAGATGTGTATCAACAACAGGATTACGTTCTATTGATACTATTGTCACCACTGGTCTGCCACCAGCCACCTGTGTGCTGCCAATACATTTGTTTGGGCAAGACCACGGTTTTATTTCCTGGAAGGGATAGGGCGGGTGGATAGGGGAGATCCATGCCACCCTTGTCACACAATCTTACTGCCGGTGATATTTTTTTATGGCTGCCTCTGGTCAGACTGAATTAAATCCATGCATTTCCTTTCTGATATGTCTGATATTTATGTTTGATAATATCATGATTCCTTCGATCCATCCATCTTCAGCTGCTTATCCGGAGTCGGATCACGTAGTCAACAGTTCCAGCAGAGAGCTCCAGACTTCCTTTCCCGGGCAACATTAGCCACTTCATGCTGGGGGATCCCAAGGCGTTCCAAGGCCAGCGTGGAGATTTAATCCCCCCCCCCCCCACCTGGTCCTTTGTCTGCCCTGTGGGACGTGCCCAGAGGACTTCCCTAAGGAGACGCTCAGGAAGCATCTGTACTAGATGGCCGAACCAGCTTAACTGGCTCCTTTCCACATGAGGGAACAGCAGTTCTACTTCGAGTCTCTTCTCACCCTTTCCCTAAGGGAAATGCCAGCAACCGGTCTGAGAAAACTAATTTTGTCCGCTTGTATCCGCAATCTTATTCCATCGGTCATGACCTACACTTCATGACCATAGGTGAGAGTAGGAACAAAGATTCACCGCATCAGCTCTCTTTTCGTCACACCAGTGCGGTACAGCGACCCCAATGCCGCTCCTGCTGCTCCGATTCACTCGTGAACAAGACCCCAAGATACTCCTTCACTTGGAGCAAGACCTCATTCCCTACTACACCCTCCCAGTCCAAGTTTTAAATACATAAATATCATAATTTAAGAATTTTATTTAAGAATTGATGGCTCATTTGGTAGAGTGCATATCATTTCAAGACTAATGGTGGCTCTCCACCAAACAGACTACTTCAGACTACAACAGACTTAGTCGGAAGTAAAAAAGTTCTGCGCAAACTATTGCAAAGTGTCATTGTTGTGCGCTGCCAGGTCTGCTTATTATAAGCTTTGGGCTTTTCCTGTAAAGTCGCTTGTAAATATTCATAGTTGCGGGTTGCTTTTGTTTGGGCTTGTTTCTGAAGTGTTGTGTAGCTAATTTGGGCTTACTTTCAAGATACTTTTTGAAAATATCTGATAATAGGGTTCAAGTGGTAAAACTGGTCGCTTCTTTTGGACTTGTTTTCATAGACCTGGTCGCTTGTTTCACTCACAGAATCTGTTTGGACCAAAACAAAAAACACTCTCCCCCCTCTTCACTACCCCGCAGCTATCGACGGGCTTGCCCGTCGGGACCCGACAGAGCAAGTTCAGTCGGCGATCGTCGTTCATTACATTACATTACATTACAGTCATTTAGCAGACGCTTTTATCCAAAGCGACTTACAATAAGTGCATTCAACATAGGTAGGGAACGAAACTACTAATCACCAGAAGTCTTAAGTGCATTTCTTGCAATAACAAGCAACCAAGAGTATACCTAGCGCTAAGGTAAAAGTGCTATATATCAGCTACCTACTTTCTTAAACAGATGAGACAAAATAGCAAAATCGTTCGACTAGAAGTCCCAACCCGACGGCACGGCACTATCTACAACAGGTTGTCGGCAAATGACGATTTGGAACACCTTCCGCCCCTGACGTTGGTGCGGTGGAGAGCTAGCTTTAGTCCTTAGGCCTCGGTTGAGCCTGATCTGAGGCCTTTGCTACTTTATCTTCCCCATCTCCCTCTCCTGCCCTTTCCTGTATATCTCCACTGTAGCTATCAAGTAAAGGCTTGAAAATGCCCTCAAAATAACTAAACGTTAACTAAAATGTTGGTATCCCTATTTTGGGCAAATTTGTTTTCAAAGTTTTCAAATAGTTTTTGTGACGCGTTGTGAGCATGTAGATACGCTATTTTCACGATTTGCACAAAGACGTATATAGGGCTTAAGTGCTTAAGAAAATGTCCTCCCTCAGTTTCTTACAAATCAAACCCTGGGCAAGACGGTGACATTTGAATATAGGTTTTGTCAACAGGGAGGCTACAGGGCTGACTGTCATGTGAGCTGGTGGTGAAACGACTAGAGGCATTTAGATAAGTGAAGACCAGCGAGTCTGTTTCAGACGGGTCTTACTCTACTAAGGCATTTAGATGAGTTACACCAGCGAGTCTGTTTCAGTCTGGTCTACTCTACTGCCCCTTTTCCAAATTTACTGCAATGATTGCAAAACTTGAGGCCTAAAATGGTCTGTAGTTTGTAGGGAAATTAGGCTACTATTAATTAGATGATTTGTAATTTCATGTTAATGCCATTGTGACCAACATCTGACAGAAGAATATTTGCTGTCACTGCAGCGAAAATGCAGAATCGATGGATCCCTCTGTCCTGTTAACTGTTCCAACCAGGACTATATTTGACCCTTTGACATTGTCTAATCCAGATATGTCCAAATGATTCACTGCAGAATCTGTAGACCCCTCCCTTTTTCATTAAGTGTTTTTATTAAACCACATAATGAATAGATAGCATGTCATGCAGCACTGATCTGCCTCAATTTCATAGGGAAACAACAGATATTGTACTGTAGATACTGCAGACACAAAACAACAGAGGAGCTGTACCCACCCCACCCTCAACCCAGACACTGTTGGGACTATTGCATGCTCATTACAGTTTTAGTGAGGTTTAGCATTACCAATTTTTATTGTGCAATTCTGTCAGCTGCCACAACTACAGACTAGTTTCACTGGCTCCATTAATAGGCGGTTGACAGTTCCATATTAACAACCTAAAGAAAGATGAGGGCCTTTTTACATTTTGAGAACCATTTTGTTAGCACTAAACCCTTTAGTCCAATTTTGTGCTGACAATATGACCCACCATCAAAACGTACACATTTTAAACCACAACACATTGTATTTGAAACCATAAACTCAGCAGGTTTAAAAATACATTCTGATTCTGCCTACTCTATACGCTTTAAGTAGTACAAGTAGTATAGACTGCATGGGGTAACTGTAGAAACATGTGGGCTCTAATACTTCATCTTAGATTGTCAGCCTTCTATGTAGCAGTAGTGACAGCTCCACCGTTTACACCTCTGCACAGGTATGTGGAAGGGTTGTAGGGGGTGTGTGCAATACATGTGGGTGTGTGCATGTTAAACAGGAAGCACAGTAAAGAGAGTTCCATGGCCACGTGTCAGAGGAATGCCAAGGTCAGCTCCAGTGTCAGCTCTCGCTTTCTTGTGACTATCTTTCTCCTATACTTATTGTAAAAGCATGAGTTATACTAGTTGTGCACTGGTGTCACCCACCAAAAATAGCCGATCTACAAGCTCACAACGTGTTGCACAAGTCTAAATCAGGCATAGCAACCACTACATGCGTCTCCTTTATATTTTTTATTTGATGCCTGATGATTCCTATTTATTTCTTTTTTGTTTCTTTCTCATACATAAACTCACACATTTCACATTACACTGGGGACTACACAACCCTTTCATTCAAACACAGATTATGTTTATGATGCTACGCCCCAGACTTTTATAGTATGTCTTGACAAACGACTTGTGATGGCAAATCGATGGAGGAATATTTCTGTTATTTCTGTGTAGTCATAAGCATTCAGGGCATCCGCTCGGCTATGGGAAACTGACAGTGAATTGTGCCGAGGCCACAGTATGAACTAATTGGCTGGTCTTGGAGATGTAGGCAGGTCATGTGATATTCCTTAGGACAGAGGACTTTCTTCTTTAATCACGGGGAGCTAGAGTCGATTATTCTTATAGTCTCCTGTTCTGCATTGCTAATATTGTCAACTTTTGAGATTCTATAATAAAATGTATTATAGATTCATACTGTATAATGACAGTGAATTAATGACAAAGTAGGCTATCTTGTGGTAATGCATCTGGAGGAATATTGCCTGATTATGTAACTCCTGATGGGCTCTATATGTATACTCTAGATAGGAGGCATAAGGAATAGGAAATTGGCATTTGTTGTCATTTGGAAATTATTTTAACTCCCCATTCTTAACCACTTGAACCCTAGCGTCCCTAATCTGGGGCAAACATTTGTCGAAAATTGCCGATCTACAAGCTCACAATGTATTGCAGCACGATATGTTGTGAGCTTGTAGAGTTTTCTGCAACGATATTTAGTGTAGAGGGATAAAAGCAGCAACTATAGACTCCTGGGGTACGCTATTATTATTTCCGTAGGAGGCGAGACGTAAGGGAGCACTTGTTTTCGGCAGAGGCGACGGAGGCGCGCCGTCTGAAGCAGACTTGAGCCACGAGAGGCACCGCCGAGCGAGCTAAAGTGAGCGAGTCGCGTGCCGAACACTGCCCTGCTTCAGCCGACTCAGTGCCGTCCGAGTTCTGTTCCGATATGGACAGAATCGAAAATCCTCGTCCCCATGTCCAAGTGAACACAGCGGAGTGCTCCCTACCCCGTTTCAGCCCATCACAAGCCGCGTCTCGCCTCCTACGCAAACAATTATCGCCTTGGTCAACTGAGTATATATGGTTAAATAATGATGTATCTAGTTTAGGAAAACTAACCGTTGCAAGTGATATAACAACAACAAATATTGACACAAGTTAACACATGTTAAAGAGTGGGGTAGACGTAGCTCAGGGGATAGAGAGGCCGTCTGAGCATTGGAAGGTTGCCGGTTCAACCCTGTGCTCCTCCAGGCATCGTGTCGAAGTGTCCCTGAGCAAGACACTTCCGAGACTTCCAAGATATTGATCGGGTAGACGGTGAGCACTGTTAAAAATAGCACCCGCTGTTCCTAGTTACGATGGGTAAATGCAGAGAGTTCCAGGTGTGCAAATACACTTGGCAAATACCCCAACAATAACAACTTGTTCTCCTATGGATGACGTGTTGTAGCACAACCTCTTTAAGAACACAGTGTTTCTGCATGCTTCATGAATTTCACAAATGTAATAAATCATGGGCCTGTGAAACTCATTCAAAACCCATTACATACTGTATATTCACAAATGCATGTTTATTAATCAAATAAAAAATAATTAAAAAAGTTTAATATGCTTCCAGAAAGGTTGACTGTGAAATGGCAAGATTTCATCCGACAGCATATATGAATATAGCATCCCAGTCGAGGTGCATACACTCTTTTGTATCCTGCATGACCCCATGTTGTCTATTTGTAGATATCAATATAGTTGATTAATGGATATGATTAAAGAAACTGTGATTTGTTGACTTCCTTATGTATAAATAGCTATGTAAGACTCACATAGGAATGTAAGACAGGGTGTTCTCATGATTAGATCACTGTCCTATAATCAAAACAAAGAAACAGTGTTTATACTTGCAATTAAAGCATTTTTTGAGGAAAAACTAAACAAACACACACACAAAATCAGACAGTTGTGTCTCTTTTTTTAGCGGTGCCAACCGCTCTACATTTGACTCTGTCCGTCCGTCCGTCCGTCCATATGTTATGTCCGTATGAGCACGGCGTATGAGCACGGCATTTAAACAGCTATAACTCCAGTTCACACACGCACACACAAGCCAATACTGCACACATGCGCACACACGAACACACACACACACACACACACTTGACGTCCGTATGAGCACGGCGTATGAGCATGGCGTATGAGCACGGCATTTAAACAGCTATAACTCCAGTTCGCAGCATGCTACGGAGTACAAATTTTGTACATGGACTAAAACCACCAATAGGGACGAACTGAAATTAATTAAGCCCCGCCCCCTCTGTCTTCCTATTGGCTGGGCTTTAAACAGCCGTAAGTCCAGTTTGCAGCATGCCACCAAGTCCAAATTTGGTATGTGGACTTAGACCACCAATAGGGACGAACTGTAATTACTTAAGCCCCGCCCCCTCTGTCTGCCCATTGGCTGGGCTTTAAACAGCCATTATTCCAGTTTGCAACATGCTACCAAGTACAAATTTGGTAAGTGGATTCAGACCACCAATAGGGACGAACTGAACAATAGGGACGAACTGAAATTAGTTAAGCCCCGCCCCAAAGGCACCGCTTCCTTCACACAGGGTGTGTTTTTTATAGGTGTACAAAGAACCAAGTTTATTAAAGTTTTTTTATAACAAAACAATGTCACAGCAACAGCGAGAGTATGTCCATCCGTAGTCAAACTGTGTCCAACATCCACAAGACATTATTTCTCAGTACTTCACATTAAGTCTGATAAGTCGTACTGTAGTAGAATAGAATATGGAATAGATCTGAGGATAGAATGTGCACACCCAGCTCATTCACATGCTGAACATAAAAAGCTTAATTTTACTGTAAAAATAATAAACGTCTGTAAGAATAAGATCCCAATGATCGAAACGTTGCTCAAGTCTAATGTTCAGTCTGTTATAAACAGCAGCTGTAATGTGTTCTTTATCAGGCCAGTTTAAAGGACATTTGTATGCTGCATGTCAGACCACTTATGTGTGGAGTCATACAGCTGAGTCTGCCATTTATAGCCTGGAATTTGAAATCAGTATGCTATAAGTTGTATGCCTAAATAGTATACCATTTTATAACATTTGACATTTGAACATTTGACATTTGAAGAACAAAAATTAAAATTACATTTTTTTAAAAGTAGTGGATTTCAACTATGAACCTCTTGTGCTCCTCCTGTAAAAATGTGTTACAAGAGTCAAACTGCTACAACTATGACCTTTCATTTACCACCAGCTTCCTCCAGCAGACAACGCCCCCACCACACATGCGCCCTCCCTCCCTCCCCCCCCTCTCTCTCTCTCTCTCTCTCTCTCACACACACACACACACACACACACTCACAGTCACACACAAGGCTTACTTTCTCTCAATTCTCAAGTGGCACACATTTCTAACTTTGACCTGAACAATCTGTTATATAATCAGCCACATGAAAATACTGTATCCTTAACATCTGAATGACACACACACACACACACACACACACACACACACACACACACACACACACACACACACACACACACACACACTTGATGTTCTACTAATGATGTCTCAAATATATATATATTTAAAATGGCCCATTAAAGTGCATTTGGAGCATTGGGACACACGTGCAGCCCCATCATGGACACGTGTTTGACTTTTGGAATGGTGGATTTTTTACAAATCCAACGCGTTCCTTTCCTTCAGAGGGGCGAGGCCGTTTCTCTCAGCACCACTACCAGCGTTGCCAGATTGTGCTAGATAAATGAAAACAAGCCCAAAGAAGCGACTTAGCTATTTGAAAATAGCCAATCTACAAGCTCACAACGCATCGCGATGCAACACGTTGTGGGCTTGTAGATCTGCTATTTTCAAAGGAAAAATCTTGAAAAAATGTGAAAATGTAGGAATATTTTCAAATCCACAAACTCTTGTATGGGGGTCTCTGGCACAAAATGTTTTCAGGAGGTTTGGTTTACAAATATATTAATTTGGGGGTCCTTGACATGAAAATGTTTGAGAACCACTGGCTTAAACAACATTAGTTAACAAGCCCAAATAAGCAAACTAGCCCAAAAAATCGCAACCGGCAGCTACCCTTTTCAGTGGTACACAGGACCCCAATGGTTTGTTTGATTGATTGATTGATTGAATACTTTATTAGCAGTTTGCAAAAGAAAATGCACAGGAAAGTACAGTTCTGTACTTTCCTGTGCATTTTCTTTTGCAAACTGCTAATAAAGTATTCAATCAATCAATCAAACCCATACTTACAAGTGACTGCACAGACAAACAAGCCCAAAGTCGCTTATAATAAGCGGACATGGCAACCCTGACCACTACGTCTCTGTTGGTTTTGCGCGTCCCCGGCCCTTAACGTGGTCACTCCCCCCCTTTACCACCATGCGTACGTGCGCGCTCCCGGTCCCTTCGTATCGCGTGGTGGGGATCATCCATGTTGCTGGCTGGTAGCGGTGGTGGTGTGTGAAGCTAAGGTTGTAATTTTTGACAGAGAAGCTCGTCTCGCAACGCTCGTTTTTATATGTTTTAACTCGGCATTTCTCCCACTCTGCATCTTAGACTGAAGCTCTTTTGGTCTAGGGGTGGAGTGGAGAAGCGACAGGGACGACTTTTATTCCGCGGAAACACACTTCCATCGAATTAGGTATCGAATTGCCCAGAATTTGGGGGGGTGGACGACCGTGTGTCTCGTTGAAGGAGCAAAAAAGGGGGAAATGGCCACTCAGGTGGAGCAGGCTCCTCTCCTGATCTCCAAGACGATCCACGGAGGTGGTGGCGGTGAAGAGGAGCGCTTGGATAGTAATAATAAAGGGCCGACAACGAAGAAGCAGCAGATGGGTGCCGCTAGTGTCGACGCCAAGGAAGGAGACAACACCGCCGACAACCTGGGTGGAGGTGGTGGTGGTGGAACAAAACAGGCGAAGGAGGAGAGCAACAACCAGGCGAAGAACAACAAGGACAGTCTGGACCAGCAAGGAGGTTCTGGTGGTGGTTCTTCCAACAACAAGAACAACAACAACAAGAAGGAGACGTCGGAGGATAAAAGTGGCACTACTACCAATAATAACAAAAAGGAATTTACCGAGGCCCCCCCGCCCAAGGTGAACCCGTGGACGAAGAAGATGAACAACAACGCGGTGGTGACCACCGTGGTCAGCGTGAACGGACAAGCGGCACATCATGGTTTGTACCCCCATCGTCAAAGCACGACGCCGTCGCTCGCCGAAAAAAGAGCAAGATCTGCAAACTGACATTGTCATCTTACAGATCTGATCTTTTTTTGGGCGAGCGACACCCAGCAGTACTGTTACTACTTACTACTACTGTCTTGTTGTCTCCATGTATTGCTGTACGGGGGCTAGTAGTGTGTTGGTTTATATTTAGAGTAAAGGGCCCCTTGCTATTCCTGGTTCATCTCACTGACTGGACTGACTGCCAACATGGGGCTGAATGTCCCTGTGGAAGTGGAGTTGCCATGCAAAACGTTATTACACTGTATGCAAAATGATATTATGATATCATCTTTGTGCGTCTATAATTGTGTTATAACACACAAGTTGTATTTGGAGTTCAGTCTGAACTCGGGATTCGTGCCTTGTTTTTTTTTAAGTTGTGGTCTGTCAGGGCTGGACAAGATTTGGTTACTCGTGTACCTGGTATTTTTTTAGTTAAGTTTTTTTTAACACCATGTTGCTAAAGAAGATATGTCCAAGAACAGATGTGATGATTTGTGTTGTGTTGATGGTCGGGGTGTTTTAAGCCAAGTCACCGTGGCGTGCAGTGGTCATTCTGGGGGGGTTTAAACTCAGCCAGTGAGTTCTGTACATAATGTGCAGCTGGGTCCACGTTTTTTTAAGTGCACACCGTCGATGTGTTTGCAGATCGGCGGAGATGAATTGACTACCATGGCATGCGATGCATATTGAATTAATTGAATGCATTATTGCATTCAGACACGGGTCTGCCACCATGTCCCTGTCTGGGCCTAGTCAGATGTGAAGCCCTTTAGCTTTAGCAGGACCAGACTGCCATCAGGTTTCAGGGCGATTCCCACAGTAAAGAGCCAAACTCCACAGTCCTCCCCTTTTAAGGGCTGGTGAGAATGGTGTGATGTCTCCCAGTGTCGGGTAATCGCATAAAACCCAGTAGTTATCGATCAGCATTTGTCCCTATTTGAAGTCTTAAATCCCCAGCACATTTTGTTGTGGGTCGTCACGTGTTCTCTCCACGTGTTCCCCTTGAGCCAGCTGCTTATTGGGAACATTGATGTGATCAAAAATGTTCTGCCACTGGTGATCTTATGTCGGCGTGTGTTTCCTAAATAGCAGGAAAACAAGCGAGTCTTTGATCCATGACTGTCAACAACACGCAGTGTAATGATTGTTAGCCCAGGACACAGCCTAGCTAGCGGTTAGCTAGGAAGCTAACTCGCTAACGCTAGCCAAGCCTGTGTGTGTGTGTGTGAGAGAGAGAGATCATGTGTGATTCATAATGGCTTCAGCCGCCGCATGATAATGCTACTAATGGATGTTAGCTTCCAGCTATTCCAGGATGTATGTTCAGAACTACTATTCACTTGCAAATATCAATGTTAATGTGTCGTGTCAAGGGAAGGTCAGATGCCAAAAAGACAGAAAGCCACTCCGTATGGACATGAATATATGGATGTTTGTTCACAGGGAGGAGACCTGGCTGCTGCAGCTCCCAGGGTTCCTCTCTCCTCTTGTGTGTCAAGGCAACGTGGTCCCTTGTCTCTCAGCCATGTGTTTATCACCCAGTGTGACCGTGCAAACGCTGACACATCGGCATTTGTTCCGTCCTATGTGTTTGGCGTGTCATTTTAACCGGCCACACATGATTTGGCTGTGTTTTTGTTAAGCCAGGTGTTGTGCTGCTGCGTTGGGGCTCACAGAGAGACATGGGTAAACAACGCTGCTTCGGGGCTTCTGTCGTTCTGTGAATGCTGACGACCCCTTCCCCCCACACATGCAGCACAGTGTGTACTCTATAGTCTGGATGGGTGGATGTATGGGTGCATGCACATATTGTGTATACCCCCTCCCTCACAGTGCTGTCTGCATCATTCAGCAGGCAAGCTGGACAATAGCCACAGGTTGTTGTTACAAGTATGCAGCAAAAACAGATCGTCTTTAATTGGATTTTTGAATTAATGTTATTTTAAAGTTAGTTCTTTGCTATTTCACTTGCATGGCATGGCTCAAAGCATGTGCAATTCGATCACGTTTTCCTGATGACAGAATATAATGGTATGCTGTTCTGTCGAGGCTTTGTAATCTTGTTTGCAGGTCACATTTTCGCACTGACTTGGCATTGTTCCCTTGTGTTGGGCATTATCTGAGTGTAACATAGTTGCATCTGCAGTTTTGTGGGAATTAATTACAACTAAGTCTACCTGTTTTCCTGTGTAGGTACAGTTATTCCTGCCAGAACTTGCCTTGTGTCGTTACTGTCATGTAACACCCATAGGGCTGGGCCAAAGGTTCGGCGGATTGGGATCTAAAGTCATCGAGTTCATGTTTTTTTTCATATGTTTTAATATATACCATGTGCAGAGGAGTGTTAACATAAGATCACAATGTGAAGTCTTAACAGTTTATATTTCATGACTGACGAAGCATGCATCATCTATTTGTACAAATAATATACCTCGTTACATTTGTGTGCTCCAGAACATTTTTTGCCATTTACATTGGCTTGTCCTTCATCTCAGAAGCACTGGACTGTTGCTCCTCGCAGGCCAATGTGTGCACTGTGCAGTGAGTTTTTACAACTTTACCTACATTTATTTATCTTTTTAAGTTGCAAGTACCGATGCTTGCCTGGCCTGTATCAGTACTAACAAGTGACTGTATCTGCTCTTCAGTCCCATGGTAAGGAAAGGCTCAAGGCGCGCTAACTAGTACACAAAGACTTGGCACCTTTGAGCTTGTGCTGAGCAGTTAAGAGCTTTACATGTTAGTGTGGCATTTAAGTTATTCTGATTAGATGACTACTTTTAATAGCTACAGTACTTCATGTGTTTTCACAAGTCCACAATTACATAAGTAGGTTACCCTTTTCAAAATTTGATCAGACAATTGTAAAGAGCAGATATAACAACATATGTGAGTCCCGACAAGGACACATTTAATGTTTTAAGCCTATATTTAATGTTCTGGGAATTAAGGCTGTTGCGCTTAATAGACTATTAAATCAGCCTACTTTTTTGTTTCAATGAAAAAGAAAAACTGACATAAAACTCATAAAAGTAGGCTCATATTGTTTATTTCATGAATTACTGAAATCGATGTGTGAGCATACCTCCAATTGCACATATCTTAACATTGTTTGAAAGACCCTGATATAAGGCATTTCACAATATATGACTATGAGAAACGGTGTTGTGCGACATGTAATTACCGGTATGTTTTTCTCCCGCCGACTTTTACACCATAGATTTATTTAATTATGCTTAAATGTCATTGTTGCCTCCCGATAACGCCAGGCTGGACAGACACTCCTGCTGAAGAGTAGATCACCTATCATTGTTTTAATGTCAGAGGATGTTGAGCTGTAGTTGCACCATTAAAAACAGACACTCCAGACAAGTGAACATTTTATATGGAAGTCAGGTATATATTGTAGGATGAGAAGGCTGTTAGAAAGGCTGGTTTGGGAGACACCTCATTAATGGGAAATGCTATAAAATGGTGAATAGGCATGTAATGCATAGCAGGCATAATTCAGAGGGAGTATGCTAAAGGCAAAGTGACATGCTGTGCGGCAGGGTGTCTTAAGCCAAGTAGAAGCCCAGTCAACACAATTACTTTTTTTCCCAGACACCAGCCAGAGTAGCTAGGCGTGCAAAAGTGTACTCATTTAACAAAGCAATCAAAATCACATATATATATATATTTCTTTATTATAATTTTTACATCTTGATCTGTCATTCCATGGTTATGGATATTGTTGCTAAGGTTTGCAGGTGAAGATATTAAAGAAACCTAAGCCTTTGCCATTACGCAATCATCCATTGTTTCCGATCTGACTGACTTACATTATGTATTTTGTCATTGCTCTTTGACAGACTATTGTCTAAAATGTCATGGCTACTTACATGGATGAAGGCGGATAGAAAGAAAAGATGAAGGGACATGTAAACTGTGTCAGGTGGAAGTAACTTTACAGTGTTTCCCTTCACTTCAGACTTGGAAAAGTATTTTCTTAGATGTAGCTGCAATTTTACCTCTACAGTAGAATCCTGGAATAAACAAAACAGCATCTTGGAAAAAAAAACTGCCAAGTTTGCTTTCCCTTAATTTTCAAATGGCTGTGTTATATTCAATATTATGAGTGTAATTCATTTCTGTCCAATTTGCTTTTTGAACAGGACCTTGTAGTGTAGAGAATAGTTGATCTAGGGGCAGGTGTTTGACTGTACCTGTAGTATAAGGACAGATTCTGGATCAATTCCAACACAATGGATGAGTCTCAAATCAAATTTCCAGTGAGTTGAAAGGTGACAGGTTCCTGTTAACAGTTTATGAAGTGTTTGGACTTGTATTTCTGGAATAATGTACTCTCCGCTTAGAAGGCACACTTCAATAAACACCTCTGTAGTTGAGCTGGTGATGTGATGGTCACTTGGTCAGCGGTCTAAACAATTGGACTATGTGAGAGCCTCAGCCTGCAAGGTTTTTTAGAAACAAAGGCCCCAAAGTTTTCTATTGAAACTTAGGAAGCAGTCTCGTACCAAGCTGGTCTCAAGGTCACAGATGAGATGATATGGTGATATCTGATAAATGTACTCTGTATGTAATCTGAACTTAATGTCTTATAGGGTGTTATGGACAAGAAATGTGCAATCATATTCTTACAATTTTTCCTAGACATTAGCCCTTAGTTTGTTATATGAATAGTATTACATGTATTCCAAAACACTAGCCAGTGTCATTATTTTACCAGCCAAATGTCATTTGTAGATAATAAACTAGTAAACCCAGTTTTAGGTTCCGGCCAAGACATTTCCTTTAAAGCAAACGAAGGTAGCAACAGACCTTTGTTTGTAATTTATCATAGGCTGGAAAACAAGCCACGTTTGATGGTTTACACACAATGGAGCAAATAAAGTTTACTGTTACTTACTCTGTAGCGGCCACAAACGCGCATGAATGGAATAGTTTTTCTGAGGAAATGATGCCACGTGGAGTCCAGTATGCTCAGTAGAACTACAATACATACAAAGAGGAACCGGATGTTCCACTTTGCACATAGCATAGGCCTATAGAAATAACTCTATGCCTGGAATGGTGTTTTCTAACCACATGACAGTAGCCAATAGCTTAGACAAACTTACTAGACACACTGGAGTCCAAAATATTTACCATTTAAATGGAGACTGCCTAATCTATTACAGGTACTTTAGATTGTCACCATCGTCTAGTGAGAATTGGTAAGATTTTGTCTTGTGACGTTCCGACGACATATTTTAGTGTTGAAAACACAAGAAGCTAAACTTCTTGTGAATCCCTGCGGTTTCCATGCGGGCTGCTTCTACTGATCCCAAGAACACAATCAAATTTCTCATTTTCAGTTCTAGCCATTGCAACATAGACACACAAACAACCGGCGACAGTTATCACTACTGAAGTCATTGTCAGCGTTGTACTGGCAATGATATAACAGTCACTTGTTACAAGAACGTCTCCAAAATGTGTTAAACACTTAAACCCATTGTTGTCAACACTTTGTTGACCGGGGTGTTGAGTTGCATTGTCTGTAGCCTGTTTTCAATCCACTGGATCCATTGGAAGCAGTAGGTTGTTTGCAGATCTTGGAGGAGAATGTTAACTGAGTAACTGAACATTGCATCTGACTTGTGACCAGGTCAGGTTGGTCAGGTAACACGTCAGCATTCTTAGTGCCTGGGGGCCGCCGTTCACAAACAAGTGTGAATTGAACCTTTGCAATTTCAAATTACTTTAGATACAAAGCGAGAGAGGGACATATTCATGTTCTTTGAGAGATAGCATTGTGTTTCCAAAATGTAGTAGTTTGTTTTTTATCAGGAATTAAAAAAACAAACTAGCCTTTTCCTGAAGTGATTTCTGATGTTTTAGGAGTGCTAGGCTCTGACAAATTACTCACACAGAAGACGCATATAAATGTAGAATAGAATTATAGAAATGATTAACACCAGGCTTAAAATTACTTTTTTAGGCCCTAATATACGTTGAGCGGGGCCCCCATCTATCCATGGCCCTCTCCTTAGAGCCCAAGTGGTTAATTAAAGAATTGCGTACATCTCTGTGCTATGATAAAACTATGGATGTACACACTCACTGAACTATTTGTAGTTTTGGAGCGGCCTGACCGCATTCACTTATATAGGTTGGGATTCACAGAGCAGGGGTAGTCTCAATGTGTCTCTCTATTTCAGAGTCAGCATTCATCTTCAAACCTGTGTGTCGGTTTCCCCTTTGTTATTCGGGTGGAGCAATGTCCCCTGTTGAGCGGGACTGGAGACAATGACTGCCTACCAAGATTTTCTACGAGGTGTCAGGACCCCATAGGGGTCACAGACCTAGGAGTGCTAATGTGTGAAAGACTAAAGTGGGATCACTCTTGCATTGCAAGATTACCTCAGTGAGTCCATAGACTTGTGTGAATCCAGCCAGAATTAGATTAACAAGATGCTTTTTTGATCATTCCAGGATTTCTTTAGAGGTAATATTGCAGCTACATCTAAGAAAATAAGAAAAACATCAACTTTGAGATATTACAATATTTATGGACCAAACATCATTATTACATTTATGCCTATATTGTCATTTAAATATATAATTCAACAATATACTCCTATATTAACAATACATTTATTATTTTCTGAAGTCACACTTTTGATAGCTCAAAGGTGTGACTTCGCTGATAGCTCTCTGCTATCAGACAGAGAGCTTTACAATTTGTGCCTCTCATTCATCCATTCTTAGCAGCAGAGCTGCTATGCAAGGCGCTGACCTGCTCATCATGGGCAGGAAGAGCCGGGGAATCGAACCACCAACCCTGCGGTTAGTGGGGAGACCCACTCTACCTCCCGAGCCACAGCCTGAAAGGAAAACAACAGTGAGATAGAGTGGAGATTATATTGGTGGTGGTGAGTCATTATTAGCCATCAGCCCTTGCCAGAATCTTCTGTCGGTCTGTTTTAAATGAGCTCATCTCTCAGAGCTGTGAGGGTGAATAGAAGCAGTGGTGATGTTTTGGAGCTGAGAGTGCTTCTGTTCTACTTGTTTTTTGACCCACAAAGTTAATTGAGTCCTTTTAAACGATACAGTGTTCATGTGTTTGTGCTCCCAGTCCTTCCATTTCTCAGTGTTTGCGTTGAGGAGACCTTCCGTTTTTGCACAGCTTTTGTGTACATTTAAAAAGAATAATGTTTTAATGAGTTGAATACTAATTTTTCTTGTGTGTATCCATGTGTGTATGTCATATTTCGTTATGCCAATAAAATCAAAGCCTGCTCTGCTTCTGTTTCATGCAGAAATACATACAACAAAGAAAGGCAAAATTGCGCATGTGGGCGTGCATATAATAATGGCCTTTCATGCCATGGAAAGATGCTTTTGGGGGGTTGGTTTTGAAAGTGGTCTATCCAAGATGGACCCAGTGACACAAAAGTGGCCTGTCCTCCCCTGCCCCTCTCTCCCTGACCCACATATAACACACCCATCATTACCCACACAGACCCAGCGTTTTAGGTGGGTCTGTAGCTGCTTTATCTGTTGAAGAGTCGTGTCTGGACTCTGTGATATGGAAGCATGCTTACGAAGACTCTGCTCCTTAGAGGGGAGTGTAGGCTAGTGCAGAGGGCGTGTGTGGTGTATTGTGCATCCTCCCCAGTAATCTGTCTAGTCAAATGGAACTTTTGTTTACAGTACAATAAATAAAGAACTTTTGCACACGTGAAAATAATTAGTTGTTGGCTGATGTCCAAGAACAAAAATTTAACATGTTGTAAAGGGAAAGAGTTCCGCAAACTGCCGTAGCTTGCAAACTTACGAATTTTGATCTAATGCGACGAAGGACTGTGAGCGTGACCCAAACGTTGCAGAAAATGTGGGACATATGCGAGCTACCAGAAGTTACCGCAGTGCGAGGGACTCCGTCACTCACTCAGTGCAACGCACCAAGCACACCAAAAAAGCATCCGCACACACGCTACAGTTGGACGTGTGGTTACCCAGACGTCCCATGCCCAAAAACAAAAAAAATGTAGACGTGTGTGTATGTGTGTGAGAGCAGAGTGTCCGCGCGTGACCAATGAAAATGACAGCATTCATTAACATGAAGCGAAAAAAGCGTCCGTGCTCTTATGCTTGAGCGCCTGGTGGATTTCAAGTGCAACAAAGGACATTGAAGGGTGGCCATAGCTGAATGGGTAGAGAGCCCCCCTCTTGGAAGCAGAAGGTCTCACGTTCGAGTCCCGGCCCCAACAATGTGTCAAGTTGTCCCTGAGCAAGACACTTAAGCCCTAATTGCCCCCCGCACCCTCCGTTCTAAAACTTTGGGGGGAAAAAAGCTCACAACAGGTTTTGAACTTGTAGTTCTTTTTGAAAATGTCATGATGTTGTTGATAACATTAGCTGCATAATTACGATGTAAAAAAGTCAAATAATGGCCGATATATGTGTGTGGCTCTGGCTTGTGAAGTCGATTGGATCTCCAGAACTGGCCCACTTCGACCAGCCACACATTCAAAACGGTGGCCACGTCCTCCCGAAGGGCTACCTCACTAGTTAAGCAAATGACTGTGATCTAGTTAACAAGGATCTGTCGCTTTAAGAACAGCGCTGACAGCTGTGACGTTGTGTTAGTGACGTACCAGGAAACAACCCAGAGTTTGTATTAGCCACAGTCCATGTGACAGAGAATCAGTGCAGACAGCGGAGCTCTGTCTAATTGTGTGGAAAGAGTGGACAGCTTTCCTGTCTCGTTTATACGTGAGATGGCAGCACCAACAACGCCCCAAAATCATTGATAAGAAGTGCACTTGGATTTGAAGTGAATGAAAAAGCCAAGGCGAGCCAATAAGTGGCTTGGCATTGCTGTGGAGTGTTTGGCGAAGGAAGGCACAGTTGGTGGGTCCTGTTGACTGGTTAATTCCTTTTTGTCCATGATATAAATACAGATTGATGGAAAGTCTCCACAGTAGTAATATATATATATATATATATATATATATATATACATACATCACCATCATATGTCCCAAGACTTTAAACTAGTTTTAACACACACCGACTGCACCAGCAAGTTATATGCAATCACTATATAACTAAGTCACAAATGTAATTTTATGCAGAGATTTGTCCATTGCTCAAGTGATGCTTCATACATACTGTATACATACAGCACTGTAACTCTTTTGTTAAACATTACTATTCAATAAGCCATAACCTAGTCCAAGGGTCTGTGTCCACAGAATGCTGGGTTTTTTGGTTGAACTTTTGAAATCACGACCAGTTCTTAGTGAGACGCCTCCACTCAATGTTGACCGCTTGTGGGTGTGTTGTTCCAACCTTCTGCATAAGAATGTGACATTGATGAGCAGTGCTCCTCTCCAAAAGTTTAACTATTTTCTACTTGGTCTTGGTGTTATCGAAACAAAAAGCTTGGTATATTGACATGCGTGCAACTGGCCAATGACCATAAGCGTATACTAGATTTAGGTAAAACCAGGAAGTCTGCTGCTGTCATTTAGGTTCCTAAAGCAGAGGGAAATTGTTGGTATGTAGCTGTTAGGATTTTAATTATTTTGTTTAGATTTGTATATACATTTGCATTTGGAATGAATGCTGGATGATTTGAAAGATTATACAGCGAGTTTGAAATGAGAACAGGATGATATAAACATTCACTAATTGCAACAAACATTCTGTATGGGGCAGGACAATAGTGTACAAATCTAACTGACTGGCTGATTCCATGTTATGCAGAAAAGAAAAGACAATCCAAGTGATAGTGGGTTGTCTGCCAGAGTGTTTGGATTCATTGTAGACCGCCCACAGCATATTACAATATAGTGTTTAAAGCCAATGTTTCAGTAAGGCAATTCCAACTGCTAGACACAGTTGGCACGTTTGTTTGGTTAAGCATTCACGTGGGCTAGTTTTGGATAAATAAGTGTGCATGTTCAGTGTCTGAGCATCTGTAATGGAACTGTAAATGTAAATTGGAGCCAGACCTATATATCGGTCATCATTTGACTTTTTTGGCGACATTATACAGCTGATGAGTCCCAATTAAAATCTGGCGATGGGTGTGCTTTAATGTAAATAGTTTGTATTTCAACACTGATGCAGCAGAATGGCCTGCTGGTAATTAAATAACTTACTATGCCTTGAAACGAGTGTACCTGTCCTAGAACAGAACACTGCAATGCTCACCTGGTCCTGGAATGCAGTAAAAAGAGCTGACCATTCTGGTGAGGGGAAATGTATCTCTTTGACTGCACCACAGAAAAGCATTGCCAAGAAAATCTTTTGTAAAGTTTCACTGTATACTTGTCAGTTGCTCCAAATTTAACCACTTAAGCACTGTTTTATATTTCATTGTACACAGTGGCGTATACAGAGCTTGTCTAATGGCTGGGCCTGGACAAATATGGGTGGGTGACTATCAGCAATTGAAATAAATATGTTGTATGAATTGTAATATATATAATTCTCTGTAATATACCTGCATCAGTTGCATATGTGGATATCTTATAGTTTTGTGCTGTTATTTGTATAGTACAAAGTAATAATCCATTTAACCTGCAGCTGTAAATTCAGTGCATTCATACATTAATCCATCTGGCGCTCGGGTGGCGCAGTGGTTAAGTATCTTCCCACCACCGCTGAGTCTAGGGGTTCGAATCCACCGTGGTGCATCCGGTTTTGTCGAGCGCCTATACGGACACAATTGGCTCGTTTTCGGGAAGGGAAGCCGGGTGGGCAGGTTAATATTTGTCACTCCACTCTTACGGGCTGGGGCGTCACCTGTCAGCGGGGAGTGTTGGGCGGGAGGAGTACAACGGAGGTGCTACATCCTCCCTTTGGGGGCTTTTCACTGGCAGGTGAGCCAGTAGGATTCAACAGCTGTGACAACACACAGAAATGTGTGTGGGGGAGGACAATGGCACATCAATTGGCACAACGACTAAATTGGGGAGAAAAGGGGTCAAAAAAAGAGATGTATATGTATGTGTCTCAATCAGCCTGCGTGTCATCCAAACTTTAATGTCCTGCATGGTTGGACTGCTTCAGAAAGTCTGAAGCTATGCCTCTAATATGTCCCCATCCCAAAATGATTTCTTATGTTTGGCGAGAATGTGACACGCATGGCGCTGCAGTGGTCACGTTTACTGTCTCTTAGCATCAATTGAACTTTAAAAGTAGCCTAGTAGTAACAGGTCACAAACTGGAACATGGATATGTAGCCAGGCCAGCGCCATTCCTTTGTTAATTCACACAGTGCCACTCGGCAGCTTTTGTCAGACTACAGAATTATTGTTTTTGGTTGACTTACGGACTGAGGGGATCTGTTCTACACCAGGCGCGAGGCTACCGTGCCTCATAGGGTGAGGATAGGGGAAAGCTGTAAATCTAGGTGGGCCTAGATTCAATTGGTCAATTCCATAGTTCCGCCCCTGGTCGCATGACAATGTTCTGCAGTGAAAATGGCTGATCTACAAGCTCACAACATGTTACAATGCGCCACGTTGGGACCTTGTAAATCTGCTATTCTTCATATTTTTTACTTCACTTTTTTGCCTATTATGACATGCCCAAAATAGGGACGTGTGTGGAGGCTCAGACTATGCACAGGGACACCTCCCTCTCCCTTGCTGGCCTGGACCCTGCTGTCTGTGCCTCGACATGAGGTGATGTCACTAGAGCAGTCATGTGACTCCAGTCAGACACTTGGAGGTGTGTGTGTGTGTGTGTGGGGGGGGGGGGGGTGGCTGTGGCAGGCAGTCTGCCGGCATGTGCTCTCTGACTAGCATTTCCTCCATATTTGGTTCTAGCAGACTGTGCTGCTGTGTTTCTGAGATGATCGAAGTCTCTCGACTGTCAGCTTGGAAGAAGGGCTGTGACTAAATTATTTTCTTAGCGATTATTCTATCGATTAGTATTTTGATTAATTAAATAATTGAGAAGCGTGTTTTTTATGATTTTAAATTTTATAGAACGTCTATTACAGGAAACAACAAAATCTTATGCTGATCAGCACGGGTTCATAGGCAGGGATCAGACGAATAGAATACAATAAAATGACCCGCACACAGTCTACACTTGCACAATGACAACTTTATTTAGGCAACGTTTCAGTCAATAGAAATATCGAAATGACGATGGCGATTTTTATCATTTCAATAAATAACAAAATAAGCATAAACTAACTGCTTCACCTGAAGAATGTTGGTGTAATTAAGAGATTCGATTGGGGGTATATGTTATATATACAAAGATTTACAAATATAAGAGCGTCGAAAAGGGTTCATACACAATGACATTACTTCATTTGTTCTTGTTCTATTTATTATTATTAATTATTTTTGCCATTATGCTTGATGTAAATTTGGTTTTCAGTGATGTTTTGGTTCATTTAGCTTTCTTTCTGGCTCTGCAAGAATTTGACTTACATCTCAGTCCAAAACAGCCACAATAATGCTTGCTTCAGGGAGTTGTAACGCTGACATTTTACCAGCATGGTTCTAAAGTTACATTAAACACTAACTACTCAGACGATTGGAAAGGAAGCAAATATGAAAGTTGGCATGAACATTTTCTAATGAGGGACATTTTGATGAACCATGGTGCGGGACAGGAAATGGACTTAAGGGTACATTGACCACAGTGGCTCATGATTTCCAGTTTCAGCAGCCACTAACTGACTCACCGAACAGCTAGATTTTAGATCATTTTGGGATTAACTGGTATAAGTGACTGGCAGTGTAGGAAAAACAGCCAGATGCAGTCAAAATTCACCACGGAATGGGAGATGGTAGTTTCATAGCTTTAACATGGTGTTTATTTAAGACCTTGTGCCTACGTGGCACAAGGTTTATTTATAGCTTAACAACCCAAACCCTCTGTTTTGAACAGGTTTTTCAGAGAAACACTGGAACACCCATGGGAATTTGCTTCTGAACTGCACCTGAGGGGTGTGTGTGTGTGTGTGCGTGTGTGTGTGTGAGTGAGACATTAGAGTAGAGAGCTTGAGTCAGTCCGATGAGCCAGATTGAGATTGTGTATATTCTTTGTGCAATTTACAATTTCCCACTAAGATATGTTGGCGAGATGCCAATAAATAAACTTTTTTTTTTTTTTTAAATAATAAATAAACTTAAATTGAATATAGAGAGGGAGATCTAGTCTGTGGTTAATGTGGATTGGCTGGAAGGCTGGGGGCGGTGCGCCTTGTTGGCTAATGGTAGCCTCAGGCAGCCGGCAAGCTGCAACAACTGACTGACTGCTGGGAGGTAGGGAGGGAATGGGAATTATGTTTAGATGGGGTGATGGGGGGGGGGGGGGGGGGGGTTTGAGTGGATAAGAGATTATCATGAGAGAAGGATCACTAGTCAGTAGTCACAGTACTGAATTACAAATTGATCAAGATGGGTGGGTGGGGTTAGTGATTAGGTTAGAATGTTAGCATGAGGGAACAAGGGCAGACACAGCCCATTCCCCAAGAAGTGTCACTGCCCAGGGGACCAACCAGCGTGCCGACGCCTTGTACCTCGTGGTTCAGAGTTTATCTCTGCTAGTATAGTCGTAAAATGCAGCGGACACTTGTTCTCAATTATGCTCTCTCTTACTCTCATTCTTCGAACTCCCTTTCTTCTTATCATCTTTCTGTATCTCTCAAGTCTCTTCTGTCTGGCTACGCAAGACTATAAGCAGACAGCAGAACGACGGAGGATCGGAGATCTCTGTCTAGTGTACTGATACTGGTGACATCTATTTTCAGCGAATGGGCTAAAATTGTGTGGAAACAATTCGGAAATGTACAAACAAACTGCATTGCGGAACCAATGCAAATACTTTAGGCCAGGCTTTGATATGGGAAAGGTGATAGGAATTTGAATTCAAAGCAGTAGGCGTAGCGTTGTAAACGTTAGTTCTCACTGCTGTTGAAGCCCCTACAGTAGATTTTGATTTACCAAAAACACTCACTCACTCACTTTCCATGTAAGCCTTCCACTTTGGACACACACACACACGCACGCACGCACGCACGCACGCACGCACGCACGCACGCACGCACGCACGCACGCACGCACGCACGCACGCACGCACGCACGCACGCACGCACGCACGCACGCACGCACGCACGCACGCACGCACGCACGCACGCACGCACGCACACACACACACACACACACACACACACACACACACACACACACACACACACACACACACACACACACACACACACACACACACACACACACACACACACACACACACACACACACACACACACACATTCACACACACACACCCACCTGACCTCTACTTGAGTTTATGAGAAGGTAACAATCCTATCACTCAATGCATCCATACAAGCAGCCTTAGTTAATGCCTGGCCTGTCACTTTTACCTGTCCCGGCAGACAATTCACTCTGAGGAAGTGGATAATTGTCGGAAAAGCTACTTGCTACTTGGGAGACCAATGTTTAGAATTGAAGGTGTATATGTAGGATTTCACAATACCATTTCACAAAACAAAACTGTTTACGGATTCATTCCATGCCTTTCATGTTTCATCCAATTCAGACCGTGGATTTGATACATTACTTCTACGGAACAATCAGTAGTTAATCACTTTTCATTGTCGGAGGCGTTTTGAAATACTGAGCTATGTTAAGAAAATCAAAATGGGGTTATGTCTGGCTGAAAGATTATTTAATATAATGTATGCTCAATATAAATCAAATGATAAACCCGTATTTAGATCTCTTGTTAAGAAAATCTCTTAAATGCTGTTATTTATATTGATAGATTCACTGTCAGGTCCAATAATAAATTAGAACTCCCATTGCTTTAGCATTCTTAGAAATGGCAACCTATGGACTGATTTCTGGCAACCACTCCGGTTGTATTTGAGCCAATCGGCGGGATAAGAAGTACAGTAGTAATAGCATTATAGTTGTAATAATAGTAGTAATCCCATACCAAGTAATTCACTTGGAAGTTAAGCGTAGGAAAACCTCCAAATGGCTCATTATTAATTATTATCATTATTTCTGGCTACAGTTTTCCTGAGCCATTGGTTTTCTAAATGTGCTGCACATTACAAGAGCCAATGGCTGCCAAAGCCTTATTATTCTGCACTGCACTGAGGCCTATTGACTTGGCTTGACTGCCTGGCCAGCAACAGCTTGCAGTTTGACAAGTGTGGATGGTTCCGGGCCTCTCTCAGCTGGCCTTTTAAACAGTCATCTGACTTGCACTGACCAACGCCATGAGCACTTTGAGTCACGACAAGACAGGCCTGAGGCAGAGGAGCTCATAGTGAAGCACTGCTCATGCTGATGGGTCATTCACAGCAGCTGTCAGCTGAGTGCTGACATCCTAACCAAAGCCACCGCTGTCCACTTCAATGCTGTGTGTCCAGGGCAGGAAACATTCAGGCCATGCTTGGCCACTGTGATGACGGACTCAAAAGTCTGATGAGACCAAGAGTATTTTCTGGTCCCCGGCAGGGGAGGGGAAGTTGCTTTTACAACTTCACCCAGTTCAACAGCAAACGTCAATCTCACAACTCGTCGACATGCGTTGAGATTGTAGATCGGCTGTTTTCGGCAAAGAGATTTGTCATAGAAGGGAGAAAAAGCGGTCCAAGTACAGAGCTGACTTCGGTCAACTGAGTGTTCAGTTACCAATTATGGAGGGTTTAAGTGGTTAAAGTTTGCACTCTTGTTGTAGCTTGTTGAAGTTATACTCTTGAAGTTAGTTGTTTCAGATTAGAGACACAGACAGATGTAATGAAAATCACAGATCCTTTTGATTTGATAGTGTGGTAATTTGGCAACATGAACCTTATTCACGTTGCCAAATTTTTGCTGAGCTTTTGATATATTTTCGCCAAAGCCCGAGGCCGGCCTAGAATATTTAATGTTACTGACTGAATAATTGTTTGACTTACTCCTCCTCATTGTTCAAACGTGCAACACACCCGATGTGCTGTTACCACATTTTTGCTTTCATTTAGACACAAGTCCAGCGTTGTCTCTCGACTGTGTGACCCCTGTTTGGTCTTAGACCAGTCTTGATGCTGATGTCCAAATGTTCTTCTAACTGTACTCTGAAGGTCCTTTTAGAACACGTAGAGTTCATAATCAGCGCCGCTGATAGTACACTATTTTTGGCACCGTTTGAAGATTTGGAGGTATTTGTCTTGGTAGTTAATGTGTAAGCTGTTTTCCAGTAGTGGAGCACATAATGTACAGCGTCAGAAGGATGACTCTGTCGAACAGCAGAGTCTCCCACTAACAATGTGCATCTTGCTGGGAAAGGTTTGTGTTAAAACAAGACCATTTTTTTGAAACTTTTGAAATATAGTTGAGTTCCCAACAAAGAGATAGGATTCCCTAGAGTGCTTCCCATGCAGTTTTATCACAATGCTCAGTCCACAGTGTCATAGCATTGTCACCATACGTACACAAACCATTTTTGGTGTTTCGCCTTTGTTTTACTCTAGTTAAATTTAATGTGTATAGATTATTAATTATAAACACCTGACAGAATAAAACTATGAATCGGTTACGAGAGACTACATATTTTTGTACAATATCGTATCATTTCAAACAAAGTCAATGTTTTACTATATATTTTTTTCTTTTCCAACTTGAGCTGTGTTCACACTCAGCCTGTCGAATTTGTTCGGCGAGATGACAGAAGAGTGAGGCGTCGGTAGGCTGTTCACGTCCACCAATAGGGGCTCACAAGTTACACGGACGGAATTTGGAACGTTGGCACTGTCGCCAGCTGTCCCCCACATTGATAATGTCAAGATGTGTTCACATTTAACTTCTGTGACGGACAATATATAAGGGCAATCCTACGCTCTTACGGAAAGGTCAAGAGGTCATTTTGTGAGGAACACTGACAGCCATTGGCACACGTTGCACACACTTCCACACCTGCATGTGCACATTTGCACCTGTGGTTCCGCTTTCAGTGTTTGTTCTTTCTTATTTTGCTGCCAAGTTTGTCATTTTTAACCACTTAAGCCCTATATACTTCATACAACAGATAGCAGATTTAAAAATAGCAGATCTACACGCTCACAACGCAGTGCGATGTGACATGTGGTGAGCTTACAGATGGCTTATTTCCGCTGAAACTTTGTTCAAATGTTTTGAAAATCTTTGCCTAGGAGGGCACGGTGGCGCAGTCGGTAGCGCTGTCGCCTCACAGCTAGAAGGTCCTGGGTTTGATTCCCGCCGGGGGGCGCTGGGGGCGTGTCTTCTCCTCCGCGTCATCAGCGCCCATACCCTAGGTGGGGTTGGCGAAAGGGCCCACTCTGTGTGGAGTTTGCATGTTCTCCCCGTGTCTCTCAGGGTAGTTAATACCCTCACAAAAACATGTAGTAATCCTGGTCACTATAACGCCTCCCCCATGACAGCCGGGGCGCCTGATGGAGGGGAAGGGAACTGGTTGGACTAACGTGTTCCTTCCACGCGCTAAGTCCAACCAGGGAAACTCCCCCCTGTCAGGTGACAAGAAGGTCAGTTGGCTCTCATCCATTGAAGGAGGCATGAGCTCGGCCCTGGCCTCCCTAGGCTGGTGAGGGGAGTGTAGTGCCCTGGATCACTTAGAAAATTGGCACCGGGTGAAAAATAAGGGTTACAAAATCGTGGGATAAAAAAAAGATCTCCCTAAAGTCCTTAAGACTTTAGGGTGGTCCGTCATGTTGGGACGGTGATATGATTTGTTTTCAAAGCATTGGGTGTGGGTTTGCCAGGGGCCGTTCTCAATGTTTTTCTTGCCCCTACACTGAATTCAGATTTCCCTAGATGTATCATATCAGTAGGCAGAGACCTCTGATGGTCTGACTAATGCAAGACTAGGTTGAAAGGTTTTGGCAGAGGCTACTGTAAGTTAACAAACATCATCACTTCATGTATTTTGCTCTGTACTGTGTTGCATTGCATTGACCAATCATCAAAAGCAATGTGCGTGCAAAAGTGTTGTTTGTTTGTTACTTTTATGGGGTCATAGTAACCCACATGAACTTGGGATTCCTTCTTCATCTTGTTTTAAGTGATGAGGCTTGGTGACACGTTTATTTGACTACTTTAGAGGGACTGGAAAGGCACTCGAGAGTCAAAGCACACAACAAACATTTTTAGCCTCACTAGTGGTGGGGCTGGCCTGTCTGTCCACCACTTTACTTCCAAACAAGATATTTGGACAACTCTTGGCTGGATCGTTCTTTAACTTGAGGTTGAACAATTCAACACCGTTTTGAAACATGCCTCGTCATGGACCATAAGTAGCATTGTATAGGCTATTTGTAGGTGAACAGTTTGGGCATTTGTTTTGTTCATGCTTAAGTATTTATACTAAGCTGTTAAGAGTGAATAAATACGGTACAAAGAATTCTTATTGATTCCTTGGCTTAACTACTTGAGCACAAAGCTGCCATCCAGTAGCCTGGCTCCAGCCCCTGAATCGCTAGCCTCTCATTCAGGGTCTGGTGACGCTGTCGAAGGCGGGGTTTTCTCAGTTAGAAATCTAACCGGCGGCCGGGCCCAATTGAGATCGGGATAATCCAGTATGAACCAATCTTCAAAGAGTCCCACTTTGGCCACGCCCCCATCTCAAAAAAACGGTTGCACTGAGAGGGCTTTCAGACTGAATAATGGATGTTAGATCTTTCTAAATTTAGCTTGATTGCTTAATTGGTGTTACATCTTAACCCATGTGCAGAAACAAGTTGTGAAAATTAATGCATTCATACTGTTTTTTACAGCGTGGCTCTGCACTGCTGTGTGTGTGTGTGTGTGTGTGTGTGTGTGTGTGTGTCCAGCGCTAATCTTGCAAACCACTGGACCGATCAATGCCAAATGTCCTGCTGCACAATGCAGTGCACAATGCCAGTAGGCCAACTAAATACCTCCACATATGCTTTACATATTTTAAATTATTTAAAGGTAGGGTAAGTGATATTTTTGGGTTAAAACAAAAAGTGTTTTGTTAAAAGGTTAAAGCACTATATTCTGATAGTAATCATTGCTATGGAGTGTTTGTTCAGTAACAGGAGTCTCCATGTCTCTCCAGCTCTTTAATAAACAGAAAATACATTTTCCGGTAGGTGTCAAAATCTCAGCCATCAGGAGAAAGTACCCATTTTTAAGCTTCATTTTTATAGTGTTCCAGTTCCAATTTTGCCTGCTCATTTCTTAGTGTCATCACTTCCAATTTCACTTGTTTAATCTATATCCTGATTGAATTCTCTATCCTAATTGGATAACATTGGAAATGAAACTGAAACGAAAATGCATTTTCTGTTTTATAAAGAGCTTGAGAAACAAGAGGACTCCTTTTACTGAACAAACACTCTATAGCAATGAGTACTATCAGAATATAGAGCTATTTAACACTTATTTTAACCAAAGAAAATCACTTACCCTACCTTTAACTTTCACTTTATAGTGATAGTCAGAGGGTCTCAGATTGAGCTGAAACCTTAACCAAATGTTTAGTCTTACATCATCATAGTAGTATGTCACTGACGTCATAGATCACTGACAGGAAGTCATAGATGACTGACATCACAGGCTGGCTACATGAAGTCTGAGATCTACATTATAGCCACGCCTTTTCCATGTGATAAGAGATTCTGTGTGTGTGTGTTTATTACTAAATGACAGACAGTTGAGTTCAGAGTATATAAATGAAGTATATGCCACATCTCCTGACTTTAGAGAAAATGTGTTCTGTTGATTGATTGCAAGCAACAGGGATTTGTGTGCCCACCGCCTCTGCCAGTGAGCCCTTGAGCAAGGCAGGGGCACAACATCCTGTGTTGTAACAAAATAACCACTGATGAAAGGCACATACAGTATATATGGGGTGCTGTGCATTCCATCAAACGTTCACTGTTAGCAACACCGTTCAAACATAGACAAAAATAATAACAATCAACATAATGTAATACATGTTTTGACTTGTGTTTAGATCCGTGATGATATTAAGTGCCATATAACGGCACGTCCAAATAGGGAAGCCAGGTTGAAGGTGGTTAAGTGTCTCATGCTATCTGAAGCTTTTTTCCTGTGTTGCTTGACTTACTATTGCTTCTCTTTCCTTCATAAGATTTTTGCATTTTGGAGGTCTATCTACGGTATATGATGTGTGGAATCACTTCTAAGCATTTGCGAATGCTTGTTGGAGTTTTTGTTAATGAAAAGCATCCTGAGGACAACTTGGTGATTGTTATCTATTTAAGCAACAGACAGACTGTTGTTTAAATCAAATCAAAACTGCAAGTGAGTGCTAGCCATTATTAACTCTTTTGACTTTTGGTATTTTACCTGTGGCTAGAAGCACCCTTATACTTCTCGGGAGTACAAGAGCATGTCTGATCTCGCTTATATAAACTGAACTATCTGTAAGCTAAGCACTTCTGATCATTTTACTGGAACTAACAGTAAAATTCCACACTGAGTGTGCATAATGCAGCTTTGATATCTGCCATCATAATACCTTTGTCTTCCACACTTGGGGTACAGAAAATTATTCATATTTATGGTGTGAGAATCACAGAACTCAAAAACTCCTCCCAATTTTGCAAAGAGGAAACTCTTTTAGCACACATATCTTTTTACTCAAGAGCTCTCCGTCTGTTTCCTAGACATCAAGTGTCAAAACATGCATTTTCTTCTCAAAGGGGACCTGAATTCATAACTTTGTTTGGCAGATCTCAGGATAAGGGTTTGTGGCATTTTTGATTTTCAATTATTGAAACTATTTGAAACTCTAAATTGTTCCAAGAGATTGACTCTTGACTGCTATTAAATACTTTGGATTTTGCTTCAAACCCTATTTGAAGTGATTCTTGGCTGAGGGATCGCTCCGTAATTCAGTATCGGTCTTGATTAGGATTAGCAGTATTGTATCATGTAAAGTTGTTGAATTACCATAACTGCTATCATCATCAGTTCTAACCACCAGTGTTTTAAGAGGCTTACTTGTAGCAGCAAAACCCATGCAAGTGGATAAGTTAAGCAGGAAACATTTCAGTAGTAGCAGTATGGACAGGCATTGGATACAAATTCTCCCAACATACAGAGCAACAGAATGTAAGTATGTGTAGTTTTAAATGGATGCTTTTCCTATTTCTGCACAATACTGTGAGTGACCCAGGCAAGTTCGTTCTTGTAAGTTTATTGCAACATTTTACCTGCAATGTACACAGAAGTTGAACCACTTCTGATGGGTTTCCGCTAGCCTTTAGCTGCTGGAATTTGCTAAAGTAATTTGGTCTGGTTTTGCATACTTTTAATTTGACAGGTATTTCTACACATGGGAGTCTTTCTTTTTCAGAATAGTCTGTGAACGTCTGCTAATCTGAGGGAGCATGTGGCTGCTAATGCTCTTGTTCTTCTCTAGAAACTGATGATAGAACCCATAGTACTACACTCTAAAAGCAGAAAAGTTTTGTGGTTCTTGAAGCAAAGTGTTTTGAAGCACTTTGCTGCAATGATCGATGCTTTAATGGTTAGCCTACATTCTGCACAACCGACTACCTCACACAGTAGAAGGTAGGGCTGCCTACAACTATCAATTATTTTCTTGCTGATTATTTTATCATTCACTTTTTCGATTAATCAACTAATCTTTACGGATGTTTGAAAAAAAATACATTAAAACACTGTGGAAAATCCCAGTAGATTATTTTAATAATTGACTAAATCGATTTGTCTGATTAAACACACAAGCCCTATTTCATACTAAATCGATCTATAATCTTGATGTATTCTGATGTATTCTGTATTATTTTGATTAGCTGCTGCATCTTTACTAGAAGGGTATGTTTTGTTTCCTAATCCATGGGGTGAACGAGGGCCCTGTGTCTCACTGCAACTCAGCCTCAGCCAATTTGCATATGTTATTCCTGTGATACTGGCTGGTCCATTGAGCATCAGCTTTCTCCCATGAGCCAGACTACAAGAGCATAAAGAGCCAAACCACTGGTCATCAGAGCTGATGCCTTGGGAAATGGGATGCTGAGTTATGTTTGGTGTTTGTGTGACTGTTTCATTAACCCATTAAGACCTGAGGCCGATTCTACAAATGTCTTTTTTTTTTCTGAAACACTTATGTTGCTATAATATCAGTGGTTCTCAAACTTTTTCATGTCAAGGATCCCGACAATTATATGTATTTGGTCGCGGACCCCCATCTGAAAATATTTAGTTCCAGGGACCCTCAGAAGCAAAGATTTGAGTTAGAAATGTTCGCTTTAAAAATGTATATATATTCAAAAATGTGCGCAGAGTTTCATGATTTCTCAAAAATAGCAGATCTACAAGCTCATAGCACGGCACTTGGTGCCGTGCTATGAGCTTGTATATCTGTTATTTTTGAAGAGCCAAAGTACAAAATAATGGTTTAAGTGGTTAAAATTTAAAATGACAGATGCTTTACCGGTCTTAATGGGTTCAGCTTTTATACTCGTATGACACCGACATTAATGGCAGTGCTAATTCAACTGTGCCAACAGCGGTCGGTCACCACCAACTGTTAGGCCAAACGAGGGGGTGGATTTGTCACTTAAAGGCTTGTAATAAAGTAACTTCAAATCCCACATGTGCTGTACAGTATTCTGACATTCTACACTGCCCCTTATTGGTCTGCTTAGGGTTACGCTCCGTCCGTTAGCGGGTAATTGCCACCAGCAGCTACTTAACCCAATAATGGTTGGTTTTGGGAGTGGCTGATATCTGCTCTACCAGTGTCCTTGGCAGGTAGCCAGTCATAGCTGAAAGAGAGGTTCATTTATGTGTCTTAAAACACTTTCGATGTGGCGTCCCTATTTTGGGCATGTCATAGAAAGACAATGTTCAAAAATAGCAGCTCTACAAGCTCACAAAGTGTTGTGATGCAACATGTTGTTAGCTTATAGAATGGCTATTTACTATTTTCACGTGACAACATGGTACAATGAATTATAAAATATGGCTTAAAGGGCAAGACCACTTTAGTAGAGGTTTGGGTTGTGTAGTTACCTTGCCATAGTGTAACTCCAAAGTCCACTCCATTGATTAGAAATTGATAATTCAAAAATAGGCTCCTCATTGACTTACATTGTACGGTAAAACAGCTCTCAAAGTCACTCTTTTAGCAAGTAAACAAACGCAAACCATGCTGATTCAGCCAATATAGAACGTCACCAAAACCAAGCACTGTTTTTTTTTAAAGAAAAATGTCAACGTCATGCTGATTTTACTCTTTGAATATCCGGATCCGTGGATCCAGTCCGGGTTTTCTTCTTAATAAAAATAGCAAAATCAACAGGAAGTTAACCTTTTTATTAAAAAACAAACAGTACTGGGTTTGATGTTATATGTTGTCTGAATCAGCTTTGTTTACATGCGTTTACGTGCTAAAAGAGTGACTTTGAGAGCTGTTTCACTGTACAATGTAAGTCAATGAGGAGCATGTTTTCAATCATCAATCTCTAATCAATTGAGCAATTATGTTTTTATTTCTTGTCCACCTTTGGACTTGCATCATGGCAAGGTAACTACACAACCCAAACCTCTACCAAAGTGGTCTTGCCCTTTAAGTGCTTAACTGGTCAATAGGGACAGTGACTTTTACATCGCACTGTCAATTAACATGCAGCCATTTTTGTTCAAGAATCTGCACTTAGAATCAGCATTCATTTCAGTCTACGTTTCACAGAGAGATTAAATGCAACTGAACTTTTCATCATCCTCATCAGGAATGATGGAAAGCGTCAGGAATGTAAAGAATTGTACCATGACATAAGCTGCTGAAGAAATTGTGACGTTTGAGTATAAGTGGCCATGTTCTGCTCCAGTTTTTATAAAGCTCTACGTGTGTGTGTGTGTGTGTGTGTGTGTGTGTGTGTCCTTATCGGCACCACTTTAATTGCAAATTAGGCACAGTTATTTGTCTTGGTGACAGCAGTGCAGAGATACAGTAGGCCATATTGACAACTTAATGGGTTTTACTGCAAGACATGACAGACTAGAGTGTAGATTATGCTTACTGCTGTACATACACACACTAATATTCAGTATTGCTACAACTATGTGCACTAGAGGTGCGCCAGCCTTGCATTAGCAAAGCCTACTTAGTCTCTGTGTACGTGTACATGTACATGCATGTGCACATGTCTGTGTTAAAGAGCAAGAGCACCCAAATGGTCTTAGTCCATTAGGGATTCTTTATCCCGGCCCTCACTCCCTGTGTGTCTGTGGCTTTGTCCCCTGTTATGATCAGTCCTCTAAGGAGATTACCAAGATGTGAGCGTGTTGTCAACGGCTTGGTGAGGGAACCTGGCCTGTGCAGGGGTGGTCTGCCTGTAGGGCTAGGCAATATAGCGATACTGTGTTGATATCGTGATAGAGACTTCATATCGTCTTGGATCATGAAATGGCAGTGTAATGTCTTCCTATTTTTTCGCTTAAGCCTTATTTTTACGTGGGAAAAATGGTCAATGTTCAAAAATGGCAACAACGAAAATCTATAGACTCGCAATGCTTTGCGATGCAGTTTTTGCTGAAAGAAATAATATGATCACGACTTTACGGAATTATTGTCACAATAGCGACATCAAAGTATTGGGTCAAAAATATCATGGTTTTGTCCATATTGTCCAGTCCTACCTCCCTCCTTCCTCTTCATTCTGTCCTCTCTGGCCTTCAGCCTCTTTACAATGACTGACCAGACTGATCACTTTCTCTAAGTTAGACCACTAGTTTTGTCTCCAAGTTGGCACAGCTCTAGTGTGTCTGGTGACTGGTCATCTGTCTAATCCTCTCCCTGAACGTGACATTAATCTCATTCTCGGTTCGTTTCCTGACATTGCCGCCGGCAGGCCTGTGAACTGTCAAAAACAAACCATCACTAGAGTCCGTTTACTCAAAGAGTCAATAGCAGATCTCACAACTTGTCATGTTGTAAGGCTGTAGATATTTTAGATGTTTTTTTCATCCCACTGTTTAAAATAAAAGTAAAAACAATAAATGTTTTGCCTATAATGACATGTCCAAAATAGAGACACCAGGTTGAAAGTCGTTAAAGTTATGAATAGCTCCATCTGTGGCTTGGTACAATTATGGTGGTGACAATGATGATGCATGCTTCCTTGACGTTGCTGAGCAAGCTGCCTATTTGAGTACAGCATTAGTTTGCTTCATTTGAACAGACAGAACAGTAACATAATAATGAGGAAAGGAAATAAAGATTGAGGAAATAGAGGAAGTTCAAATAAAGAGTGAACTGAAACAACAGTGTGAGAAAATAGTCCAAAATACACCTCGGTTCTCTTGACCCAAGACGCTCCTCGTGGGCCTCTGTATTGGAGATGGATATCAGCAAACTGAAAGCTTCATCTGTTCTGTGTTCTCGCCTCTTGACTTCTTTGTGTTTCTGTCTCTTCATCATTCTTTCCTGTCCAGTTGCATGTCTGAGTGTTCAGAGCCTCCTGTGATGTCGGCCATCTTTGTTATCAGGGTTGGATTTGTTGGAGGGGATATCAAAGCCCCTGCTTTTGATATACCGCCCTCTGGTCATTGCTTTTTATGGCTGGTTGGGGATACGTTTTATCCCTGCTGCTGGTCAGTCTGAATTGAATAATATGTATTTCCATTTGGGGAAATATAGGCTGTCTGATATGTTTGATAATATCATAATTTGGAAATTGTATAAAACATGTAACCACATTAACCCGCCATCCCTACTTTAGGGACATTTGTCAAAAAAAAAAAATTGCAGATCTACAAGCTTGCAATGCAAATCAGCTATTTTCACTATTTGTCGTTCAAAGACCTATACATGGCTTAAGTTGTAAGAAAATGGTCCCCCCTCTGTTTTTCTTTCATAAATTGAACCCTGTTTGTTGTGCCTCCACAGAGTCCACGGGTCCTGCCAAGGTGGTGAAAGCAGGGAACCCACCCAGAGCCAGACGAGGAGGAAAGGTAATGTGGTAATCTTCATCGTGTGTGTGTGTGTGTGTGTGTGTGTGTTTGTTAGTATGTACTAGGGGTGTGCCGATACACTAATTTCACGAAACGATACGATACGATATTTGGCTCACAACTTCGATACGATTTCGATACGATACGATACGCACTTTTTTTATTATGAAAATATATGGAGGAGAAAAAAAGAAAATGCAAACAAATAATTCTGTTTTTGCATTATTCAGACATGCAAACTTGTAGCTTTTCAGCTACAATAGCCGTTTTGAATCCAAATAGTATGACACCTGACCCGAAAAAAAAACATGTTGTCACTCTTTTCACTTCGGGGCCGTTTGCACGTCTGATTATTATGATTGTAAAAAAAAAAAAAAAAAAAAAAAAATTCAAAAACGATATTTTTTTTCCCCCAAAACGATACATATCGTCGCGAAAACGTATCGCGATATATCGCGGGACGATATATCGGCACACCCCTAGTATGTACGTATGTGAGTGTGTGTACTGTTTGCCATAGTGCAGTGGTTCTCAAAGTGGGTTCCGGGGACCCCCAGGGATCCTTGGGGGGGGGGGGGGTTCCAGGGGTCCCCAGCAAAAGTGAATGTAGCATCAGAATCTTTTTAACCACTTTATCCTTTTATATGTTAAAATAATAATTTAAAACCCTTGAAAAATATCAAATGTTGAATAATTTAGATTTTGTTTTCTCTTCTTGGGGTCACTGGCACAACATATTTTTTAGATGAAGGTCCGCGGCCAAATACATATTAATTTGGGGGTCCTTGACATTAAAAAGTTTGAGAACCACTGCCATTCTGTATGTGTTTGAGTGCCAAGGATGGGATGGGAATTGATAGGATTTTACTGATATCAACAATGCTGTTAGTGATTCTGCTTATCGGACAGATTTCTTTATTCATTCTTTCTGATTCCTGTTCGATTTCCAGTGTGGAAAAAAAGTAGGCCTACGCAGGTTTTCAACAGTTTTATTATCTCTGAGTCTGAACTCAATAGAAGCAGTAGAATTTCTGTCTAATAACATTTTAATTTTAATTGTTAAAATTAAATGCAATGCCCGTTATCTTTTTCTTTTCAGCAGCGTAGACACGTGGTTTTATTGTTTTGCAATTAACAAAATGGGTTTGCATCGATAAAAGGAATTGATCAGCTCGGAGGCATACAATGTCAATTTCAGAGTTAACAATTATTCCGATTGTCTAACAATTCTGGTTCTCTGTTCCCCTCTCTATTTTGGAGCGCGGGGACATGTTTAAATGTAAGGCAGAGTAAAATAATCACAAATACAACAAGAGTGCATGATATTGGGATTACCTTTACATTTCACAGTTTTAACAGTTGCTATTTTAAGCTGTCATCTTAATCTGTGCCTCCCCTTTATGACTGAAACAATTTAAACGGCTGAAACCAATGAGTTCATAGAATTCAACCAAAGTTCAAATGGCCCTAATATTTTGCAAAGTCAGCCTATCTCCACAATTGTTTCAGACATTTCTGTCCTCTTCTACATCATGGCCGTGGAAGTCGACACTGCCGACATGCTCCTTCCCACTGCTGTAGTCCTCAGGCTCCCCGTTTTTGATCTCAAAGGATTTACCCTAGTTTCAATTTCAGTATTAGCTGGGATTTTGATCATGTAGCAATTTGGAATCATTCCAGATGGGTAAAGAAATCTCCCCCCTTTCTCTGTCTGTCCCCTTCACTTTCTCAACGACACCATGTGGTCTGACTGCACCAAGCATCCTTTCAGTCATGCTCGGGGGTGTGTGCAGAAGTAGAATTTGCTTCCTGGTATGCATATTCCAAATCCTGGAGAGCCAGAGCAGTGGAAATGTTTGTGGGGAGTGAAACTGCTTCGAGGGGGAGCTTGTCAAGCTTCAAAGCCTGACAAACTCTCCCCAAAGCGTATTTCATTTACATTTTCAGACACTTTTGTTGCTCATATTTGGCCGTGGTAGTACTGATCTGGAACCACACACTAACTACTGTGCTGCATGACGTCATATGATCGTACTGACGCTAGACATAGACAGACACAGATTATTGTAATAAGGATATTTGGACCCCACGGTGTCATGTAAACACATTTTCTGTATTTTGTGCGTTCCAACAGAATATCTTTCATTGCTATAAATTGTTGATTTGTGATTTCAGAAAGGCTTCAATCATCGGATCCTACCCTGACACAAAACCTACTGTACTGCTATTGCCTAATTATTCCCTGTGTTTATGCATGTGTTTTGTTTAGGTTGGAGATTTTGGTGATGCCAACAACTGGCCGACCCCAGGAGAGATCGCTACTAAAGACATGCAGGTGGGTTTTAGTTTGTGTCCCTTTTCAGTATAGGAGAAATGTCTGACATGTCATATGACAAGGTATGAAGATGCTTGTTGAATGCATTTTGTATTCCAAGCTCTATTTCGTCGCTGTCGGGTGGAAACCCCACATGTCCAAAAGTGTTACTTTTCAGGTTTGAAATTCTAAATGGCAAATGTAGCAGATCACAAGTTCGAGCTTGTGGAACTGCTACTTTTGATGCTTTTATGTGACGCTGTAGTGTGATCAAGGAGGGCGTTCATTTATGAAAAAACACAAAAAGTTAGAATATGGATATAAGAGGTTTCTGCCCAACAGCAACGATTTGTCATTTCCACAACACTGACGAGCAAGGCAGGGAACCATGAACTCCGTTGTAGACGTTACACTGCGTGCAGTTATGCATTCGTACCTCTGAACATTGTTTAAGCAGGCTAATGAAATCATCTAAATATAAGGAACCTTCCTGCTTAATATGATGTTTGGCTGATTCAGAATCCTGACAGAATCCTGTCCAAACTGTTTTACTCCACAAGTGTCCTGTCCTGTGACCCAGCTGATAAAAAGCACGATTCCCGGAATACCTCCCACTCAACACACACACACACACACACACACACACACACACACACACACACACACACACACACACACACACACACACACACACACACACACACACACACACACACACACAGTTGTACTGAAACAGAATATAAGTATCTTGCACACCTGTGTCCCCGACGAGTCTTAACTGGTGTTCCAGTTTGAGATTATGTCAATCTTATTCTGTACAGTCTTATTACTGGCCAGTTTTTAACTTTACCTTCACCCGCGCATACACACACACACACACACACACACACACACACACTTAACCCACTTAACCCACGGCCAGCGGTGCAGTCCACAGAATGATTGCAGTGACCTTTATCACAGAGCATTGTTTAGTACCTTACATTTTAGATCAGAGAGATGTTGTGTTTATATATATATCATTCCAACCATCCTCCCTGGCCTTGACATGAATAAAGAGATGTTTTAGACTATAATTGTTCAGCAGATGCCCCACTGAGCAGTGCTTTTCTTAGCTAGCACAGTGTTCAACAGATACTCTGCAACTGTTGGCTGTGATGCACACTGTTGCTACTGTATGTGACTGGTAGCTTAAACCCTCTATTGTTAGTGAAACGGACCTGAGTTGCAACTGTATCTGGTCTGCTCTTGTTTCCTTCTACACCGAATATGTTCGCCAGAAATATCTGATCTACAAGTTCACATTGTGTCGTGTTGTGACGCGTTGTGAGCTTCAAGATCAGCTATTTCTGGTGAAATAGCCAGATGGCCACAAATAGCCACTTGAACCTTTCTGGTGATAGTTCAAGGGGTTAAACCTAAACGTCTAGTCGTCCATTAAAACAGCTTAGCACGATTCATTCTTTCGTTGCACGACGGAGACGTGCCGAAAATCTTCGACCTACAAGCTCACAATGTTTTGCGCATGCAATGCTTTTTGGGCTTAATTTTTCCCTTCCCGTTCGACTTAGCCGTAATGGATGTATAGCGAGCTACAATAGGTATTTTAGTGGTTGAGAGGGCTAATTACACAGTGGCAACAGCAGCATGCAATACAGCTACACACAGTACAACCAGGCAGAGCAGTTGACGTGTGGTGGTGATACTGTCTTTATGTCCCTAAGACTGCTTTTTCTGTCCTTTTTGTGAGGGGTTAGTCCACTCTGACCTCTTTGGCAGAGGCTGTTGGAGTATGTGGGAGGGTGTCTGACCTCTAAACAGAGTCTGAAAAGTAGAACACAACCAACTGGGAGTTTGTTTGTCTTTTTCTGGAGAGAACCTACTGTTAAAATGACTAGACCCTAGAAATACCTGCTAAACAAAGAAACTAGCTCTGTATGTGAAGCATGCACCGGTGTGTGACTGGTTACAGAGCTTGGGTATTGTCTACTAAGATAGTGGAAGCGAGATGCTACATGCCAAGGGCCTTATCCTATAGTGACATTTAAAAAAAAAAAGATGAAAATAAGATGAAAATGAAAACCAGAAAAGGAGAGTGGGCAGTGAGAATTCAAATTATGATAGATATATAGTAGAAGAAAGAATCATGACTGACAACATAGGATTAAGCCTAATTTATATTTAACCTCTTTCAATGTGAAGTCCCTATTTTGGCCATGTCATTACGCAAGAAATTTCCCTCAAGAAAGACAAGTGCAATTATTTATTTTATTTTAATGATGTAAAGTAAAACATCTAAGGTAGTAGGTAAGAAAATGGAACTGATGTGGTATAGTACTACAGTACACACTACACATCAGTTCAGTTTCAGTTCAGTTTTTATTTATTTATTGTGCAACATCACAAGGGTTCTTTGTACACTTCACAACAAATCATTCAACACAAAACACAATAAACAAAGAATACAGTGTAAATGTGCCTGCACGTGTGATCAAACAATCAATATGGGGCAGCCGGCAGTGCACAACTGTAAATATAATACAAAGTACTAAAACCATAAGGGAAGGTGGACACAACAATAAAATCAATAAAGCTAAGGGGAACCCTAATGCGAGGGGAAAAGATTAGTTATTATTATTAGATAAAAAAATGTCCACAGAGTCCAGCTTCTCTAACAATTGGGAGAGCATTCCAGAATGTACCCCCTATGTACCGTACTGACCATGCACATGCATGGCGAGTGCGTGTGTCTGTGTTTGCCTGCTGCTGTCATAATTGAACACTGTTCCCTCCGGCTTGTAGTTTATCCCACGAGTCCGTGAGCCAACATCGCACCCAGTATGCGGTTCTCTCCTCCTATCCTCTACTTTCCACAGGTGTTAATCAGCAGTTCACCTCTCCACCATGTGTCTCATTTTGTCGTGCCTCACAGTAGCGGCAGCAGCATGTCTTCTCCCCCCCCCCCTGGAGCGGATTGGAGTGGAGCCGGGCAGGTGGCCATTTCTATTTCTAAACTGGGCTTGCTGGGGCAGGCTGCGCGATAGGTTGATAGGTTGTCACTGGCAGAATGACCCGGCTAACCCCCCTTTTTAGCCAGACGGGGCTGAGCAAGGTGCAGCAGAGAGGACGTGTAGCGGAACGCATCTGCCGACCACCCGGTGGGGGGGTGGGGAAGTGTTGGGGGGGGGGTTCAGGGGGTCAGAAAATGTGTGTCACGTCATCAGAGACAGAAATAACCCGCACGGCCTGGGCCAGAGAGGGTACAAGAGCAAGGCCTGGGAAGGGATGTCCTTTTAGGGATCCCCTATGATAAAAGCGTCCCTGGATCTCTGGCTGATGCTATTCTTAGGGTTGATGGCCGGTCAGTGTACATTGTGGCCCCACGTAACATTTTAACGCTCTAAATGCACAAATTATGCATTCTTGATACTTAAGTGTAGAACTAGTATGACGTATTCGGGGGGTTGGGGACGAGGGGGTGTTGAGAGGGTAGTGTGCAGAACGTGGTGAAGACAAATGTGAGGTTTTCAGACACACCGACATCCTTTTGTCTGCATTCGTCTCTTTTGGTTTCTATAACTGTAGTAGTGGATATCAAGAATTAGCATTGGGAATCTGTTTTTAGTTCGTGGTCAGGTTGTTGTGCTTTCTTCAAGTCAAGTCTACTCAGTACGTAGTATACTTTATAACTTATGATTGGTGATCACAAAAATGAATTGCCAGAATATAATATTTCTAGACTCTAGTCCCCCCCCTCCCTCCACATTTACTAAATGATAGAGCCTACATTCTCCACTTCTTTATACGTTGGATTTACAAGACATCCTAGATAAAAATAAATTGTTGTGTGCTTGTAGATCTGCTATTTTTGAATAGCCGAAGTATCAAATAGGGCTTAAGTGGTTAAGAACTCTTTCATGACTCACGATTTACCACCCTGTGAATATAAAAGCAACTCTGCTTCCCTAATTCAATTGAAGTGAATGGACCTCAGCCACAATGCTAATCCCATAAGTATGACTTATGTATGTTTGTGAGGTGGTGTCTGATTTCCTCTGTGTAGCTGTGTTTGCTACGCTTGTTTGTTTCCCCTGTGTTCAGGGTGGAGCCGACAAGCTGTGGGCCCCACCTTAGCTATCATCACCGTCCACTGATACAAGTTCTCTTAAAATGTGGTCTGCCCCAGAGAATGTTGGCACACTGTGAAGAGTAAATCCACTGTTATATGTCCTACCAAACAGGGACGATATGTGTTTAGGGGATTAGGTGGCAAAGACGTTTACTACTAGTACTGTACGTAATTACAAGTTTGAGGCACTTTTAGGTAAATATTGTATTTTACTCCACTATTTGACAGCTTTAGTTACAGATAGTTAGCAGCAACATTAAAGTGATGAACACATTAATGTATTAATAATTATAATACAATAGTATGATTGTGAAATAGACCATTTTATTTTTCATTATTATTATTATAATCAATGTGCCATTCTGCATAATGAGTACTTTTATGTTTGGCACTATAAGTATATTTTTATATACTTTTGCACTTTTACTCAAATACAATTTTGAACGCAGGACTTTTACTTGTAATAGAGTATACCTACATTGTAGTGTTGCTGCTCAGTATAAAATCTTCAGTACACCTCCCATTCATTCCTGGTCCCCATTTACTTTGTGTGAACGGTGACACATCTGGCAGAATGATTCAGCATTCTGATATCCTTATTTACACAGCCTGATGCTCCATGGCCATTATTGATCCACAATACCAGGCTGTGTGAGCGCCGTCATCCACCGACACTGTCACACTACATCATATCACTCATATCCAGGGTTCGATTTGCTGGGTGGGATTGGGGTAGATCCATGCCTCTGCTTTTGATATCCCCCTCTGGTTATTCAGTCTTTTTTGGCCGATGGGGATATGTTTTATCTTTGTTTCTGGTCAGACTGATGCATTTTCTTTATCTGATATATTTCATATTTATGTTTGATAATATCATAATTCAACAATTTAATTAAAAATGTATGTTAAACACATTAACCCTGGCGTCCCTACTCTTAGTTTTTTTAACCAACATTTTTTCAAATAGCCAATCTACAAGCTCACAACATGTCGCATTGCGACGTGTTATGAACTTGTAGATGGGCTAGTTTTGTGCCTACTCTACTCCCTCCTTTTGTTAAACAAATCGAACCCTGCTCCTATCTATGGCCTCGCTGAAGATAATTGACTCTTGTTCTCATCAGCCCAGAACTGGCGTGGGGCAAGAAAACTAATTTGCGACCATTTTGAATGTAACGATGCAGGATCAGCCATGTAGATTAGATGAGATCCTCTCTGCTATTCCCAGATGGAAACTCAGGAGAAGGAGTAACGAGAACGAATGTTCATTACCCGTCCATAAACCTGGCCAGCATCCACTTAGGAATTTCAACATGATTGAATTGATAGCTTACAACTTGATTGTCAACGTGATTTTATTGCAACAGGAAGATCCACACTTCCCTGATGGGAGAACCCATATTAGCCAAAGTGGGTATTTGTGCGTGTGCATACATGTGTAGAATGTGGCATTTAGGGGATAGGTTTAGGGTTAGCTTTAGGGTAACAAACCCCCCAAAAGGGTGAAAATTGCATTTGTGATGAAATAATAGCCATCCTAAAACATTGCTCTCCTCAAAAGTGTAATAAATACCAACATGTGTGTGTGTACAGTATTGTGTGAGTGCAAGTGCTCGTGTCCATCCATCTCCCTGTTCTGTCTAAACTTCCCTCCTTCCCATACCATCTCATCCTTCCCCTCTCTCTCTCCCTCCCTCCCTCCCCTCTCTCCCTGCCTCCTTGCCTTCCTCCTCTCAGATGGAGGTAGAGACGCAGACCGTGGCCTGCCCGGCGACTGTCAGGCAGGTCAGAGACTCACGGAGATTCCCCGTAAGTTTACCTGGCAGCCACGGGGTGGTGGTGGTGGTGGGGGAATGCTGACCCAACCTTCCGACCTTTGGACGACCCCCCGCGGTCTACCTAAAAGCTCATTAACCACATTAACCATTTCGTGATGCGATGAGACGTGTCGCATCGTAGTGGCACGTTGTTGCATTAAACCTGTCGTGATGTGACGCGTTGTGAGCTTGTAGATCACCCATTTCTGCTATTCATTGTGCAATGAAGTATTAGGACTTAAAACCCCTTAGCTAACATCCCTATTCTGGGGCAAACATTTTGGTTGGTATACAAGCTCACAACACGTCGCAACTTGACACGTTGGCGAAGAGATTTGGTGTTGAGGGAAATACTAGAGGACCTACTATAGAGCCCTGTGGGACCCCAGTCAACTAAGTATATAGGGTTTAAGTGGTTAAATACCAACTAGTCAGCATTTTCAGTATGTATTGTTTGCATTAGATGCAGTGCTTGATATAAATACAAGCCCAGGGGAAAGACATACTAGGTGCAGCACATGCTAGTCCGAATTACTGACGTACGTGTCACATGCTAGCCTGAGTTACTGACGTACGTGTCACAGTGTGTTGAGATCACTGCCAAGGTGGTGATGCTAGCCTGCGCATTCCTGATGCACTTACATATATGAGAAGATTGATTATGTAGACACAGCTCTGCAGGTGAAAGGGGGAAGTTGTCTAGGATGCTGATTTAGTTGAGCTCAGTTCTGCTTCCTCTGATCTCCTGTTACTTTTGCCTTTCAGTCAGTTTTCTTCGTTGTGCAATCACTAGATCAAAAACATTTCTGCTAATGGTATATTTACTAGTCGCCACCTATCAGAGTCCATTGTTGAGCACAGCAGGTATTGTTAGTTAGCCAGTTGGCCTGCAGTTGCTCACTCATTGTTTTTTTTGTGAGCACCATTAACAATACTAACAAGCTGTTTGTCGTGTTATTGAATTATCACTGTGCCAATGACATGTGTTCTTCCCCATTATGTGAAGTGCTTGTTGGAACGAGACTTTAATCCAGAATGTCAAGACACTGAACAGGACTGAATGGATGGAATTGGTCTTAATCAGCACCCTCAGGCGTCGAGTTAAAGCTGCAGATGTAGGCAGGCTGATTGATAAGCTGACTGTTTTGATGAGGAATGTTATTGCGGACCTTTGGCACATGACCTCCATCCTGTTGGAGACTGGGGCTAAAAACAACAGGAAAACAACAAATTGTGCAATGTAATAATTTGTAACCCTTCAGATCACGCACTCCGCGCGTCCGTTGTATTTGCACACAAGACTGTTAAAATTAAGTGTATTTACTAATTAAGCAGTAAGTTAAAATAATTACAGATTGAATATAGAAATGTACTTAACAGAGATCTCTGGGCTCCCACTAACTGTCCTTATCAGCAACAAGTTGCCTCGAGTTCAGGGCATGAAGTCTGAGCTCTCTACCATCTCCCTGGAGCCTATATAGCCTATACATATTATAATAAAAAGTTATCAATCGGAATCGCTAGCACAATAAATCTAATTCTAAGAATATCATTCTAACAGAACTATAATTTCCTTCCACTTTAATGATTTCATAGGGTAGTAATGCATTTTCTTTGGGTGTAAATATGAACAGCAATGAAACAATAGTATTTAGAACACACATATACTCTTAGTCTAATACCAACTGCTAATAACTAAAGCTTTAAAGGATATAAATTGCCATCAACCCCTGCATTTCTAATGGGAGATTACTGTCGCGCTTTCTTTCCGCTGTGTGTTCCTAAACCCAAATGCCCTGCATTGGTGTAGCTGTCGTGAAACTTTACCATGTGACACGTGGTCCCGTGGCCTCCCGTGGACACGACAAAATGTCCATTTGCAGTGTTAGCGCTTTAGCCCCAGAGAGTTTATTCATGATTTTTAAAGCTTTCAACGGCCGTGTTTGTTCATGTGTTTGCCAGAAACGCGTTCTCTCCACCTCAAATGTGTGACAGGTTGTGAACTAGGGCCTCAAGCACAGAAACATTGCTTGTCGTTTTTGGGTGAATTGGGAAGAGTCGGTGTGAATAACGGCTGTGCACACTTTGAGTGGGTCTACTAAGTGAAATGAGTGTTGTTGGATTAACCACATTAACCCTGGTGTCCCTATGTGGGACAACATTTCTGAAATTCAGAATGTTCAAAAATAGCAGATCTACAAGTCGCGATGCCTTGTGATCTTGTGGATGTGGACAGGCTATTTTCACTATTTGTACATAGGGCTTAAGTGGTTAAGTGTGTGTGTGAGAACTGTAAATGAATATGTGCATTACACTACGCTAACTTTGTCTCCAGCCTGCTACTTTGCATGACTCTATTGTGCAAAGAACTGAAACCTTGCAGATATGTGTGTTCGCTGATAGCCAACCCTGCAGTAACATGCAGAAGAAGCTGAATGGTGTTTGACCAAACTAAACTCAAATATTAGCACTGGGAACAAGAATAATCAAAAAGCCACTATACCATGCACAGGGAGCTCCTCTGTGCACTATTGTGCGTGTGTATTAAGACTACAATTTTTAGGCTAGTTTGTGGAAAGTTGATTGAATTTTTCTGTGTGTCCTCTGTGCTGCAGTCAGTCACATTAATGAAACTGAATCAAAAAGAATCTTGATGAAAGTGATAACCACCTGGTAAATCTATATTGGTCCCCATCAGTCATTGTGTCATACCCACCCACCCCCTCAGGATATGTAGGCTACATACCTCTAATGCTTAATTTATACTCTGTTGTGCAACGATGTTGCTCACCGAAAATAATGAATCTACAAGCTCACTACACGTCACAGTATTTCATTTTATTTTATGTATTCAAGCAGTGCCTCAAACCTTTCCTCTTGTAGGCAACACCGTCACATGTAAATATTCTAGCATTCACATTTTGATAACCTAATCAAGAACAGAGATAAAAACACGATCAGATTTGATCACCGTGGCATGCGTTAAAGACATTAGCCATTATTAGGCAGAGCCGCTTTAGAAGTGATGAGTTTCACATGTCTCTTCTCTGACTGCAAACCAATGGAGAGAACTACAACAACTCTGATCTAAGCATTGAAACACAGCAGCACACATGCCTGACATTTGGGCTTTGTGAGCTTAGAGATCGGCTATTTTCGTAGAGCAACACAGGGTGTACGATGAAGTATGTAGGCTTAGCTCATGCCGGGGAAAGATTCCATCAAAGTTGGCCTCATCTAAAGTATTGTCCCCTTTCATTCCATCTATTTCTGTCCCCTATAGATTTATGGACGCCTTTTTATTTGTTTCACAGCCGATAACATTGCGAGAGCAGTTCTAGTATGAGCCAATACCCAGTGTCAGGCTTACACAGATAGGAATATAAAGTGAATGGTCACATGGAGTTACCACAAACTGGTGACACACATTATTTTCTCAACTATTGGTGTAAATTCTGAGCTCTAAATCTACAGTAAGTGTTGGCTACCGTAGAATTAACCACATTCACACGGTGGGTATTTAGCTCTTTTAGCTTACACGGTGGGTGAGGTATGATGTAAGAGCAAAATGGCCACCATGTGAATGTCAAAGGAGCATTGTTCTTCTTAACCCATTAAGACCGGGAACGCATGTGTGTCATTTTCAGATTTCTTTGGCTATTCAAAAAGTGCGCTATTCGCTTGTAGATAAAACAAATTGTGCAAATCTTTTAATATGTATTTTACAAATGTCTTCTAAATCCTAACAGTTTTTTGAAAAAACTTATGTTGCTATATCAGTGGTTCTCAAACTTTTTCATGTCAAGGACCCCCAAAGTGATATGTATTTGGCTGCGGACCCCCATCTCAAAATATTTTTCCAGGGACCCCCAAGAAGCAAAGATTTGAGTAAAATGTTCCTTTAAAATATTATTCAAAGATTTGCACTAATGTTCAAGATCAAATCTTGTTGATGTTGAACTTGTATATCTGCTATTTTTGAATAGCCAAAGTATAAAATATGGATGAAGTGGTTACACAGATGCGTTCCCGCTTTGAATGGGTTAACATGAGCGTAGTTGAGTGTATGCAATGCATTCTCCACCAGCACTCCAGCGATTAGGCCCCCGCTGCGTTTAAGTCTATGCTGGCATTTGTGAAAAATTGTATTGTCTATGTGCGACCCCCCCCCACCCTCCCTTTCCCTAGGCCCCTAAGAGGTCCTCAGTCAAGAAAGAGACCAAGGAGAAGAGAGAGAGTAATGAGGAGAGCAAGGAGAACCTGAAGGCCACCAAATCAGATGACTCGGGGGAGGAGAAGAACGGCGATGAAGACTCCCAGAAGAACGGACAGAAGAAGAAAGGTGAATATTATGTTTTTTCTATCCATCATTAAAACGCTTTTTAACTGTTTCCATTAACCCACCCCTTCATCCCCAAACACACTTACAAGTTCAACATGCTCTCGCTTTGTCACTCATAACACCCAACATGCCGTCATAGCCTCAGTTAAGCTCCAAAAATACATACGTGTATATAAGGCATTCACATATTTCAGTATCCCCCTTCCCTTGACTACAAAAATGTTAACATTCATGTTCAGCATCCTCATCAACTGACTATGAAATATTCCATCAGAACCTGTAATGAAAAGAAATCGAGTCCACCTCTGTACTGACTTTCAATGAAGCGTTGTGTATTCGTTTTAAATTGCATTAGCGGGATGCAGGAGGCTACAGGTTGAAACATCATGCCCCTCGCTTGAGAAATCCTCTGGTGTGTTCAGAGCCAGTTTCTACAACCTATAGATCTCTGGTTTAAACCACACCGCACAGCAGCAAGGACGACGCAACGCACCAGACCACTCTCTGTACCGTGGCTGGACCTGCACTGCTCTCCATACATTATTACAGTGTTTCTCAAACATTTTAATTTCAAGGTCTCCGTAATTGATCATGTTTTAAGGCACTTTTGAAATGTTGCTTAAGTGGTTAAACTGTTGCCCGTTTTGCCAGGGAACGACTGGAACCCCCCCCCCCCACCCCCAAAGACCCCACTTTAAGAACTACTGCCTAACATAATTAAAGAAGACCGGTTCAGATTGATCAAATCTCCTGAAACCTCTGTGTTCTGCTTTCACTGGACACCACATTGCTGATGGCATGGCCATGGGGTTTTCCTGGTGCAGCCATCATTGCATCCGTCTGGGTTTTCCCACGTTATATTTTGGTCAGAGATTGTCCAATCGTTTCCATCAAGTGTCTGTGATATCTGTAGAAGTCTCAAAGTAGACGGCACAGGTAAGGTATACCAGCTGCAATTTCTCAGATTTTTTTTTTTTGCAGTTATCTTTCATAGATATTTTTCATTTTGCAATAAACATGCAGTGTTTGGGTTAAACGTGTTCTATTTCTAGTTCTAGTGGTTCAGTTAATCAAATCATGTCAATTCTCAGTGAAATTATTGAGTTAACGATGCAGAGAAATATTTCAGACAATTAGTGGATTACAGCATATGAGTGACTGTATTGCCAAGGCGTCACTCTGCACTTGACATTGAACACAGACACCTTTTAAACTTGAGCTTACAGCATAGCAACAACCAGGAGACCCTGATAGCTGAGCTGTTTTGGCAGCAATGAAGGGTTTAAATTCCACTAGTCAGCCAGTCAGTCAGTAAGTCATTCTGTCAGTCAGTAAGTCATTCTGCCGGCTAGCAAACCAACTCGCCAGTCAGTCAGGCAGTCAGTCATTCAACCAGCCACCGAATGTTTTTTCTGACCTTCAGAGTAAGAGATTGTCCTCAATGAGAAGGGAAACGAAGAAAGGGAAACCGACTTCCCCTGCCTTTCCGGTTCTAATTTATTTTTCCCTTTCATTCCCCACTTCCCATCTCCCTCCTTTATCATTTGCTGCAATCCCCCAATCATTCACTCTGTCCTTGTACCTACCCAGTCAGCGGATACGCACAGGGCCACGTCACTTTAACTCCAAGCCTCTTCCGCTGTCCCAACATGCTGTCTCACTCGCTCCCACACACACACACACAAGTGCAGGTTCCTTCAGCAAGCAGACTGCTGATGCAACCTGCTGGCCAGTAAAGGAATTGCAGCAGTCTAAATAGACTGGCTGGCACTGTTTTCCACATAAGAAGAGGTCTAATTCTGGGGCGAGCATTAGTGAATTTGTAGATAGGATATTTTCACTAATCATCATACACAACAGATTATATAGGGCATAAGGAGTTTATAAGACATTTGAGTCACACAACAATAAGAGATGCCATCAAAATGGACCTGTAGAGAAGGAAAAAAATATTTTTTGCGCAAGGTGGCAGAAGAGTGTTGAATTAATTCAAACGATGTACTACCAATCATCAAGCATGTTGCTGCCTAGAGGTCACTACCTTTAGCGCCTAACGCACTTCTAACACAGTTGCTTCTGTGGAATCACCTCCCAACAGGCAACAAGCACAAGTGGGTTCCCTTAATGATCGAGGTGAAGTCTGAGGGCCCCAGGGAGCGCTCTGCTTCGAGGAACAACAGCCGGCAGAATGAGCCCCCCCGCATGCCACCCAATGCCAGGAATGACCTCCGAGGTGAGTGCACCATGTCATGAGCACATCGCTTTGGGTGACCTGTCAACACCCTGAGCCATGGCTGCAGTTTGGGTGGCAGTTACATGAACTAGCATAATGTATTATGCTATATATACCTGCTAAATGCTTCTGGAGTGGGCCTGTAGTGGAAGTGATGAGTTTCACATGTCTCTTCTCTGACTGAATATCAATGGAGAGAACTACAACAACTCTGATCTCAGCAGTGAAACACAGCAGCACACAGCAGAGACAATTATAGATAATAAAAGAAAAGAAAACTAAAACAACAGAAACATGAGTATGACATCTATGGTTATAAGTACGTCCAGCTGCTATTCGGCCAGCTCTTAAAGGAGAATTCTGGACCACCTTTTTCTTACCTTTTTATATGACATTATTATATCCTAGTAGAAAAAAATCATAACTCCATCCCGAGTCCACTGCAACTAAAAACCTGAGCGCACGGTCCATGCGCTAGATATGCGTATTCCATGCGTATTTTAATAGCTTTTTATTTTTTTGTGAGATCTGACGTTCATATTGACAGAAAACCCTCCTCAGTGTTTGTGTTGGATGCGCCCCTCTGTTTGTATACACTACGGCGGCCCATTTGGGACAAAAACACTGTGGCGAGGTTTCTGTCGACATGAACATCAGATATCACCAAAAAAAAAGAAGATAAGATACGCCGCGATGTAGCGCATGGACTGTAAGCTCAGGTTTTTAGCTGTGGTGGACTCGGGATGGAGTTATGCATGTTTTTCTACTGTACCACTCGTCCTAAGATATAATATCATATAAAAGGGTATTCCGGAATTCTCCTTCAATGGGGGATTTAGAACTATTGGACTTAAAGGCAAGATGACACTGGTAGAGGTTTGGGTTTGTGTAGTTACCTTGCCATAATGTAACTAATATTGGAGAGATATCTTCAATAGCTCTGTTGATTTAGAAATCGATAATCCAAAATATTTCCCCCATTGACTTGCATTGCACGGTGAAACAGGTCTCAAAGTCAACGTTTGTTTGGCACACAAATGAATGCAAACAATCTATGTCAATGTATAGCATTACAAATAATAAGTATACAAAGGTAATCTCCCTTTTGATTTTATTATATGAATTATGAAGATCCAGATTCAGATCTTCCAATAGTTAAATCAATATCAAGTTGACATTTATATAAATAAATAAAAGTGCAGGGTTTTTGAATGTTATACATTGGCAAAACCTTTATGAACAGTTGTGCTAAGTGTTATAAACCATGTATCTCCATTATGCATATATAGAATACTTTATTTACATACATTTGTACAAGCATGCATGTGTCTACTACTGTTTTAGCTTGTAGATCCTAGATATACTTCGTACAACAAAGTATATAGGGCTTAAGAGGTTAATCTCTGTGTCATGTCTGTCTGCCTCCACTTCAGGTGTGTGTACAGTGCAAACAGTCCAAGTTGTCTGATGCTTATGGAGAATCGGCTGCATGCATGTACAGAACATTTAGTCATGCTCCAACACTTGGCCTTAGTTTTTCTAGGCGTAGCTCTCATGAGCTTTTGGTAGCTTGTCATGAGGTGGTTTGTTTTAAGGTTATAACACATCGTTGGGTTGTTTTCCAGACTGGCACAGTCAGAAGTACGAGCGCGAGTGGCGCGACGACCACGACGAGGTGTCGAGCGTGAAGAGCGAGGGAGCGCCATTCCGTGGTGGGTTCAGAGGTCGTGGCCGCGGAAGAGGGAGGGGCCGGGGGCGCGGCGGCCGAGGTGGCCGAGGTACGTCTTTGCACACACACACACACACACACACACACACACACACATGCGCGCACACGCACACGCACACGCACACGCACACACACACACACACACGCACTCTCTCTTATGGAGACTTAGTCAGTATTACAATCTTACCAGTTGTTTTCAGTCCCTGGCAGAAAACTAAAAAACAAAGAAATTTGTTTTATTATTTTTATTCAATTTATTATTCTGTATTCTTTAAGTGCTTCAAACGTTTCCTCTTGTAGACAACACTTGCCCATGTAAACGTTCTGGCATTCATGTTTTTGAAAACCTAATCGAGAAAAGAGAAAAAAGACGATCAGATTGAAAAGGCCAAATTGGTCAAGAGAGTAAAATAAATACACAGGAATTGGAGTTGTGGCGTCATGCATATTGACAGCTAACAGTAACTTATAGTGCAACAGGTTCTATTCTAAAGTTACAAGTATACAGTATATGTGTATAGTTGGTGCATAATTGCATATTATATATATTATTATTTAATCCCAGCGTAAAAGACAGTAGTCATTAGTAGCCTGAATGCTGTAGAAATGATGAGTTTCACATGTCTCTTCTCTGACCAACCAATGGAGAGAACTATACAACATCTCTGATCTCAGCATTGAAACACAGCAGCACACATGCCTGACATTTGGACTGTGCTGTAATGTTAATTTTGAGACTAAAGATGGCAGAATAAAAACTTATAGGAATTCAGTCAAGAAAAATATCTATCTTTGGACAGACATTTGGTTGGAATCAAACGTGAGAAGGACATAATGTTCTCCCTGCGTAAACACAGCTTTCTGTTTTGAACCAATTCCCAAGCAGCCAAATAAGATGTGTGAATTGGGCAGTCAGTAATCTTTTTTGTAAATATTTCTTTCTTTTTAACAAAAAAATTAAATAAAGTAGGCCAATTATACAGTATAAATTGGCCCCATGTCATACAGTAGCTTTCACTGTATCCCAAAGAGTCACGGTAGAGATATCTGGGGTATAGGATCTGAGTGGTTCACACCCGTCGACATTGAGGAGTTAGATACTGCGGCTGTGCAGTAAGTATTTAAGCGACCAGCAATGAAATCCTTCCCAATAGAATATTCTGCTAGCTATAAGGCAATAATAAATTGAGGTTTATCGTCATTAGGAGGATCATACACATTCACCCAGAACACTGAAGACTTGTTTTTGGAGTAGAAAACCCTTCTTTGTGCTGTATAGATCCAGTATATCTCTCATATATTTCTTCTGTACCCTCTAGCCATGGTTGCAGTGGTGGAAAGTAACTAAGTACATTTAGTTAAGTACTGTACTTAAGAACAATTTTGCGGTATTTGTACTATACTTGAGTAGTTCCAATTTCCAATACTTACTTCTACTCCACTACATCTCGGGTCCAAAAATTGTACTTTTACTCCACTGCATTTATTTTCAAACTTTAGTTACATTTCGGCAATTTGAAAATAACCGATCTACAAGCTCACAATGCGTCGCATCTGTGAGCTTGTAGGTCGGCTACTTTTAAAAGCTTTTTATAGATTTGAAAACTTGAAATGGGACATTCTGCACAATGAGTACTTTTACTTTTGGTACGTTAAGTACATTTTGATGCCAATACTTTTGTACTTTTACGCAAGCACATTTTGAATTCCGGACTTTTACTTGTAGCAGAGTATTTCTATATTGCAGTATTGATACTTTTACTTAAGTAAAATATGCGTTTGTGTATGTTCTCGCCCTGATCTGGACCCCTGCTGAGGCAATAACTACAGTAAAAACATAAGCAGTGAAATAAACCCTGTAGCGGTGGTGTTATGAGGAGAACTTTGGGTCCCATGGGCCTTGGAGCCGAGAGGAGAGAGGGGGAGAGAAAGAGAGACTTGTTAGCTTTGGCATGCCGTCCATTTCTCGTTCTTTTCTGTCTAACTTGAAGTAACTTCCCTTTAGTCAGAGATGAGACTAAAGGGACTTTTTGTTTTCTACAGTTGTTTTTGACATTCAACTCTTGTATATTTCTGATTCTATTAATCCTAAATCTAACCCTAAATCATAAATACTCATACAGACACAACATAGGACATAAGAACACATTACATGAGGCCATGAAGTGTATAAGATATATATGAGAGAGAGAAAGTGAAACGGGAGAAACTCGGGGAGACCAGTGATAGAATAAGAGAGGGAGAGGCCTGTAAGAGTGATAACTGCAGCTGAGAGTTAAGAGGCTCTTCTCTTTTCTCCTCCACCACACTGTGTGGTGGTGAGACGCGTACAGTAGGAATGTGCCCCAGGGGAACAATATAACGCTCCACAAATTAACTTTAAACACAGACTTTCTGTCTTTGCTGTCTCCTATGCATACTTCATCCTGTATGCACACACACTCATTCACAGTGTTGAAGAAGCACACCACACTTTAAGCGGGTGTAAACTGTGCTGTAAATGTGTCACATGTGTTGTCCCATCCGTGTGGTGCAGCATTGATTCATGGGAGCGCATCTATAGTATAGTGAGTCTCTTTCTCTGCCTGTATGTATGTATATATATATCTGTTGGTCGTCTGCCCTTCTCTGTCCTCTCTCTCTCTCCCTCTCTCTCTCATTTCTGTTTCTATCTCTGTCTCTATCTAGCTTACTATCCCTTTCACTCTCTCTCTCTCCCTCTCTCCGTATCTTTTTAGCTGTTTATCTTGGTTCATCTGACTCAGATTTAGGGACACAGCAGTAAATCGAACTAATCAATTGAATCAATTATGAAACATAATCAATCGACAAAATCGATTTGCAAAACTAGTCTCAACGCGTCGCATTGTGACACATTGAGCTTGTAGATCCAAGATTGTTGATGTAGTCAACACGCTTCTCGATAACTCAATTCACTGAAAAATGAATCCATTTGTCCTACTAGTGCCTCTGTCTGTCTGTTCACCTAACTGACCGACTCTCGTCTGGCTGGTCATTTCTCCTTCCAGGTCACTATGAGTACCACTACGGCTACAAGCCCTACGAGGGGAAAGATGGTGCTTACGGCAGCAAGTTCAACAGCACAGTGACCTACTACTATGATAACCTGAGCAGCAATGACCTGTTCTCTGTGGACCAGGACCACCTGAAAGACTACATCAAGAGACAGATGTATGTTCACCGTTTCCCCCCAAAAAAGGACTTTCATTTGCAGCAACTGACAAAATATGTTTTAAGTTCTTAGTTCTAGTACAGGGTGCGCAGTTAATACTGTTCCCATTTTTTACCTTTTTTTTACACTCAACTTTTCCTTGGTTCATTTCAACTTAAATAAAAAGTTTAACTTTTAATTTTATAAAAAAAAGATTCTGTCTTTTGTCTTGTTCAGAGCCTTTTAACTTTGTTTAAACATACTACTACTACTAACTAATATAGTAATTATAACAATTTCCTGTCCTCTTGCAGTGAGTACTACTTCAGCCTGGACAACCTGGAGCGTGACTTCTTCCTGCGGAGGAAGATGGACCAGGAGGGCTTCCTGCCCATCTCCCTCGTCGCCAGCTTCCACCGAGTCCAGGCCCTCACCACCGATGTCGCCCTCATCCTGGAGGTAAACGCCCCACTCCCTCACAGAATTTGTTTTCAATAAATAGCTGAAAAATGTTCGATTAATTGTTCGTTTTTTATGGTATTAGTCGAACAAGGCCGATTCCAAAAACGCCTTCTGAAAAACGTATGTTGCTATATATGGTATACCGCAACATCTAAAATGACAGATGCTGTCCCGGTAGTAATTTGTTATGCTTTTTTCCTATATTTCCTATATCCACCTTAGCCCGTAGCACTTGCCCTTGCCTTGACGACCTTGCAGGCTTATACAAATGTTAAAATGTAATTTAGATAGCATGTTATGTAGACTGATGCCAGGTTCATTTGTTGACCTGGAATCCTATAGTTTGTATAGTTTCAATGTACAGATAAAGATTTTTTTTAAATATTATACTGTTTAGACTGATGTGCAGTAGAAATGATGAGTTTCACATGTCTCTTCTCTGACTGAAAATCAATGGAGAGAACTACAACAACTCTGATCTCAGCATTGACACAGATCGGCGCACATTTGCAAGATTTGTATTTATTTTTTTGCTAGTGAAATAGTTGAAAACCGTTTTTTAATTGGCACTACGGTTACTAAGAAATGCCCACTGGAAGCTTGTTGGCATATTGCAGCAATGGAAATGGAGGGAATCAGCTAGCTTTATGTCCAATAATATTGATACAAAAATGCTATCATTTCCATTATCTTTGCTCCGAAGGGAATCGGCTAGCCAGTATCAGATGATGACAAGCTGATTTTGTAGCCGTGTATCCACACACTATTATTCTGCTACAAAACTGAATTAAGCTACATTATTGGATTCTACTATGTAAAATAATAATGCAGAGGGCTATATGTTGAAAGTGAGTAGTAGTCATTTCCCCCAGGAGGGAGAAAAAAAGTTCAGGTGTGGACATTTCCATTCCTTTAACCCCCTGCATTCTATTGTCTCTCTGTCCTGCATTTCCAGTCATTGAAGGACAGTAAGGAGGTGGAGATTATTGACATGAAGATCCGCCGTAAGGTGGAACCAGAGAAATGGCCGCTGCCTGGCTTGATGATGCCCGGCGGCGACCACGCCCAGACGGACTTCTCCCAGCTCATCAACTGTCCCGAGTTCGTTCCCAGACAGATGCCCGATCAGCCCGCAGGTAAGCGCTCAAAACGCAGCTCATCAGCCCGTTCTCCAGGTAGCAAACCTACCAACATGCACACATTTTGCGTTGCAACTACACAATTCCTGGTCAAAGTGCGCATGTATAAAATTGATCAATTGGTCTCTTAAAGGCTACGGTGTGTGAAAAACACACCGTAGCCCAAAAAAATCTAAACAAAAACAAATAACTCTGAATAAAAAGCTGAAAAGCCTAAATAAAAAAACAGAATAAAAAGCTGACTTATTGTTTAATAACTTGATGATATAGACTAGAGGCTAGTTTGAAATGACGTGTCCAAGTGAAGCAGCTTGTGAGAATGTGGAGCGAAAGCGCGTGAGAGTGGTACTCAAAACATTTTCCCAAGACTGGCAGTATGATGTAGCATTTTTAGCTTAAGACAGTTGCGGTTTAGAGTAGACAGAGCACGGAGAGCAGTAGTCATGGGCGATGAGCATCCCCAGGGGGACGATGTACCGCAGGGGGGTCCGAGTGCAAAGGAAACACGATAGACTGAGTAAAGCAGATGGATAGATCTAGACGGGCATGCATAGAAGATGGCTGGACAGAACAGGAGATCGTTTGGCACTATATTGCAAAAATAGAAAAATGGAAAGAACCCAGTGCATGTTTCTGTACCAATGTTGTTCAGTGAAATGAATGCATGGCAGTAGCAATAAGACATTTCTCCATTTTGCAATGACAGAGATCCTAATCACAGTGCAACATCTACAGCAAAATCCCTGCAGGAAGACTGTGTGCAATCTGAAAGCAGTGTGCTATTTCTTTTCCTCTTTTTTTACGTGCAGTAGAAATGATGAGTTTCACATGTCTCTTCTCTGACTGAAAATCAATGGAGAGAACTACCACAACTCTGATCTCAGCATTGAAACACAGCAGCACAGATGGATAAGTACTGAGCTGTGAAACGTTAAAAGAATAGATGTTTTTCTTTCAACTTGTGAAACAGTTCAAAACCTTGAGAGAAATAACCACTGGGGGGCGCCGATGGCCTAGCTGTTAAGATGTGTACCATATAAATAGCATAGCAGTGGCGGCCATTTTGTTCACCGGCTCTGGTTCCACAGATAGAAAGCCCATTCATTCAGCCCATAGAGATTTCCGAAAATATTTATATGAATTATTTTAAGCCTGGAACCAAGCCTTCCAGCGTCCTGGTGAATCATGACCATACAACATTTGATTCTGTGTCAAAACATATTTGAAAACGGCAAAAAAAAGGCAAAGTTGTAAGTTTGCCCTTCTTTGCTCTGATAAAACCTGACAGCGAGTCCTAGGTTCGATTCCCGAACCCTACAGATCTTTTCTGCGTGTCACTCCCTGACTCTCACTGTTTCCTGTCAATCGCCACTGTACTATCAATAAAGGCAGAAAAGCCCAAAACATATTTTTAAAGAAATGTCCACTGGAAGGTAGAGGCTTCTTAGCTAGAGCACGGAGAGCAGTAGTCATGGGCGTCACTAAAGGAGGAGCATCCCCAGGGGGATGGGGTTCTGAGTGCAATGGAAACATTTGATAGACTGAGTAGAGCAGAGTAAAGGCGAGGCGAACTGATAACTACATATGGAAATACGCCATTTAGTTATCAACCTTCAATTGATCCAAAGAATGACAAATAATTTCACTGTATTTGAACAGATCTTGTCATGCATAGAAAACGATGAAGAATTCTGCCTCTCTCATTAACATATTTAACAAACGATCAACATCATCATCATCGCAAACATCATATTTATGTAAATCATGTTTATTCTGTCTGCAGCAGTAGACTATCAACAAAAGAAATGACAGTCGATGATCTGCCCCTCCCAGAGGTTGCATGGTGACACCCATCAGTGTCTGCCTGCCTACCCTCACAAAAAAGCAAGTGCTGTCTGAACTATGTAGCTAAATGTCAACACAATACAGACATCATCAGGGGCCTACAGACTTTAGAAAGTACTGTGCACTGAATGATGTTCAAATGATGTTTACATTGTGCTGTAGAAAAATAAACATGAACCACTGAGAATCTATGTGTACAGTACGTATAGAATGTTTTCTTAACTCTTTTGAAATCAGTTCAAAATTTCATCTTTTACCAAAGAGAGTCAGGCCATAATTGACTTGAAATTAATATAAGCCATTGATCATCCATGTTGATTGAATTGATCAGAGAGCCACAATACAGTCACTTCAAATCCATGCACATTGACAGCTACAAGTACGGTAGTAGAGCAGCACTGACTTTTTTTTTTTTTTACTTACAATTTATTTTGATATATATTTTTTATGATGTAATATACTATAATCTTCTTATGACACGACTTTAGTTTTTGATGATGCTGTATGACTTTATTACATAGTATAGTACTTTTCTGTCGACGTGATTTGACTTTGTATTTTTGATGACAGAATATTTGTGTGACTGTTAGCCTGTTAACACATATAGTATGTCACTTTTAGTGACGACATAGTATATAGTATGATGGTTCATGAGGCGTAAACGATAGTATAGCTTTTCTTGGTTAACGTTGTACTATTGTAACGTTGTATTGTTTAACAGCCTTGTTCTCAGCAACACAGAGCATTTAGCATTTGATGTCCCCCTTATGTATATATATTCTGAAACATAACTATAAAACATAAACAAATATGACATGGTATTTTTTAGGATAATATACGTCTTTCTATTGTGATGACATGGTATAATATGATGTTTCATTATTTTAACATAGTATTATTGTTGGGGCCGGGACTTTATCGTGTTAATTCCGTTTAATTACAGAAAAAATATTGCGTAAAAAAAAAATGTATGCATTTTAATTGCACTTATTTTTGTACCACGGAACATTTCTCACTGGACGAGTTTCAGCCGTACCGATCATACCGGTGCACCAACCGACGTGCATGTCGTCAGACAACAACAAACCGCAGTCAGTGCACTGGAGCGCGCAGGGCATGAAAACATGAATGACGTCGATGAGACCGCTTTGGTAAACATGTTGCAGCTAGCGTGGATGGTAGTCGGACTCCGAGTACAAGGAGCCCACCATCAGTGAGACAGACTGCCCACTGCAGTTATTTTAGCCAAGGTTACTCAGAGAGTTGGACTCAAATTTATTTGATTTTTTAAATCAATATAGCTGTTGGTAAATCAACAAAGTCTGCTATGCCCTCTGAAGCAACAGAGAGAGGTTTTCTAATGGTCAGGGTTTCCACTGTTCTGATTTACTTAAAAGTATTTTGTTTTACTTTTTAAAAAAAAGCAAAAACAGGTTGGAAGTGTTGAGTTTACAGAAGGTCCTTGAATTTATAAAGGCTACCATAATCTCTGAAATGTATCCTAAAGTTGGTGCACTTTATGGCAAAGATTGCACTGATTTGTCGGTCTTGGTTAAGTACCGTCTTGATAAAAAGATAAACAATGTTTTGTTGCTTAAGCTTATGGACTCACTATTCATTGATTCACTCCAAAATCCATTGCAAAAAATGTTCTCAGGTCAAATATTGATATGCGATTAATTGCGATTAATTAATTACAAAGCCTCTAATTATTTAGATTTTTAAAAAATGATCAAGTCCCAGCCCTAATTATTATATAATAATAAGATTTTCTTTTTACCTGGTAAACTGTACTGTTATTCAGATTTTTCTCTTTCTAATTTTAGTATTGCATGTTTTTTTTGTATTTTTTATAACATTAGAACAGTATTATATTTTGTTTCGATGACATTTTGATGTCTTTTTTTTGACGATAGCACAGTGAGACAACATATTACTTATACAATTATTTGACAACATAGCGCAGTATGAATGAATATGTGATTCAAATTTTATTATTGCATCTTGGCACATAACATCTTATAATAGACCTCACACAAACCTGCTGTGTGGATACTGTAAGGCTTGTCATAAACAAATGATTGTCTAAACCATTAGCACAGCTAGTCTTTTCAAAGTATTTATATGGACCCTAAAACAACCTATTACAAAGAAAATTGCGGTCTTAGGTGGTACCAAATTTTGGCCTAGCCTATGAACTAACAGGATTTGTTTTTGGTCAAGGAACATAAAACAGGACACTGATTTACAACACCCAAAAAACCCTGTATGTGTGAAGGCCAGGAAGTATGTGCAGACGATACTGAAGACGGTGCACAAAGAATTAAGTGATCATTTGTTGGTCTGAACAGAACATAAATCTTTTGGCCTAACACACCTTTGTCTGGTCCAGGTTCCTCCAAAACCCTGGGTCCGCAACAGACCAAGATGGACTCGGACACCTCCAACCTGAAGACCATGCCCAAAGGCCTGTCCGCCAGCCTCCCTGACCTGGACTCTGAGTCCTGGATCGAAGTGAAGAAGAGGCCCAGGCCATCTCCAGCCAGACCCAAGGTGAGAGGAAGATTATTTAGTTTTACCACAGTGTTTCTTTTGTTCTCTTAATTGACAGTAGTAGGCTTGTAGTTTGGGTTTAGAGCTGAAACTTCTTCTTCTTTTTCGTAAATAGCCGATCTACAAGCTCACAACCTGTCACATTGCAATGCGTTGTGAGCTTGTCGATCAGCTATTTAGACTAACCCAGCACCCTGAGAATATTTTTTTCAGCCTTTCACTGTGTGAGTTTGGTAAATCTGTTGGTGTTTGTTAGCTCAGATTACAGACAAAAGCCACAAACAAATCTCTCTCTGCTCATTATCTCGATCAGTGTCAAATGTCGGTTCACTGCTTTAATCTTTACCCATTCTCTAATGCTGTACATTCTACTCTACTTCCTTTGGCCTTATCTTATTTTCTTTGTATGGGATCCGTCTAACTTTTACACACTCCCTCCTTCTCTTTTCTGCCTCATCTTTCTTTGTAGCAGCAGCAGCAGCAACAGAAGGAGAAAGAAGACCCAGCTCGTTCCCCGGTTCCCCAAGCAGGTTCCTCGCCCGCCCCTTCCGCCACCCCAGTCGTTAAGGTACTACTTTCTATCATGTTTCCTTGGTTACATAACTGGATATTTACAGTGAGACTCTTTAGTCTATAGCATCCATGAGGGATATCATATCAGATGGAGAAAGGTCCGCCACCGTCAATACAGGATAGCAAAACGATTTGGTTTTGATAAAGATTTAACAAACGGTGCAAGGGAGCTGCCGCTAAACAAACACACTTACCAAATAATTATTAGGGTAAAAGAAAAGCTGGGAAGAGCTATGTGGATACTCTAGTACAGTACTTATATTAATTAAATCCCTCTGAAGAAGACACTGTATTTGACACGTCAGTAATTATCTTGTTTTGCATCTATTCAAAGTTTTTAAGATTTCCTTTTTTATGCTGCTGTGGTCCCTGTCTGAGATGCACCGGCTCTCATCCTTAAAGTGGGTTTTAGCACGTTAACTTTCTCAAATGTTTACTTATAAGTGATTTACAGGTGGCTCCCATGTCCCATTTATTACATCCTCCACCCCTGGCAGACGTTTGTCTTTATTCTACACACTGTGCTTGAATTTACTTTAAATCAACTTAAGTCCTTAGTAACTTACTTACCAAGTACTTTGACGGCAAGAACAACTCACCTATAACCTCCTACTCCTTCTCATCTCTTCTTTCTCCTTTTTCTTCTCCACTTTTTTTTTGTTTTCTTTTTTCCTCGCCGTCTCTTTTCTCTTCTCCTCCTCTTCTCTCTTCCCCTATCTCCCCCAGGTGGGAGCGGAGCAGGACGAGCCGGAGGAGCTAGACTTCATGTTCGACGAGGAAATGGCGCAGATGGACGGCCGGCGCAACACCTTCACCGACTGGTCGGACGAGGACTCGGACTGCGAGATCGACGACAACGACGTCAACAAGATCCTCATTGTGACTCAGACGCCGCCCTACCTGCGGAAGCACCCGGGAGGCGACCGCACCGGGCACCACGTTCCGCGTAACAAGCTGACCAACGAGCTGGTCAGGGTGATCAACGACGGGCTCTACTACTACGAACAGGACCTGTGGGACGACACCTACGAGCCCGAATACGCCACCATCAAGGTGAGGTCCTGTCCATCATCGTCTGGTGCAAGCAGAGCTGATTTTACATCTTAGCCAGTATTTAGATTAAGACATTTTTAGAGTTCCCAATGGGCCTGAAAGTTTCAACCCAGCCCGAACGACCCACCTGAGTTGGGATCACACATTTGCCCAGACCCGACCCAAACCCAAGATAAAAAGAAATACATTTGTATTATTGATCATCGGGGAATACCAAACTAGCTTTGTGATGGCTTCACAAATTATTACATCAACATCAATAAAGAGTTCATTATAGATCAGTAGTTCGGTGGACAGTTTTGATGTCACATTGGCTTGTCTAGAAAACAAGTAAGCAAGGTCACGCTTGGCACACTGTCGACACAGATCCAGTATTCGAGTGGACTCTTCTGACAGCTTCTATGTTATGTGTATTCTCCCATTGGAGGTGTTTCTGTCCAAGGCTAGATGATGAGCAGATATATTATTCTTTCATTGGAGGACTGTTTCTGGATATGGCACCCTCACAGAACAGAAAGCTCCTGTCCAGGGAGAGAGAAGGGACATGATTGTGCTGCGGCCACCGCTGCCCATTGTGGCATTGTTGCCACTCTTTGTGGAGTCACACGTGCTGCCAGGCACACGTCCAGCGACATGTGGAAACACAAGGCCTTGTTTATAAATAAACCCCCACCGGCAAGGCCTCGGCCTGCCTGAGGGGTCCAGCAGGCGGGTCTTCTGGGGGAAACAAAGCTCTAAAGATGAACGCTGGAAGATCCGAGGACACTTGGTTCAGCATGGAGGAATGCGTGAGTGGTTCTCAGAGATTAGGGCTGCAGCTATTGATTATTTTCTTCGCGATTATTCTATCGATTACATTTATCGAGAAGCACGTTTTTTGGAACGTTTTTATATATCAACCATGTTGTTATGCCAAAATGGTGATTTTTTTATTTATATAATTGACAAAATAGCGAAAATAACCGTTCGACAAGCTCACAACTTGTTATGAAACCAATTGTGAGCTTGTAGATCTGCTGTTCTTGCTATTTTGAAAGTCGGTGATTTTATTCATAATAAAATATAAATTTAAAATCTATTAAATTGATTATTGGACTATTGCACCCCTATTGGAGATGCTGGATGGCACAGTCAGCTGTTGACGTTGTTGTGGTGGTAGTTCTATGTTAATAACAATAATAGTAAATTACTATTATTAGTTGATGTAATTTATTAGAGGTGGTAGTAGTTACTGTAGTGGCGTTATCATAATGATCATAATTCATAATGGTAGTAACCGCGGTAGGTGGTTAAAACATGGCAATACTGGTGGAGCTAAGTGATGAGGTGTGTGCTGTTGTGATGAGTTGGTTCCAGCAGCTGGAATGTTCAGGGTGCCCTTAGACTGCTTGGGTGTTGTGTTGTTCATATAGACCTGCTGCTAGTGTCCAGCTCCACTCACTCACCGCAGAGAAGTACCTAATGAAGGTTAACATGAAGGTTAAAAAGGTCTTTCTGGCAGCCGTGTTCTGCTGTTGTATCTCGGTCTCCAAACTGTTCCAGAAAAGGTCTGTTACACACGTGAAACTCCCTTGGGTGTCTTCTCCTGAATTACATCTTCCGGTGGCTTAATTATCATAAGTCTTGTTTTCGTTTGGATTTATATACACAGTGCGGCTCTGAGTGTGTTCAAGTTCACTCACGGTTCATTACGTTATGTGCTTTAGATTTTCATGTTGCTTCATTTTTATATATACGTTTTTTTTTATGAGAAAGAATGCTCTCCACTTTAGAAGTGACGGTACGGTTTCTGTCTAAAAGCAGTAAATTTAAATTATTTTAGATTCTTCTCTTTAGTCATCTTAAAAGTTTTTAGTGCTTCAATTAGCTATTTTTCTCAAGGAGCCAAATACCTCTGGCTCGGGAAGGCCATTACTATCAAAGTGACCTTGTGTGTGCATTTAGTTCTCCTGATTGTCATCTTTTTTAAACCATGATGTTTTCGTCTCAACAGCAAGAGGTGGAGAACTTCAAGAAGGTCCACCTGATAAGCCGTGAACAGTTTGACTGCCTGACCCCTGAGCCCCCTGTGGACCCCGACCAGGAGGTCCCCCCAGGGCCCCCACGGCCACAGCAGAGTAAGGACGCATCATCAACATAAACCTTGTTTTTTATTATGACTTTGACTTTTGTGTGAACAGAAAAGGAAAAGGCACAGTGAACAGACTTTTCACAACAAATGACTGAACAGATGAAAATATACAGTATATTAACATACAGTATAACCTATTGGTATACCGAATTGAACTGCAACAACATACCTATATCACGCAAAACGTTTGCCCTCCAAAAAATAATCAAAAAAGAACCCGGAACCGCTGGATCGATATATACTGAATAAATTCCGTCTCTCTTCTCCTCAGTTCCCACAGATGCTCTGGCAAACAAACTCTTCGGTGCCCCTGAACCCTCTACGATAGCCCGCTCACTCCCGACTACTGTGCCTGACTCGCCCAACTACCGCAGTGCCCGCACGCCTCGCACGCCCCGCACCCCTCACCGGAAGGACCCCACCGATACGCCGCGCTTCTACCCTGTGGTGAAGGAGAGCCGGCCGGTTGACGCCAAGGTAAGAATGTCCTGAAACCATGGGAAATATATAAGCCCATTTTGACCTGTTACACTTTTTCCTTTTCTTATTTGAATCCTGAAAAGACACAGTTTTGGACATTTCTACCCGACAGAGACCATATACAGTATAGCAGTTTTTCAGAAAACTTAGGATTTAGCAGTCGTCTTTTGAATCTGACTCGGGTCTTAATGGGTTAACCACATGAACCCTAGCGTCCCTATTATGGGGAGTACATGCGGCAAAAATATCAAATGTGCACACAAGACACACGTATATCGATTTACTAGTTTACGTTTTGGAATTCAGTTGAATTGCCACACACACGTTTGCTACATTTTATTTGGTGTCGCGAGCCAAATAGAAACTACAGATCTTCTGCAAACTAACATGCGAGTCGTTGCGACACGTTGGCTTGTAGATCTGCAAGGTCTCAGAATTGATTGTCATTTGCAAGCGATGCTGAGTCTCTGTGTTAAAGCGACAGTACAGCACCAGTGCCACAAGGTGGAAAAGTTAGCCTAGAGCCCTGGCTGAGCATGTCTGATCTGAAATGACTTACTGATTCATTTGATAGGTTCAGTTTTTGCTGTATTGCATTTTCCTGTCCATGCTTCAAATACAACGTAATGATAGATAATGATGTAATATCTCTTGGGGATGGCCGTAGCTTAGTGGGTAGAGAGGCCATCTGGTAATCAGAAGGTCAACGGTTTGCCCCCCCCCCCCCCCCCCCCCCGGCCAATGTGTCGAAATGTCCCTGAGCAAAGCATTTAACACCTAACAACAGCTATAGAATTCAATCCAAAGACCTGCTGTAAATCATAGCGTTAGACTATATGGACTAACTGGCCATCTCATGGACATGTATTGATTGTGTTCCTTTTCCACCCCTCAAGACCCCCAGGAAGAGAAAGACCCGGCACAGTTCCAACCCCCCCACGGAGTGTCACGTTGGCTGGGTGATGGACTCGAGAGAGCACAGGTCCCGCACGGCTTCAGTCAGGTACGAACATTATCCTCAAACCCTGTCGTTGGTATTTCTTCACTTGGGTTTTGCTTTCGTCACAGTCCATGCTTTGAGTTGGACAGGACTTAACTCATATTTCACCCCACCTCAGCTCCAACGCCAGCCCGTCGGAGGGCACCCCCGCCCTGGGGAACATCGGCTGCACGCCCCAGTCCCTCCCCAAGTTCCAGCACCCCTCTCACGAGCTGCTCAAGGACAACGGCTTCACGCAACACGTTTACCACAAGTACCGCCGGCGCTGCTTAAACGGTACACACACTCACTTGTTCCTTCTCCCTCTGACGGTAACTCAACCTGTCCACTAGGTGCCAGAGTTGAGGCTGTTTTATACTTACACACAAACGTGTGCCTATAGGCTCTATGCACAGCAGCCATATTAGAAAGAAATTGGGCCCCTTCTTACTTCCTTCACAGGTGTTACCAATGATACTAATGAAGGCTCTGTTCCATTCTGGTCAGGGTGCTGATATTGTGCATGTTGTCTCTCTAGAAACACTCCGTTTTGGTTCCCAAATGGCCCCTTATGATGGGTGTGTAACTCTGAGAGGGGTCCATTTAGTTCCATTTGTACACTCTCAGAGTTATGGGGGTCCTTGAAAATAAGACAACCACTATGCCACACTAAATGGAACAGAGCCTTAATTAGTATCATTGGTAACACCCGTGAAGGAAGTAAGAAGGGGCCCAAGAATCATTCCCAATATGGCTGCTGTGCATAGCCTATCGTAGCCAGCTTTTGACTTACTGTCTCTGCTTATCTTCTTCTCTACCAATCAAACAGAGCGTAAGCGGCTGGGAATCGGCCAATCACAGGAAATGAACACGCTGTTCCGCTTCTGGTCATTCTTTTTGAGGGATCACTTCAACAGGAAGATGTACGAGGAGTTCAGACAGCTTGTGGTAGAGGACGGAAAAGAAGGATACAGGTACGGAAGCCACCCTGCTCATTTAGATGATGTTTTATTAGAACAGGTGGTTCTCTAACTTTTAAATTTCAATGACCCCCTTAACTTTCAGAGTTACAGACCTGTAAGGATCTATTTAGAACCCTGAGGGTCCCTGGACCCCACTTTAAGAACCATTGTTTTATAAAATGGTTAGTCCTGGTTAGAGCTGTAACTATCGATTATTAATTAGTGTTTATTCTATAGACTACTTTTTTTGATTAATTGAAAAGCAAGTTGTTTCGATAGATTTGTTAATAGATTTTAAATGAATCAACGTGAAACAATTCTAATTGCTTGTATATATATATAGAGCCTAAAAATAACAACTAAAAATTCTATTCAGATCAATCTCACAAAACAATATCCCTCATATATTTGCGTGTGTTCAGGTACGGTTTGGAGTGCCTGTTCAGGTACTACAGCTACGGACTGGAGAGGAAGTTCAGACCGGACATCTTCAAGGACTTCCAGGAAGAGACCGTTAAGGACTACGACGCTGGTGAGATACACACACACAAAGAAATATTATAGAATGTATGGACTACAGAGGTTGTTTTCAGATTGGAAAAATGTTGTGTTCTGCCTCGTCCTCCTCCTCCTCACACAGGCCAGCTTTATGGACTGGAGAAGTTCTGGGCTTTCCTCAAATACTCCAAAGCCAAGACCATGGAGATTGATCCCAAGCTGCAGGAGTACCTGAGCAAGTTCAAACGTTTGGAGGATTTCAGGATTGATGTGAGTGGAATGTGTTGAATGCGTTTATTGCAGTTAATGCTCTGTTCAGTTCAGTTAACCACGGCGTGGAGGTTTTAACTAAAATGTGGTCGAGTTGGCTGACACAATTCAACAACAAATTGACCCTGCATTCCTTATTTCTGTGGTTACATTTGATTGCGTTGCATGTTTTGTTGCTAATTTAATTGTGATTTTAGTTAAATGTTGCATGACATTCTGCAAGTCCAATCTTCCATTAGTGATACCTTTTAATGACTGCATGGATTAAAGTTCTCAGTCCCCACGAATAATTTCAGTCATTTGGATTCCATAGAAGCCAGCATGTCTTCTATGGAAGCATGTTGCTCAGCGAAAATAGCCAATCTACAAGCTCGTGCTTGTAGATAGGCTATTTTCGTTTATTATGTTTAAGATTAGAGCATTTGAAGTGGTCGAACTAGCAACACGTCCAGAAGCATCTTCCATAAAATCTTATTTGTCTCAGGTATTTCATATAAAAGCAAAAGTTAAAGCCTCAATCTTTGATGTATTGTCCTGGTTGGCAGTATGTAGAACAGCAGGAACAATATTGCTGTCTAAAACATCATCATTTTACAATACATATTGGTTATTCAAAAATAGCAGATAGCTCAGAGCGCGTAATTTCGTGCTGGGCTATGAGCTGTAGATCTGCCATTTTTTTTAAATCATGAAAATATTTGCATATCTTTGAATGTACACATTTTTTACTTATATCTTTGCTTTCGGGGTGTCCCTGAAACAAAATATTTTGATATGGGCGTCTTGCTGTATCAGTACTACTGATACAGCAATATATATTTATCAGAGAACTGTTAGGATTTACACCAAGACATTTTTTAGTATCAGTCTCAGGTCTTAACTCATTCAGTGCCTGACTTATTTCTGGCAGTTTGGCTCTGTGCCAGAGCCAAAAATACATTGTAAAAAAAGGTGCTTAGGAAGCGAGATACAGCCTTTTTCAGTAAGATGTTAAACAAGAAGTGAATGGAGCAGCAAATCTTCAAATCATGATATCTTGGGTTCTGAACATTTTTTTTCAAAACGTCGGCGACGTCATTGGCACTCTGGTCTTATAAAAACATGACATCGGCGACGTCAATGGCACTGAATGAGTTAACGGATAATGACTGTCACCTTTGGGTTCTAGGCCCCCATGGAGGAAGGAGGCCGCAGAAGGCACTCGTCGAGCGGCGACGGTCGCCGCCGTCACCCCTCCCTGCCCTCCAGCCGGCCCCACAGCCAAGCCAGCTCCTCGGGCCCCAGCCCTGCCCCCCTCACTGCCCAGGCTGCCAGGGACGATGCCAAAAACACCAGCCACAACAAGGCCCCGGCCTCCCCATTGGATCCCAAGGCTCTGAAGTAACCCCCGCAAACGCCCCCCATCGGCCGCACAGATCAACCCTACAACTACGCCATCTAGTCGCTAACTCTTTCTGCGCCACAGGAGGGGGGAGGGGGGTCCAGCCCTTTGTGCAAGCATCAGAAAACCCTCCCCCCCCCCTTTATTACAACTTGTGATTTAGGAAAAAGGAAGCAAAAGTAATACTATTCTTCCATTTTGTTTTTTGGAGGGGGGATTAAAAAAAGACCTTATATGTCTTGATGAGACGAAAGTTGAAGAAATGGATGGACATGTTTTATTTTTATTTTATTTTGCAAACCATGACACATTCTTCACTGGTTGTTTGCCATGGGAGAAGTCTTGTTTTTGTTGGTGTTGTCAGGACAGCGACTGACTGCTTGCGGACCCTCCTTTCGTGTCACTGGACCCCATGTTCTTTTAGATTGACACTGCTCTCCTGGCTCAAAGGCATGCGATTCCCTCGCTCAGATCTCAAGATTTATGGTTGTTATTTCCTTGGCGGGAGTGATGATTTGGAAGCGAGTACTTTTGGGAAAAAAAATTACCGTTTGATTTTTCTTCTTGGGGCTGGACATAAAAAGAAAATGAAGAGAAAAAAAATGCTGAAAATATTTCAAAAACCAAATGTGAGAGAGAGAGAAAAAAAAGAGAATACCATAAAAAAAGAAAGTTAAGACTTTAATCTATTGGTATGAACATTGAGGATCATTGAAAGTTGCCTTATTTTAATGGTTTTACTGCTTAGTTGTGCCCGCCACCTTAAGCTCGATTGTACAGCATTGACATTTGCAGATCACACGCCATCACAAACGCCACTTCCAGCAGAGGCCACTAGGTTGCGCCCTGTCTGCCAAAAATCTATTTTCCACCCTCTGTCGCCTATATCTTTCCAAGTCTTCCAAGTGTCGTATGGTCTGTTACAAACCCTGTCAAACATCTACATCTTCGTGTTTGAAAGTTGTGGCTTCTCGTGCTTAAAAAAAAAAACACTTCAGTGGGAGGAAAGGATGGGACGGGGACGGCGTCCCTCGCACTCTTCCTCGGACCTCCCTCCTCGCTGATCTCCTTTATAACGCTCCCCTATGGACAGTTTGCATCCATCCATCCATCCATCCGTTGGGACATCCATCCATCAACTGACCACCATCGCGGCACCAGGACTGGAATCAACCAATCCGGATTACTTGAAGAAACCAAGGTTTTATCAGAGGAGGGGCTGACATGTTTGTTAGGTGCTCTGGGAGAGATGTTCGGTGAACTTGGGCTTTTTGGCTTTTTGACCTCCGCCGAGGTTCTGCTCAACCAGGCCCAAGGTTGGCAGCGCAGCCTAGCTTTGGCCTTGAAACACTCGCCACCTCTCCTATTTACATAACAACACACACACACAACGCACATCATCAAGCTGAATAGGAAACCCACATACACACACAACTCTGTATGTTGCCACAGAGAGTGGAAACTGTTCCGTTTGAGGACCAACGGACAACTAAACATAAGACTGGGATGGCTACACACTTTGTTCTGTTCAGTCGGGCCGAGTTCCAGTCGGTGAACCGTTGAGTCAAATAAACTCTAATAACCTAGCAAGGATAATTTAATCCTTATCCGAACACAAGTACTGATGATGATATCAAATAGACGAGTGATTTTCTTTCTTTTTATTTTTTTTTCTCCACTAATGTAAATGTGAATTTGACAGATGAAGAGAAATTATTACAAACTCCCTGCAACTTGTTTATAGAACAGATTATATATTCGCCTTACATGTGTACGTACTCTTAACCTTTTTTTTTTTATGTCTCGTATAATTATCTTTTAATGCTTTTTAATTTCAATTTGCTGTGTTTCTATGCTATGGAGATGGGTTTGTCTCTGTGTCTGTCAATGTATGCTTTTGTGGAAACATCCATGGACTTTCAGGAATGGGAACATAGTACAAAAGAAGAAAAACAAAAGGGAAAATTGAAATTAACAGGCATTCATCCTAAGAAAAACAAAATCCGCATTAGCTAAACAGAAGATAACAGAAATTCCCGTTGGAATCTAAATGGATTTTGTTTACAGACTGCATGGTGTCACTGAGATGGTAACCGAATTTAAATTCCAACCGCCGCTTTAGCATAATTTATACTTTGTAGTACAATGGTGTGGCTTGCTTAAATGAACTGATCCACAAACAGTGCCCCGCGCTGAAAATGGCAGATCGACAAACTCACAACGTGGCGCACATGACACTGACGCGTAACTATGTATAAATCGGGCTTAATTTTCATGCAAGTCAGAAAAGTCTAGGAAAGTAGGGCAAACGATAGCATTTGAAGCGCAGAAAAAGTTGGAAATGGAGTGTCGATACACATGAATTAAAGATTTCGCTGAAATCTAAAAAAATATGGAATTTTGAAAGTTAAAAAATGACTAGGAACCCTGTGACCTGCCAGCCCTTTATGATTAATAATTAATGGATATTGATCCTTTTGTATAATTTTTTTTATTTGGCAGTTAAGATCAATTTCCAGCAAAATGGCAATCAGCTGGTTGTTCCCTTGTGTTAGGATGTCCAATTGTCATGTTCATGTTGTTTGTTTTAGTTTTTTTATTTTATTAAAACGTCATTGTTGGGGAAAACAAAAAGATTCTATAAGAGATACCCAGAATTAACTTTATTTTTTAGCTTTTCTTGTCTTGTTTGGCTTAACTCCAGGGAGCTTCGGGTTGATTCCAGAGACTTATAATTGACGAATCACTCCCCCCCCCCCCCTAAGAATAATTTTATTTGAGAATTAAAATACACAAAAGAATGCGTGTATGGAGGTTAAACAAAAAAAAGGAAAAAACTCCACATGTCCCGTCATGCCCACTGTGCTTTGATTGGCGAACTGGTGTTTGGCTGCGGAACTGGCAGGTGGCCACTGGGAGGTGCTCTTGTCTAGGCTCATGCACTTCCCTCCCCATAATGTGATTATCACCTCTGTGCACTCCCACACCCCCACCCCCCAACGTCCCCTACATTTGGATGGAGAACGGCGGGTGGAAAGAGGATTTTTTTTCCGGGGTGTTAACTGTCTTCTCTTTAAGCAAAGGGCAGTGTCTTTGCTGGACAACCCGGACCCCCCTTTATGAACTGAACAGGGGGTGGGTGGGGGGGCTGGGTTTACGGTGCCGGGCGGTTTAAAAATGGACTTGGCTTGATGGTCGAATGCTGGAGAGATGGAACACGGGTGATGAGGAGAGAGAGACTGACAGAGACGGAAACCATCTCGGGTTTGGCGTTTTGACCCAGAGGATTATGGCCAAACTTGATGTCTGGAGACTGAAAAAAGAAAAGGACAAAATTCCATAAAGCCATATAAATAAGAAATAGCTGTATATGAACCATTAAAACATGTTAATAGTTCATTACCATTACAATATCCTAGGCTTGTCACGAGGAAAAAAAAGATTAAAAAGAGGAAAAACAGAACAAAAAAAATATATAAAATGGAAAAATGTAAAATACTTGAATGAGATCTTGTATTATAACATTTAATATTCATAATATCTGCTTTGTAGGCTGATGTGATTCGCTATTAGTGTTATTTGTAATTTGTAGTAATTATGCTTTTCCTTAATAAAGAAAAAAAAAACATAAAACGGACAAAAAAACCTCAAATACATGCTGTTGTTGAGTGGTTATTTGTATGCCAGCAAGACAAAGGCAGTGGAATTGTTAGTTGTGTGTAAAAACTACAATTACAGAGAATCTAGATGGACCATACGACGTGATGAAACCAGCTGATGTAATAGTTTCTGGTGGTTGTGAATATTTTCCATGTCAATACACTCAATATTCCTACATTCACATTTCTATAGGGAATCTGCCATTCACTCACATTTCACTCGTTTTACACCTTGTATTGAACATGGAACTGAACCATTATACGATCAAGTTAACCACATGAACCCATCCTTGTGTCAATATTCTTGGCATGTCATGATGGGTGAACATACGGCAAAAGTCACTCTGCCATTAGTGTGTGAAAGGGTGAATGTGAAATGCATTGTAAAACACTGGAGAAAGGCTATATAAATGCAGTCCATTTACTATTAACAAGCTCACGTGTCCACTCCCATCGGCTCTTGTCGCAATTTTTTTTAACATTGACAAAATAGGCAAGTTAGGTTGAAAGTTAATAGCAGGTGTAAATGGACATATGACCATACTTGCTTGTTTTTTTGACATTGTATGCTTTATTCAGATAGGACGGTGAACAGAGAGACAGAGAGGGGATGGCATGCACCAAAGAGCCTCTGGTCAGATTTGAACCAGGGTCAGCTGAGAAGGACTTCAGCCTTATTTACTGCATGTGGTGTGCACTCTTACTCAGGGTGCCCCACAGACGTATAGACTTAGTATAATAGGTTATAAGTTCTAAGTCAATATTATTTTGACTTTTTCAAGCCATACAATTCACTCTGAGTGGTGTGTCACATGTTTTTTTCATTTCTTTGAGAGACATACAACTTTGGGAAGATAAATAAGTACAAAGCACGTTTTCTTAAAGTTTATTTTTTATTTCTATTGTTGAAAGATTCAGTCTAAAAATCTACCTGACCCCTGAATCTCAATCCAGGGGTGTTGGAAATTATAAAAGTCCCCATCAAGAGGCCATCTAAGAACACATAATTAAATCACAGCAGGGTGATAGGGTGAGTAGTGAGATGTTTCATCATACAACATGTATTCAAAACATTTTCATTTAATTCTTCATACAAAATCAATCGTCCACATTACCAAGGCCTCTATTATATATCATTCAAGGAAATAACATTTGTTGTCTAAGAGCCAGAGATTGAGAAGTGCAGTGGTCTTCTCCATGAATGAATTAAAAACAGTGGTTTACTGAGATGTGTCCTTGTCCCCTGCTGTCCCTAAGGGACTGTATACAGTGGACAATGGGGACGGAATGATGGCTACAAAGTGCTATTGCAATACATTCTCATTATACAGATGAAATGGAAAGAAAGAAAAAAAATGTGCAGAACACAAATTCCAATTAAGTGCTTTCTCTATTAGAAATGCAATCAAGTCCACATCCTCTTCAACCACTTAAATGCTAGCGTCCCTATTCTGGCGTGAGCTTTCGGTGAAAATCGCAGATGTACAAGCTTACAACGCATTGTGTTGCCATGCATTGTAGATTGGCTATTATCTGCAAAGAAATGTGATGTAGAGGGAAAAAGCAGTGGACCATGTCTAGAGCTCTGAGGGACACCGGTCAACTGAATATATAGGGTTTAAGTGGTTACGCGTAATTAAACGAGAAGATGATGAATGTGACTACTATCTAAAGAGGATGTTCTTTAAAAAAAAAAAGGACGAGATCCGGGGAATCTGATTCCGGATACCGGTTATTGATGTGATGTCTCCTTGAAGTGCAAAACATTAGATTGTATATTTAAGGGATTCTCTACTGTCTTTGATCTCTCAGACAGGCAGCGAGTTGTACAACCAACTTCAGACACTGAAATTCAAGCTTGAATTTCAGTGGAAAGGGGTGAGTGGGATATTACCACAGGTCTTGAGCTGAGATTGGGGAAACAGCATCTCTCTAGAAACAGTACATTCTGTGGTCGCAGCAGAGCTTCGACCCACCATTACAGGTCTCTGCACCGATCACACTTAGACTCTCGTGCACAAAATGTACATGAAACCTTGACAAGAACACATAGCCGACATATAATCAGGGACGCCTCAGCACCTGCTGAGCCAGTCACTGACAGGCATGGGTTTCACGTTGGCTTCACTACCATCCTAAACAGCTGTTTTCCATTTTGTTTACCATTTCGAAAATAAGAATTAAATACATACTATTAGCTATTTTACTGTGATTAGCACTTCTTTCAATATCAGCTGATCCCAATCCAGGAGCCGAGAACCAAGGGGAAACCGGGAACAGAAGTTAAAGGCCGTGGCTCATCACTGGAACTTCTTGGGTGCATCTGGGATGCTCTCCATCAGAGGTGTGAGGCTGGTGAGCAGCACGTGTCGCTCGTACTGCTTGGTCTGCCTGAACTTGGCATCGGTGCCGTGGAGTCTGTCCAACACCCCGAGGACCCCGAAACACTGGTTGAACCTGAAACCAGGAAGTGAAACAACTCTGGTTAGTATTAAAAAATGTGTTTCACATTCGTATACTCAAAATATGCACCTCGCGTTGCAATGCGTTGTGAACTTGTAGATATGCTGTTTTTTCAGGATGTTCACATATAGGGACGTTAGGGTTCATGTGGCTAAGACCTCTTTCGTTAGTTGTTACTAAGGGCACCGGCCTACTCTGAGTAAATTTACTCTGTAAATCAGGAACTATGCAAGTTGGGAATGCATGCCCCATCCCGTACATGTGGCCAGAGAACTGCCGTTACCACAGTTATAAACGGTCACAGGCGTACTCTGAAATGATGCGGGAAGTCGGGAACGATGCACGTTACAAATGCATGCCCCATCCGTTTATACAATATCACTTCACCAACTCTCTCACTCCCACATTCCCCCTTCCCCACACACTGCTGAATGAAGCCAACATGCAATTAACATTTGTTTCAGTGAATGACTAGTAGACTCACTTGAGGTGGTGGAAGTCATGGAACTCAGGAGAGGGCAGGAGGGGCAGGTGGTACCCGCAGTGGGAGATGGAGGTACTGATGAAGGCCAGAGCGTACCAGAGGCTGGTGGTGGTCATGTGGGACCCTACGATCACAGGTCCGGCTATTGCTGGCAGCATGTTAGACAGCTGGCAGAGGAGGGAATCAACAGAGATTAAATTAAAACATACGTTTTCTTCCTCAAACAGAAGCACCAGTTATTTTAAACGGTTGTCTAAGCGGAGTAGCAGTACTTATCTGGAATATTAGGTGTGGTGTTTTTCTGTTTCAGTACATGCTCTAAAATTATCAGCATATAAAAATAGACTGACTATTCATATTGGCATGATGGGATGACGCATCATGATGTATCCAACCCAGGGTTTGGGGATGGCGCATTCTTAATCATGTGGCAAAATTAACATACATTTTAAAGGTGACGATTGAATGATTGGGTAATTGCACTGTGAATTACATACATTGTGGTATTCGTGTCTTAAGAGAAATTGTGTAAAAGGTTATGGAGAGAGCAAAGGGAAGGACAGATTGAGAGATGGAGTTGAATTAAAACCATGATGGCGTGACGTACCACATGCTCCAGGGGATGTGCGTAGATGGAGACCATGCCGATAGGGGCGGTCCACTCATGGTGCTGCTTGTGGAAGTGCTTGTAGAGGGCAGGATGATGGAACAACCTGACAGTGGAGGAACAAACAGGCTGGTCAGTTCCATCCCCACTCAATCTGAAAATATCTCTAGAACAATTATGTCAATTCCAGAAAGGAATTGACATAATTGTCTTTCAGACTTCCAGACCTGTTCCTTACCAGCCCACTGATTCGGTTACAATCCAAGCATTAAATAGACACTAATCCAGAGTGCATTACACAATTCATGGTTGGAGTAAACACCATGAACTTTAGACAACAGAGTAAATGGCCATGTGATTCTAGTGCTAAGAAAACAAGCACACAAAATAACACATCCAACCTGGCATCCATCCAAATATGTTCAAGTTCAGTTTATTTCTAGTACACTCCGGAGACATAATTTGTATGTGTGCGCACGCAAATTCATGGTTGGAGTAAACACCATGAACTTTAGACAACAGAGTAAATGGCCATGTGATTCTAGTGCTAAGAAAACAAGCACACAAAATAACACATCCAACCTGGCATCCATCCAAATATGTTCAAGTTCAGTTTATTTCTAGTACACTCCGGAGACATAATTTGTATGTGTGCGCACGCAAACGGGTAAGCCCACGTTCCAAAGGAAGGGAGTATGGTGGACAAAATGTAATCAATCTAGAGGCAGTAAGATAACCTGTACCTTGAGAGCATAGAGGACATACCAGTGTGCATGGTTCAAAAGTTCAGCTGTCAATCCTTTTAAGGCTTTATAAGCAGTGTTGCATTGCTCATTACACGCGGCGTCCACCCAAAGACTTTTCAGGAGCACGCGCACGCACATGCATCGATCAAAATAACCCTTAAGTTCACACCTCAACAAAGTTTACAAAGTTTTGCCGAGTGTGACCAGCGTGAATTATCATAGGAATGAGCTTGGATGCATATCAATGGTCCATTGTGCGACCTGCTAAATCCTGCAGTGTAGGTGTTAAGCGACGTGCGTACAACGTCTTTAAAATAGCGTCCCGCCAAAGATAAAATCACCAATGCAAGACTGTTTATAAGTGAGCAGGAGAACTTTAACATCAGCTCTGGGGTGTAAGCAGTGCAAAGATACTTTTAGTCCAATATGATCAAACTTATTCTGGTTAGGACTCTGCATTTTGAACCAAATAAAGATCCTTAGTAGTTTTCAAGGCTAGGTCAGAAAAAAGGACATTACAGTAATCTGCCAATGACAGAAAAGGACAAATCCTTGCTATGTTGCTTAGATGGAACAAAGCAGAATTAGTAATACTCGAACAAATAACTATTTCCCTTCGTCCTACCTGTGTGAGTAGTAGAACAAGATCTCCTCCACAATGGCACATATGGCCATCTCTATCAGGGCCTGGTGGAAGGTGGGCAACTCCGGACCACAGGGCTTCCCCCTCCAGGTCATGATGAAGTAGATCCCCACCACCATGGGCCCTGAGATCGCCACCTGGTTGAAAACGACTGTCTTCAGTGCGTGGCGGAACTTCACCGGGTCCACCTGGAAAGAGCAGGGAATGGAAGGAAATGATGGGAGATTGGAGGGGAAAGAAGTGTGTGTGTGTGTGTGTGTGTGGGGGGGGGGGGAGGATCAGTAAAAACATTGGTATCGACTACCGGCAGAATTTTTATTTCAACCCATTGAGACCTGAGGCCGGTTCTACAAATGCCTTCTAAAACAGTAGTTCTCAAATGTTTTCGTGCCAAGAACCTTATGGAATGTATTTGGCCGCGGACCCGCCCATCTGAGAATGTTTTGTGCCAGTGACCCCCAGAAGAAAGATTTGTGTTAAAAAAATCGAAATTATTCAAATGTTTTCAAGAAAATGTTCAAAATAGCAGATATACAAGCTCACAGCATGTCACTTCATGCCACGCTGCGAGCTTGAAGATCTGTTATATTTTTACATTTTTGAAAAATCTTGAAAGTGTGAGAACTACTGATTTAGAAGGCATTTGTAGAATCGGCCTCAGGTCTTAATGGGTTATCAGACCAGAATTTCACAATCAGTACATTCCAACTATTTTTACATCTATTGGTGGTTAAATATTGACTAAGAATTAAGAGATATAAAGACAGAAAAACACCATACCACCATGTGAAGACAATTTTCCCCTTGGGGACAATAAACATTATTATCATAAACAACACAAAGCTCCTCGAACTTAATTTGACTCTTTTTTTTTTTTTTTTTTTACACACAAGCCGCCCAGATACAGTAAACACTGAAGATGTTCTGTATCAGATAAAGACGGTTAGATTATGTGCAAACAACACTTAACATCCCATTACCCTTACTCATCTCAGTCGAACCTTGGACCTACAGTAACTGGTGCACACAAGGAGGTCTTGTGTACAGTATTTTTTTTTCATGTGTACGTGTGTCTCAGTCTCTATGAGTGTATCTGTGCAATCACCCTGTGCGTGCGTGTGTGTGTGTGTGTGTGTGTGTGTGTGTGCGTGCCAGAGTCAGACTGACTGTCTTTACAGTATGTGCCTGTGATCGCCATAGGACAGAAATATAGGTTAAAATAATTACATTAAAATATAAAACTATATAAAATCTCAGAATACTGAACTATGGTAATCTCATTAGTTGACTTCTTATATAGATTCAAACTACTGTATACACTATGATGTCCCTGACTGATAAGACTTATTCTTCTGAAGTATTTCAGGGGCCATAATGTTATCTCCTTTCACACTGATTATACGAAACCAAGAGCAAACACAGCTAACAGTTACAACCAGCCAGAGATATCAGTACAATTTGGAACTATAATTTGCAATATGACATCCAGTACCAGGATAACAGTAATGTGTATTGTAACTGTAATCATTATTGCTACAGCTCCAAACACACATTAGTGACAAAGAAAGATTGAGAGAATATGTATAATTAGTTGTTGGATTATCCAAGTACAGGCAGGATAAAAAGCCTTTAGAGATTATATCCATCCATCTTCAACTGCTTATCGAAGGTCTAACATAATATAACTTGTAATACTACTACTAATGTAATATAATACTATACATACTGTATTTTTTTATAATTTGTTTTGTTAATTGTAGCTAATCAAAACAACACTATACACAGCAATGTCTGAATCTCTAATGATATGATGTACAGTACAGTATATGTGTATTATACTGTATTACATATTGTTATATTTATTGATCAACATTCCTGCTTACAGATTTCAATCTGATACGGAGTACTCTGTAAATGTTCTCAACCCTGGTTATCAGTCATGTCTGTCTTTATCTCGCCACTTTCCAACATCTATTAATCAAACGCAGTAAGAGGACTTTGGATGGACGGACGGACGGGTTGACATTTGTACTAAGATGACCCTGATTAAAGTGAAACGTGTTGTTCTAACAATAAAGGAGTTTTGATCTTTCTGGACATGCTGTATCAGCAGGGCTGATGGAAGGAGGCTTTCAAATGGCTCTAGGCTCAATGTGTGATATTCAGTATGACATTATGAATCTGTGAATGACTACACAGAATGACCCTAAAAGTAAACCATGCACAGAAAAATTATAAAAATGTAACATATGATGTTACAAATTTTCACCTCTTCTTTCTTTCTTTCTTTCTTTCTTTCTCAAATGTACTTGACTGACTAGTATGTATTCACAAAGTGCTTGTAATGTGGGACTATTTGCAATAACGCTCTTTGTTGTTTTGCATGAAGCACTTGTATGGTGGGTGATGGCTGAGTTAAGCAGTCACACCTAGCCTCAGTCAAACTAATTTGACTCTGAGCTGGGTGTGACAACACACCTGTTGTCCATCAAGCTAATCGATGCACACAGGATAAATCAGCCTTACACATGGGCGCTCTAATAGAGCCTTTTGTTGTGGCAGGATGTTGCATCTGCTCTCCCCTGTACCTCCATATTTCTGAGTGTTGTTCTCTTCCTGCAGTGGAAATAAGTTGATAACTGCTGTAGTCTACTCTGTTCTCTCATGCCAAGCCCTAATACATTTTTAAAAAACAATGTTCTTTGGAATACCTATAAAAAGCAACAGGGACATTAGTCCCAGAGACAGTAGTATAGGAGAGGACCTGAATGCATGCAGAACAAACAAAGACACTCCAAACTGTCTATACTTCTTCGTATAGACGCTCTAAAAATGTATTGGAGAGAAGAACAGTGTTTGGGTCCTCAGACCTTCATCAGTTAAAAAGCTGTTTGTACCCAGATTCCCAGTAAGTAATCAATAAAAGGAACGGTTGCAATTGTTGTGTCTAATTATATGGGACTGTAGCTTACCGGGTTGTTTTTGTCCACCTGGATGCGGTAGCGCGTGATGAAGGACGGCTTGCCAGTGATGTCCACCAATAGAAGCAGACCGTTTGTTATCCAGAAAGCCAGAAAGGGAACCAACATCGTCCCTGCAAACACAAATGGTGTACCATGTGTCATCAATACTCATCAATACTGGAGGTACCAAAAGCAATCTTTTGTCCCTTTATGCTGCATGCATGGCTACTGGGGGTGCGTTGGGGATACATTGACCCATTAAGACCTGAGGCCTTCGTGTGAAGGACCCCAAAAATGATATATATTTGGCCGCAGACCCGCCATCTGAAAATGTTTCGTGCCAGGGACTCCCAGAAGAGAAGATTTTTCAAACACTCTTTCAAGATTTTTCAAACACTTTCAAGATTTTTCATAAAATGTTCAAAAATAGCATATGTACTATGAAGTGTCCCTGAGTATTACTGCTGTATTAATAGTGCTCACTTTCTCCAAATTTCACGTATGTGCGAAATGTACAGTGACAAAAAATACTCCAAAGTGTGGACTAAATTATTATTATTATTATTATTATTATTATTACACTTACCATTATTATTATTATTATTATTATTATTATTATTATTCCATAGGACCTACAACACAAAGAATGCAGTGGGCCAGCTGTATTTTACATCAGCAGTAAAAAAATAAAAACATTTAAGAAGTAGTTAAAATAGTAGTTTTATTCCAGCTGGAGACCTGTGTTGTCGTCGCATACAGTTTTTTGATGTGCATCTCCACACAGAGAGAAGCTTCTTGTTCTTGAAACAAGACCGAATCATTGTCAGCAAATATAGGACAACTGGACAAGACAATGAAACACATTCCTCTTTTTTGAGAGGTTTGGAGTGCCTCCTCTTTTTCTTACACATGTTCTCAGTTGAAAACTTGTAGAAAGATTTATAAAACCCTCAACAAACAAGGGTGTTCTTTGGGGTTATAGACATGCAAAGAAGAAAAATCTAAATCCGTTTCAGACAGGAGCCTTTGTGTAAGTTAAAATGCAAAGCAATCACAAGTTAACTATAGACAAACAAGTTTTTACTCTACAAAAACTAATAGAAAACGGTATTGCTTCTTACCCTATTAAAACAAGGAGGTACCATCTGCCATGTCCCTCCTACCACAAGTAGAGCTTGGTCCACTGCCAGAAATCTCCTGACACACCCTTTATTCTATCTATCTCAATCTTACATTTCCCTTCTCTGTTTCTCCACACTGTCCTGTGCTTAAAAAGGTCCTAAATAGATCACATTTTCTCGACTCCTAACTATAATCAAATTTACCGTACAACATGCCAGTCCTTGACATAGAATATCATGGCCACACAGCATAAAGGAAGAAGCAATTTTCAAAAATGTATTACAAAATGTCCTAGATAGTATTTTAGTATTACTGAAAGATAATACCCCATGCAACCCTAACCCAATATAAATGATTCCACTGATGTAATGAACTGTAATCAATCCACTTCCTCTTTCTGTTGGCTTTGTCATGTTTCTTTCATGTAACGTCAGGCTCGAAACAAAGCCTTGTTTGTCAAAACTATCAGAGGGATTACTCTACTATTTTCGGCACAAAGCTTTGTTCAGCGTACACTGAAGAAAGCTGAAGAAGGCTTTGTGTCGAAACCTACACGTGCTGTGTGCTGCCTGGGCCAACTTGGGACTGTCACAATTATTACATAAGTGCCTGATCAATTTAACCAATTATTTAAGCTAATCACAATTACTTTGCATAATCCTTAGAATAATTTCAATTCATCGATATAAAAACGACTGAATATAATACAAAAATGTCATATTTTCATCATTATTTCCATGTTGTTTTCCGACTCTTTTTCAACCTGGCTTCCCTATTTTGGGCATTTAGGGCAAAGCATTTCAAAGATATTGCACGTATAGACTTTATGTACCCGGTCAGAAATTACTGCAAGAACCTATACCCTGGAAACCAGACGAATCTGCCATTGCAAAATGCAACAAAAAAAAAAGATAGCCCTCGGTAGATTTGCTCTGGCACCGCTCAGTTGTGATTGGATTTGACTCCCTCCGAAGTAGTGAGGGACCAATCAGGGCCCAGTATGCAAATATGGGGTGGGTTTATCACCAGAGGCATTTTTTTTAATTCGCCCCTTGGAAATGCTGGTTTGACAGAGATTCCAGACTAATATCTACGCAGTGATATAGTCAGTAGTTAGTCTGGCCATGCCAGGCTAACAAGAACCTAGAGTAGTGCTTGCATTTTCTCATGTTATATTAATATAAACATACAAAAAAACGGCATTGTTTCTTACCCAAGAAAAACAAGGAGGCTTCACGTCCCTCATACCTCAGATACATCTTGGTCCACAGGTCCTGCCAGAAATCTCCTGACGCTCCCCAGAACCTCTGCAGATGCCTAGGATCAGTAACCGAGATCAAGTTCAATATACAGCACAAAATATACAACGCACTGTATGTTTCTGCACGGATGCGCAAATGTTAACACTTTCTTTTTTTTTTCCATTTATTTTTTATTGGATTTTTCAGAACATGAAAACAAACATTCACAGAAAAGAAAAGACTAACACATTAACAACAAACAAACCGAACATACAAAACATACAATTACAAACATATAAGGGGAGGAAACTGTCTCTCTTCTACTTGGTCACTTATTGACTACTATGCATAGGCATACTCCATACACTTGGTCACATTTCAGAAAATAGAAAACAAAATGTCCATTAATGGGACAAATCCCACATACACCTTGTTCATTATGGTCAATCAAAGAAAATAAAGAAAATTAAATTAACTGAATTCAAATAAAATCTGGTCTTAATGTAGAGACATAAGTAAGCCATTTAAACCAGTTGTCCACAAAGACTTCAGTCCGACCTCTAAAGCTGAATGTAATTCTCTCCATAACAAATATATTATAGATTAAATCAATCCACTCATTTATAGTTGGTATAACATTTGTAAGCCATTTTTTAGTTAAGGCCTTTTTTGCCGCTACTAGTAATACCCTTAACAAATATTGATCTTGCTTAATACAATGCAGATCTTCTAGGTCAGCAAGATACATGGTTTTAAAATCCAAATTAATTTCGATTCCTATAACAGCTTCCAGGACACTGTGGACACTTCTCCAAAATGGGACAACAGAAGAGCAACCCCAAAAAATATGAAAATGGTTCGCCATCGTCTCCCCACATGATCTCCAACAATCAGATATTGAATATCTTCTTTTCTGCGCTGGAGTGCAAAAGAAACGAGTCACATTCTTCCAGCTGAATTCTCTCCATATGGGGGAATTAGTCATTTTCCACTGGTGTTTGCATATCCTGTCCCATTCTTCCGTAGTTATTGTAAGGTTGCTCTCTGTTTCCCATCTTGCCTTAATATTCAGAGTGTTATCTCCTTTCAAATTTTGAAGGACCACATATATTTTTGATACTATCTTTTGATAAGTAGAGTCTTCATACGCATTTTGGAAAAGATCAATGATCTCTACTCCCAGTGTACCTTCTCTTCCTAATAGTTTCCTATTTATAAAGTCTCGAATTTGCATGTACCTGAAAAGGTCATGGTTCTGTAGATTAAACTTATCTTTCAGGTCCTGGAAGCTCATAACATTACCCTGCTTTAAAAGTGTACAATATGCAGAAAGGCCCTTCCCAATCCAACCTTTAAACCTCATGTCATATGTACTAGGCCTGAAGTCTGAGTCATGTGCAAACCATTTGAAAATTCCAATTTTATCCTTCAACTGATACCTCCTAATTATTTCCCTCCACACCCTCAATGAACCTGCTATCATCACATTTTTAGGATCTGACAGGTGCTTAATTAAGGATGGGTCTCCTACCAACATGTTAATAGGTAGACCCCTCCCCATCGAACCCTCCATGTCCTTCCATCTTGATCTATAACTCGGCTTACACCATCCAATCAGCGGTCGGATTTGAGCTGCTCTGTAGTAATCCCTCAAACATGGAAGGGCCAATCCCCCTTTTTCCTTTGGTAGTTGTAATGTTTTGAATCTCACTCTCGTTTTTTTCCCCGCCCAAATGAATCTAGAGATAACTTTATCCCACTCAGAGAAGTACTGCTCTGGTTTTCCAATAGGAACCGAAAGAAATAGATACAAAAGTCTTGGTAAAACCGATTACCGATTCTATGCGAGAGCTTATATTTAAATATGGAATTAAATCCCATCTATTGATATCGGCTAATATGTCCCTCCTGAGGGGGTCATAATTTAACTCTTCTAATTTGGATAAATCTTTTGGTAGTATAATGCCTAGATATTTCACAGATTGTTTATCCCACCCAATTTTGTACCTAGAGCGAAGGTATTGAGGGGGTTTGTAATACATGCAGAGAGCCTGTGTTTTTTGTTCATTTAATTTGTACCCTGAGTATGACCCATATTCATCCAGCACAGACATCAATGCAGGCAAGGTCTCTGTCGGGCACGACAAATACAACAAAATATCGTCCGCGAACAAAGCTAGTTTTTGTTCACCTGCTGGCATTAATATACCTTTAATCGAATTATTCTGTCTAATCCATTGTGCCAAAGGCTCAATAAAAATTGCGAATACTGGAGAAATCGGACAACCCTGCCGAGAAGACCTCTCCAACAAAAAAGAGTCTGTGAGCTCACCATTGATTTTCAGTCTAGCTGATGGTCTACTGTAAAGGGACTCTACTGTCTTAATAAACACCTGGTCAAATCCAAATTTTTCCATAACTGTAAACAAAAATTTCCAACGAACTGAATCAAATGCCTTAAACGAATCAATGCTTATCAACATAGCTGGTATCTTATTCTGATTTATATGATTAATAACATGAATGGATCTTCTAATATTATCATGTGTTTGACGGGATGAAACAAAACCTGTTTGGTCCAAATTAATAATTTCGGGTATGATATTTTCAAGTCTTCGAGCCAAAATTGATGTGAACAGTTTATAATCCAAGTTTAATACACTAATTGGTCTATAATTTCCACAATCTGATTTGTCTTTACCTCCCTTTGGTATGACTGAGATAATCGCTTCATTCCATGATACTGGAATCTCGTTTTTTGTCAGAACCCAGTTGAAGGTCTTTTGTAAAATAGGTGTCAGAACCTCTTTCAGGGCTTTATACCATTCTGAAGTATATCCATCCGTTCCCGGGGACTTATTAGCTTTCAACCTGGTTATAGCCGAACAAATCTCTTCTTCTGATATTGGTGACTTTAAATTCTTGTTTTGATCAGCTGTGAGAGTTGGTCAATTTAGTGAGTTGAGTAATCTATGCATCTGCTCATCATTGGCGACAGGAGGCTGGGAGTAAAGTTTTTTATAGTAGTCTGTGAAACATGTTTTTATTTCCTCTAATCCATGATGTGTAGCCTTGGTACTTGAATCTGTTATTTTATATATTGTATTATCTGCTTGTTGTTTTCTGAGTTTATATGCCAATAGTTTTGTGTATTTGCTACCTCCCTCATAGTATTTTTGTTTAGTATACATCATTTTCTTCTGAATTTCTTGGTTATATAACTGGTCAATCTGATTTCTTTTGGTTGCCATTTCCACTTTGATTCTAGGATCAATTGAATCTTTATGTTTTGTTTCAAGGTTTTTCAACTCTATTTGTAATGTATTGAGTCTTTCTGTTCTTTGTCTTTTAAGATAAGATGCAATCACCTTACCCCTCATTGTCGATTTGCAGCAGTCCCATAGAACTGGTGGGGACACCTCACCATTATCATTGAATTCTAGATACTCCTTTATATCCTTCGTAAACTGTTCTATTCTCTGTTCATTCAATACACTTGGATTGAACCTCCAAAGCGTGTTCCTTTTTCTGTTTGTTGTAGCCAGGGAAAGATACACTGGGCAATGATCAGAAAGATCCATTGTTCCAATTTGACATTTTTGCACCTTATTTATATCTGTTCCAAATAATAAATGGTAATCTAATCTACTATAGCTCGAATGTGGGGAAGAAAAGTGGGTATAGTCCCTGAGTGATGGATTCATATGTCTCCAGACGTCCACCAGTCCTAATTCTGAAATTACTGAGTTTATCTTTTTTGTTATTCTATTAGATTGCGCTGGTCTCCTTCCTGATGAGTCGAGGGGGCCCAAAGTTATGTTCAGATCTCCTGAACACACAAGGACCCCCTGTGCCTCTGTTGCTATCCTGTCAAATATTTGCATATAAAAATCTGAATCTGAATTTGGGGGGATATATATATTATAAAAGGTAAACATATTTCCATCGATTCTTCCTCTGATCATTACAAATCTCCCTTCTCTATCCTTGATGGTTGAAATATGATCATACATTACTTTCCCAGAGATTAGTATAGCTACTCCTCTAGTATGTCTTGAACCATTTGATGATGCAAAAACATATTTAAATCCCTGTCTTTTGAGTTTTTCATGTTCCAGCCCTGTCATATGAGTTTCCTGAAGGAAAGCTACATCTATGTTTTCTTTTTTTAATTTTGAGATTGTTTTCCTCTGTTTAACCGGATTAAGAAGCCCATTGACATTCAAAGAGATGAAGTTTATCATATTATATCAGTAATTAGATGCAACCAAATATTTCCAGTGCTATGTTGTATAAGATAGTAACCATCATGAATATGAATCACATTAAACAAAACAAAATAAAACAGAACTCCCCTTATTGAAACAAAAAACAAAAACACACATGTATGACAACACAAAGCTTCCTTGTGTGACAGGTCTTTAAACCTGACAAATCCCCTGTTGGAGGGTGGAGGGTAAAAGCCCATCCAAAAGGTTGGGGCCCTCCCTAGTGGTGGAATGCCAAAATCACACCCACATTCCATTCCTACTAGAAAAGTCCAACTAAACTAAATCAAAACGCTAATCCACTCAATCATTGATCAGAAAGATAAACGAAAATCAAAGGACATGTTGCCTTACTTAAATTACCAAGAACGGGTAACCTCTGGTGTTTCATGCTTGAACTCCCAAATCTTCTCCTATTTGCAGCTGGTTGCCTCCAGTCACAGCTGGTTGCCATGTGAACGCCCTCTGTATGACCCCTTCTACGTCACCGTCAGGGTCCTCCACTGGAACGGTCACTGGGATACCCCTTCGGATCATCTCTTGTGCAGCTGCCCCGGCGTCTTCATATGTCTTTGTCCCGTTGCTCCATTTAATTCAGATTTTTGTGAATGGTGTTTGGTATCCTATGCCGTTCTGTTTGAGCACTTTTCTGATTTCTCCATAAGATCTGCGTTTAACCATCACCTCGTTTGGATAGTCATGGTCAAAGAAGCACTGCTTGGCATTAACGTGAACTTTGTTTTTCCAGGCCAGTTGTAGAACAGCTTCCTTAACCTCAAATTGCAAAAGGTTCACAATAATAGACCTTGCTTTGTCACCAGGTGCTGGCTTCTTTGCCAAAGATCTATGGGCGCGCTGGATCTGGAGAGGCACGTCTTTTAATGGGAGCTGTGTAGTTAACATATTTTCCACAAACTTGATCATTGAGTCTCCCTCAGATTCTTCATCCACTGAATAAATTCTTAAATTATTTCGACGGGACCTGCCTTCCAAATCGATAACCTTTTCCCATAGCTTGCGTTGTTCTTTTAGCAGACCCAGGAGCACGTTCTTGGACACGGTGCCACTCGCTTCCACATCCGAAATGCGCTGCTCTGCCTCGGCTATTGATTGACCGTGAGACTGGAGCGTCTCCCCCACCGTTGTTAGCTTGCTGTTGATTTCTTGTTTTAGCGCCGACATCTCCTCCCTAAAGTCCTTTCTCAAGTCCTCTTTAAGCTCAGAAATCGACGCCAGTATTTCTCTTCTGAAGTCGCGGAGATCTTTTGAAAGCGAGGTCATTTCGTTACCGTGTCCAGAGGTTTCCCCAGCCGCATGGGAGCCGCCATTATCCGCACTTTCTTGTACTGTATCCATCGGGGTTCTTTTTGGAGTAGTTATTGGTTCAGTTACCCACTGTTTCAGATTCCTTTGACTTCTCCTAGATTTCCCCCCACTCATATCTTTTCCATTCGAAAGTTTCTTATCACCATTTATTCGAGTGGGGAGTTTAATTTTAACTTGATTGAGGGAGAGCAAACGATTACACGTCTGCCTCAGACATGGCTACTACCGGAAGTCGTTAACACTTTCTGTAAGCGTAACAAGGCCACTAAGAAGTTCCAGTAACACTAACATGCCTTCACTCTTTGACAGATTTTAAACAATATCTTGCAAGCAAATTATTGTTTTATGAAACCACTCATTTTCACTGACAAGTTTCAGATGAGCTCCCTTTTCCCAAATGTGTGTCCTTACTGTACGTCTAGAGATGGCTTCATGCTCACGAACAGGGCGGTAAGAAGAAAGGCGGAGGGGGCCTTGCTGTTTGGCTAGCTGAGAAGTTCTGGTGCAGGTGGACCATGGCTTGGTGGCCTACATTACAAACTACCTCGCATCAACACAAGGAGTTCCAACAAACTGAACAAGCTGGTGCGGAAGGCTAGCTCCGTAGCTGGAGTTGAATTGAACAATCTAGCAGAGGCGAGGATTAAGGAGGAAGCTGGACTCTATCCTGGAGAACCCCTACCATCCCTATGATGATGTAGTGAAGAGCAGCACCTTCAGCCCCCTCAGCACAGCACAAAACACCTCGACCAGTCCTTTGTGCCAGTATCCACCAGGCTCCACAACCATTTTACTTCAACCACATGAACGCTAGTGTTCCTATTCTGGGAAAACATTCCGCGAAAATGGAACATATTCTGTGAAAATTGCTGATCTACAAGCTCACAAAGTGTTGCAACCGGCGAAGAGATTTAGGGAGATTTAGGGGAAACATGTAGGGGGCCTAGTATTATTGACCCATGGGGGAGCTCGCAACAACATATGGGGTTAATATATAAGTTATATAAGTGGTTAAGATCTGCACTGCCAGTGCCTACTGGCCTGTAAACTTGCACATGTACTACTAAGCTGTACATTGCAGAACTTTGTGAGATGCCTGTTAAGGATAATTGTTGAGAGACTGTACTTATATTCAGTCATAGACTGTTGTTAGATTGTCACTGATAGACTGTTGAAAGATTGCACATAATCTCTTCCCGGTACTCACTGTTGAAGGTCTGTTGACAGACCGATACAGTATTCATTTTCGTATTCACTGTTGATGGACTGTACACATAATACATTTACTGTATGCATTCATTGTTGATAGTCTGTAGGCTACATACATTCATTCATATATTTATTGTTGATAGACTGTGCTAGATTGTTGACCATATACTCATTCAGACAGTATACTCAGTGAAAGACTCTAGCTAGACTTTAGCTTTAGTTTTTTTATCCATATTCATCTTGGTTTGATTCTTGACTCTTTCTCTTATCTGCGCCTCTGTGTTTCAGTCTTACTTCAGTTGCTGCTGAATTTCCCTCCGGAGATCGATAGAGGTTTATCTTATATTATTATAGTATATTACGTCATCCCTCTGCCTGCGCTTGTTGTTGCATCTTCGTGCCTGTGCACGTGACACACAACTTGTAGGTGGACCTGTTTTATTCAGTTGTCCCATAGTTCCATTGTTCAACTTTAATGCTTGGATTGAGTGAATATAATAGTTAACGCATAGTGTATTGTAATATTGTAGAAGGCATTATAGTACGGACTAAATACTCTATGTTGCTCGACAAAATTAACTGACAGACCTCCAAAGTAAATTAAAAAGGTAATACTTTAAGGATATAACCTGCACACGGAGCTACTTTTTAATTTATTTAAACAAAACATCAGACAACGTATCGATCCTCTGTGGATCTTCATCATGTCAACTGACCCTTAAACTATGTTTGTTTTTATCCCAGCACCCACTGTCGATGTACGCATAGTTAACCCTTCATCACAAGTTAATCACTAGCATTTTAGGCTAGTGGTTAAGATTGGCTTTATTGTCCCTTCCCACGTGGGAGACCCAGATTCGAAATATCGAGCGATACAATTATTTCAATATTTGCATTTAAGTCAATTGTCGATCTGTGGATCTTCATCATGTCAACTGACCCTTAAACTATGTTTGTTTTCATCCCAGCACCCACTGTCGATGTACGTATAGTTAACCCTTCATCACAAGTTAATGGTAATACTACCATGTCAGTGAGTTGCCAAATGCAGCCAGGAATAAGAGTCCAGTTCCAATGACGACGGTAGCTCTCTTCACAGAGTCCCACAGTCCTCCTGGACTCTCCTGGAGGTGGGAGAAACACAACATGTGTCTGTGAAACTCTGATCATTTGACACACAATGCAGTAACATAGAAAAACACACTGGATCATGGTCCCAAAGTTAATTTGAATAAATTACCAACACACACACACACACACACACACACACACACACACACACACACACACACACACACACACACACACACACACACACACACACACACACACACACACACATTCACATTCTCTGTATTCTCTCCCCCTTCCTGCAGTACCCCTCACCTTCTCACGTTTCTCCCGTGAGACCACTAAACAAACTATCTGCCTCTCTGTTAGAGAACTCTGCATGATCAATGCACTCCAAACTCTTCTAAACCTTTCAAGCGTTCCTTTGAATAATTCATTGTTCACCATTCTCTCAGTTGTCTCTACAGAGCATAGAACTAGCCGGAGGGGGGGTAGATGTGGCTCTTCTGGTTGAGCTTGTCCAGGTGAACAGCAGTAGATTTTTACAGCAGTTACCTGCAAGGCAGGTAGATACCTGCCATGTTTACACATTATGGCTGGAACAAATAACATGCTAGCAGGGACTCGGTCTAGTAGTCCATACAAACAACCCCATTTTAAATAGCCATTGGGCCTAATTAAATGGTCTTTCTGTTAGTGGGTCATGGTTGTTTTTGTATCTGTTTGAAATGTAAGGTTAGCCAACATATATCTACTATATACTATTGTGTACTTTTTAGTAATCTAGATCTACTTACTCTGTTATAGCAAATGTGTTGAAGTTTTATTGTATTGCTATCTGTCTGACAAGCTGTAAATATAAATGCTTGCAAGATAGCTCAGACAAGTACTACCTATTTTTACTATCTATTGTCTAATATTATATTACATAAACTATACACTATATATCATGCAACATCCAGAGGCACAACAAAGCAGTCAAATGGAGATCTTGTTTTCTGTATGCCTGTGTTTCGGTGCTGCTACTTGCATAGCAATTACCACGTTCTTTGTGGCTTTGTAATACTGAATCCTATTAATTAAGGTTTTTTTTTATGAGTGAAGAGCAGGTATGTGATCTTACCTGTCTGTCATTGCTGATGGGAACTGCACCATTCATTTCTGGAAAAAAAAAACATTTCTATTAGTTTTGTTCTAACAGGCTATTATTCGTTTTAAGAAAACATTTTCGCCTTTGATAAAAACCAAGTTTTTCTTCATATTTTTAGTTGAGCACAATGTTCCCTGTGGCAAAGTTTTGCAGATTTGTCTAAAATCGTATTGAAAACAACTGGGTCATCCCTATGTTCCCACCGTCCTAGTATGTTCCCAGGGTGGTCTACTACGCCTGGTCTTCTACCTCCAAAAATGTTCAGGTCTCCCCCCTGTTCCATTCCCTTCAATGGCTTGAGGGAACCGAAGGGCACCACAAAACACGGGTGTTGGCAAACAAGGCAACCAAAGACATGGCACCATACCTTCAAGACATGGTCCAACCCTACAACCCTTCCCGCTCACTTAGATCAGCTATAACACAGGAATGCTGTCCCCTAAAGCACCCTGGAAAACGCTCCACACGCCCTAGACTCTTCTCCCTCCCGGCTCCCAAAATGTAGAATAAACTACCCATTGCAGCCAGAACTTCAGAATCACTCCCAATTTTCCACCTCACCCCCTAGCACTTCTCTCTCCTTGTATCCTTTCTTGTCAACTTTGTTTGATAGATGCTAGTTTACTAGTATGCAGATATATCTTCGATTCGTTTTCTCTTGACCATATGGTAAAAAAGGTTATTTAGTTAGCATGTTGTTTAGACAGATACTAACTTCACGGATTACCTGGTATCCTCTACATTGTTGTCTCTGCACATACTTATGTGACTATTTACCTTGTTCATTGACTAGAGTTCATGCTTACTCTGCTTGTTCCGATCTCGCACTTGTAAATTGTTCTGGATAAGAATGTCTGCTAATTGCCTGAACTGTAAAGTGGGTGGTGCTGTGTTCTCTGTGTCACACCATGTACATGTTTACTTGTATAACATACAGCATTATTATAGTAGTACATGATCATTATTAGAATGTACAATTTTTAATTTGCAAATCTTTAAAATACGACGTGTCAGATCAGCTCTGTTAGTCAGACGGTAGTCCTGTTAGTCAGACTGCTATATAGGAGGGGACTTATACTGTAGACTGAGGTGCCCGCACATTATTTGAGCGTTAACCTATATCTAAATATATATATTTGATGTATTTATGTTTATATATATGTGGCAGAGTGGCTCAGAGCCTCTGCTTGAAGACCAAAAGTCTAATATATCCCCGGCCAAGGGGGAATTCCCCTTTAGGCTAGTGGTTAAGATTGGCTTTATTGTCCCTTCCCACAAGGGAGACCCAGATTCGAAATATCGAGCGATACAATTATTTTAATATTTGCATTTAAGTACATTGTTGATGGGCCTTGTGGCCGAAGGCCTCCGGTGGGGGGGGGGGGGGGGGGGGGGCCTTGTAGTCTTGTAGTCCAGGGCCCCTGCATGGGTACTGGCCCCATTGGACCGGTCGATAATCCGTGCATACACACCTGTTGTGCATCGAGCTTATCTATCTATCTAACAGGATAAATCAACCTTCCCCACACAAGCAAGCAGAGCCTCTGTGATAACAGCATGTTTCATCTGCTCTCAACACTGTCCCTGGACAGTATACTATTTGTATTACAGTATTCTAGTCATGTTACTTTGGTACACCAGATATAAATGAGAACTTTTGTCCAAACCCCTGCTGTCATCTCTCCCCTGCTACCAAACCCACCACACTCACTAGTCACTATAACATAAAATAAACAAATACATGAATAATAACCAATGCAACAACAAAAAACAAATACACCCACAAGTAGCCCAAAACCAGGGCAGAAAATGGCCTTTTAGCCTATACCATTGCTTGAAACTGTATTTTGCATAGCATGAGCTTGTGTCATCTGCCCATACAGTAAATATTTGCTTTAAAAGCTATGTCAAAATGTCTACACCACAATGGTATGTCTGTTTAACATTAGCTACCAAACCTCTAGCCTTCAACCAACTGACTGACACTGGCGACAATTCTTAAATAATATCTGAATTTCTTATATCTGAAAATATAGTGAAATAAAATAATGTAACACCTTCACCAAACCTCAATGAGTTTAAAACTAGCCTAGGCCATACAGCATTGCAGACTCTGCAACAGCAGCCTACATGTACAGCTATCTGAATGGGAATAGGGATCAGTAGCCTACACAGTTCTCTCAAAAAATAAATAAACCATAAATATAGATGTAGAAAGAAATTGAAAATAATCCATAGCCTATATTTGCGTAATATGACCAAATACACATGAACAAAAACAAGTGATGCTATAGAATTAAAATACTAATTTTGCCTGCAAAATCATTATGGATTTTAGTCAATTAGGCTGCCTGTAGGCTTAATATCCTGTTACTGTAGAATCAATACTATTCGAGTAACTAATGTTCCAAGTTCTCAACATATCACTGTCAAACAATAAAAAATAATAAAGTTTGTCAGTGTGAACTTGAACTAGCTTTTTGTTGTATGATGGAACAGGGTATCCAGTGGTTCTCAACCTTTTCAGGCCGTGACCCCCCAAAATAATCATATTTGAACTGGGGACCCCCACCCTGACAAGCACTTTGAATTGCAGGAGTTGAGGCATTACGTTCAGTTTGACACGGTTCCACAGATAAATATTGTGAAAATAGCTGATCTGCAAGCTCAGATTGGCGTTGTGAGCTAGATCGGCTATTTTAATTTGTTTTGCACCTTTTTGTTGACAATTTGGTCATTATTACTGTATGTTTTGTTTTTTTCGGTATTTAGAAGGTCTTAAAAGTCACTTTACTGTCATCAAATCCCTCCAAAATCAAGTGACCCCCGTCATCCCTCTGGGGGTCCCGAACCACTGGTTGAGAACCACTGGTAGACTATAGATTTCACTGGGAGCAAGCGAGGTCGACAAGACACAAATATGACTAAATACCACATCAACCATAAGGCTATAATCCCGGTATAATCTGTTTCCCACTTTGCAGAATTTCCCCAAATGATTTATGCTCGAGAGGCAGGTTACGCTCATTTATACTGTGACGACGAAATGGACCTTTTCAGATTATTTTAACGTTTAAGATAAATAAAATAATAAACAATAAAAAGAGATCACGGACAAGTATGCGAGGCTTATGCTTAATTATTTTTATTTTGTTTTTATTTTTTCAAAAATAGCAAGCTCACGACCAGCAATATTACGTAACGCGGCTATTTTCGGCGAGCGAAAAAAGACAAACCGTCATACAAAGTATAGATCGGGTGTACCCCAGGTTAAAGCCACACAGATTGAGATTAGACTATCTGTCCTACATATGATGTTGTTTGACTTCAATAACAGACTTCATGTCTGTTACAGTGTAACAATCGGTGTACTAGCTGCTGGCAAAGCCTCACGACAGACAGCCTCCATCAACATCACATGCAAATAACGGTCAACATTTAGGACCAGGGTAAAATACATTAATGAACTCACCGTGATCGCCGGTGTCGACCGTCATTGTGTGTCAGTCGGTAGATTTCAGATCTGCTGTTATTGTTTTACTGTGAGTGGATCTAAAAGCATGTACAGTGTTGACATCAGCGCAGGGCGACTTGTGATTGGTGGAGAAGTGACCAGCTGACGACTTCTATAGCGTGTTATATGCTTTTTTCGGCCAGGGTACTAACAGTCAGAGTGGGTTTTGTAAGACACCCCATGTATTCAGGTGAAAGTTGAAAAACAGCGTGGAAGCAGCTCAGTGACCTCTCCGTTTTCTTTTTGTTATATAGGGGAGAACAGGGTAATGAGCCACTTTTCACTTAGGTTGTCCTGGAAGCAAGAAAAAAATAGATGGCTGTAAAATCTAAACATTTACCCATTATTTCAGGATGTCTTTTATCAATTGAGTAAGCATCTATGCCAAAAAAATATGATTTATTTAAAAAAAAAAGTGGTCATGTGGCTCAAACTGCCCCAGGTTAGGGGTAAGTTGATCCAAGTCAAGGGTAAATTGACCCACATGATATTTTTATTTTTCAAGTTTAAACTTGAACAAATAATGTATTCACTTGAACACAACTCAAAAATAGGATAATTGGCTCAATTTACCCTGGGACATTTGGTTCATTTTACCCCTCAGCCACCATTTGACAAAAATAACAGTCATTCTACCTGACGTGTAGAAATCTTACTTTAGTTTGATGGGCAAAAAAAGAGTTTTTTTGTGTTAAATAATGTTTTCTACTTTCCCATGTGCTTCCCAACTTCACAGCCAGGTTTAAATGATGGATGTTTACTAAATTTGATTGATTGATTGAACTTTATTAGAAGTTTGCAAGAAAAAAGCACAGGAAGGTACAGTACATGGTCTTCTAAGAGGATTTGAAACCCAAGAAAGCCTATGGCTTGTTTCCATTGGGGTCCTTTGTACTCAATTCATCGTAAAATGAATAAAGGGGGTGGTTCAACTTATCCACTTGCTCATCTTACCCCGTTCTCCCTATAAGTAGGGGGAAAATACATATATAATTTATTATAAATCCATTTGAGGTGAGAAAATAATAGCCTACTTCTGATATATCTGTTAGCTATAGGCTTGTATTCAGTTAATGCTGCAAGTAATAAGCAGTAATTGAATGCACTAATAATTATTTATAGTTTTCTTTTCTTATTCAGGGAAGAGAAAAGGTTTGCATCAATTAAATAAAGCTAAAAAAATAATAATAGCCTCCTTCAATACTTTACTTGAGCCACTGCCAAATTAAAACGTTTTTTTAATATAAGCTACACATAGTCAGAAAAATAATCTTTTTGTTTTTGTTTAATTTGTATGTGTTTTTTTGCGTTGGATTTAGATATTTCTGTGGTGTGTAGTGTGGGTTGTGTAGTCCTACAGTATAGGCTAGTGCAGTTCACTGCATGCACACAATGGAAACCACAATGGAAACAAGTCCAGTTTTTGTGTTATCCTTTTAGCCTTAATGTCTTATTGTACCACGTGCTGTTTACATTTATGACTAATAAAGTATTCAATCAATAAAAAAAATATATATTTGGGCCTGGGTGACCACCATGCTAGTTGATACCACAACATTGGCAGCGCATGTGCCATGTTCTAATGGCAGAATAAGGCCCAGTGAGCACCTCCCAATAACGCCACAAGGGTCTTGAGGTCTACTGACCAGTCACTCCTTAAGGTCCCAGCAACAAAGTTGAAAACACGGGGAGATAGATAATTTTCCTCCACAGCGCCCACACTGTGGAACGAGCTGCCACCCCATGTTAGAGTGTCTCAAACCCTGCCGGTGTTTAAATCACGTTTGAAAACTCACTTGTTCTCCTTGGCGTTTGAAAATTAAATTCAGATTGAGAAGCTGCTGCTTCTTCCAGGCATTGTGTCAAATGTTGTCTTGTTCATTGTGTGAATGAATGAAGGAATGAATGAATTTTTATTTCCGTGTCTTGTGTTCTCTTGTTTATTTTAGTATTTTTTTACTGAGTGTACAGCACTTTGGGTTCAACACTGTTGTTTTAAATGTGCTCTATAAATAAAGTGGATTGGATTGGATATAGATTTGTTATGACCAAAATGCTCAAGACCTTCAGCATTCTCTTGAGTGTCCTTGACCCCCAGATAACCTATGTGTCATTACAGCTGGGTCGAAGATGTTCTATTAGGTCTGTTGTGTAAAATAGCACACACACACACACACACACACACACACACACACACACACACACACACACACACACACACACACACACACACACACACACACACACACACACACACACACACACACACACACACACACACACACACACATTTTGTTCCAGTTCCAACAGGGGTGAGAGCAGTAGACTACTCTGAGTCAACATGAAGCAGTAGTTGTTAAACAACTTCTATTTGCCAGGCACCCCCTAGTGGTCTGTCAAGTATTTAGCTATATATGCTTCTTCATGGGTGGCAAATTAAATTAAAAAACAACGTAAAGTGTCTCAGTAAGGTAGAACCGCTTCACTGCACCGTGGCATAGATTCTACAAGTCTCTGGAAGGCTGGAGTGGAGGGATGGAACACCAAAATAATGAATTTGTTGTTTTGAAGCACTGACTGTTGACCAAGTCGGTCCACAATCTACGATCTGTGTTTAATTGGTTCACATCAGGTTGGTGACTGTGAAGACCAAAACGTATGATTCACATAATTTTCATACTACTCCTCAAACCATTCAGTGACCCCTCGTGACCTGTGGATGGGGCATTGTCATCCCAGAAGAGACCACTCCAGGATCAGGATAGAAATGTTTTCATCTTTGTAATTTTGTATTACACCTTACCCAAGCCATGCTAGGAAAAAAAAACAGACAGCATAATGGGAATTCTTCACACTATAGGGGTGAAGCATTCAGGCCTGAACCATGGTGTATGCCAGTGGTTCTGAAACCTTTTCAAATCATGGTACCAGAGACCTCCATACAAGATCTGTGTTGTTAAAATGTTTCACTTTTCTTTTCTTTTTTTTTTAAGATAACCCCCCCCCCCCCCCCCCAGATCTACAAGCACCTTGTAGGGCTATTTTCAAATAAAAGATCAAAGTGGTTAAACATAATTATTTTTGCTGCTAAACTAACAAATCGTGCTGGAGACCCCCTGGAACCTCCTCAAAGACACCTGGGGGTCCCCGGACCCCACTTTGAGAACCACTGGTGTATGCCACACATCAGTCAGTTGGTAAATGCAATGCCAGATAGCACCACCCTGTGGCACCATTTGTCATTGCATTTACCAACTGACAACTGGCATTACAACATGGATTCACCCATTTAGGAGAATAATAGGATTACTCATCTGAGCAACACATTTTTTTTTTCTTTTTTTTTCCAACCACTGAACTCTCAAATATGCATTTGTTTTTGTAATTAGAAGAGTATGTATGTATAAACCTAACATCCCTCAATTATTGATAGACTGTTCTTGGTGACATAGTCTGATCACTTCTTTGACATTCTCAGTTACCCGAGGAAGAGTTGCTCTTCAGTTTAAAAACATAATCCTTACATATCACTTACAATAAGTCATGGTCATCAAATGTATTCTTTCCACCACCATTTATGACCATATTTAGTTGTATTTACTGATGGCATAGATCGAAATGCGGATGCCACTTAACCCTTTTTCATTGTCACTAAAACTATTGTGGTAAACTGGGCTTGCTTACCATTTTTGTACATGCCCCAGAGCATGATAGGATGTTAATAACTTACTTGTATCAAACAAACAAACTGCAAATGATTATCCACCATGCCATGATTGCTAACATTTTGAAACACAGCTCAGGTTGAAACTCATGTAATAGAAATGATGTCACTGCAACAGAGTTACACCTTAAGGATAATAACAAATACTTCTGGACTGAATCATCACCCAGTGTCCCACTGGATTGTAGTGTTTGTTGACATTCTCACATGACAGCAGCACGGTACGTATAACCGTGTTGGGTATACAAGCATGCTCAGAAAGATTGCTGAGGAAGGATACAATGGAATGGTCTTTACCTATGGGCAGGCATCCATCTCACAGTGATGAGCAGTAGAAGTCCAGGAATTATACTATACTGATGGTGGAAGATATCTTCCTTACTGTTCTTTACTCACAAAGGTAACGTAACTTCAGCAGTGTGGCTCATCTCAGGAGGTAGAGAGTAAAGGTTCCCAGTCCTGGAGCAAGACACTTGACCCCTAACTGTATTGGTGCCTCGCATGGTTTCCTCTACCGTTGGTGTGTCAAAATGTGTGTGAATGCACTGCACTTTGGATAAAAACACTATATAAATGCACCATTTAAGTCACTGCTATTGACAACAATACTATGTTTTTTCCATTCTTCTCTTCCTCAACTCAGACGAGCAACTGGAGCAGTAGCAGGCCCATCAGGAGGGACCAGACCCCATGGCCAAAATGGAATGTGGCCTCGAAGATCTACATTATATAGTGGTTTGTTAGCTACAGTGGGGGAGACAAGCCTCTCCACCGTGGTCTTCCTCTCCAATTGAGAAAAAGTCAGACAGTAAGTGATATGTACTTTTAATATATTATTATACAATAATCAGAGTCATCATATAAAATGATCACTCAGTCGCTTTCCAAGGCTGGTGTGATCACCCAGCGCCAGACGATGTATTTCTTGATATAGGGCATAGAAGCACAGAATAAGTAAATAATGTAATAATAAAACCTAAAAAGGAATGATATGAGTCAATAATTGAATATGAATAATACATAATAGGGTTAGATCAATTCTGGGGAGTTTTACACACATCGATCAATAATGGTCAATAATGGTTGTTTTTGATCAATTCAGTTGATCACCATCCTCAACATGCACAATCTGATCACCTGGTAGTTCATTATTATTATCATGTATGGGGTCATTCAGTCTCCACATTCCACATGTAGCTGATGAGGGAGATGAACCTATGGTCCAGCAGTGGTGTCCATTCAGGTCATCCTTCAAAATGTTTGACACCAGGGACCTCTATTTGACTGAGGACCACACATGACCTGTCCACTGACACACATGGAAGCAGCCAGAAACAGAAAAGCACCTGGACTCACTGGAGAGTGGAGACTACCTAATCAATGTAAGTTTAATCTCTGTTTATAATGTCCACACAATGAATAGCATCATAATGATCATTATTGATCATAGCCATTCATTCCTTGTGAGCTTTGTGATTGCCTGTGAAATGTAATGTAATGTTATTGTCAAAAGGCTGGGGGTTGGACTACAACAACTGACACACCTGCACCAACCTAATTACCTGCCTATGAATCACAGCCTCCATTAGCATACTTCACCATCTCTCGGTGAAGTATGCTCTACTTCTCCTCCAAATCACCAAAATATGTGCCTTTTGTTCCGGAAAGACTTCTAACCAAATGTGTTACGAGGATTGAACAGAGTGCATCAAGCATTCAATTTCAGTATAATTATCCAATCATTTGCTGAATAGCAACTGAGGAGTATTGTTGCTGTAGTCTTTTGAATTGACAGATTGATTGTCATGGCTAGAGTGGTCAGCTTTCATTGTGTCTGGTCTTCAGGATCCTAGATGCCTCAGTTCCCAAATACTTGTTTAATTACCTGCCCATGAGGGATGCTCACAGTTACTCAACCAGGGGAAGTTTCATATGATCTAAGTAAAATATCTTAGTATTTCTTCCACCACAGTTTTCAGCTCATATCAATTCAAGACCAAAACTATTTGAGCTGGTGCCTAACAACCTCGTGTCACCAGACTTTCCACCACGGAGGAAAATAGCTGGTGCCCGCAACAGGGGACCGACTGGTGGGAGGGACTTAACTTCTTGGCTGGAGAAGAAGTGTTGCCATGTCTGCTTATTATAAGCGACTTTGGGCTTGTTTTCTGTAAAGTTAAGGAGAAATAGAAGTAAATGTTGCTAGTTGTGGGTTGCGGTGTTTTGGCTTGTTTCTAAAGTGTAGTTACTAATTTGGGATTGTTTCTACAGTGTAGTTTCTTCTTTGGTCTTGTTTCTAAAGTGTAGTGTTTATAATTGTTATTGGCCAATCTTTGCGAAACACATTTTTTGACAGATTTTGTCCAAACATCACACAAATCGGTACATAGTATCTATACTATACTAGATTTTTCACCAAAGTGTCACACCGATCTGTGTGACACTTTGTATGCGCTAGGATTGGATGGCTTAGGGTTGAGGACAGAGTACAGCAACTTGCAATGGACCTGGTCTTCAAGATACACCACAACATTGGGATCCCCCTGTATTTGTCAAAATACTTCCAAAACGTTAATGAAGTCCACGATCATAACACCAGAGGCAGCTCCACGAATCATGTTCAAACCAGATTTGGCTCAACAAAGGGAATGAACTCGTTCTCATGCTATTCAACAAAAATGTGGAATGCCCTACCAAAAGGAGTAAAGGAGTGTAAAACCCCACTCACTTTCAAAACTGCCCTAAAGATACACCTTCAGGAGGCTGCAATTCAAAAATGGCCCTGTCTAAGTCTTAACCAAGGGCCCCCAAAATTAATATATATTTGCAGACCCAACCAAAATATTTTGTGTCTCTTTGTGAGCTTGTAGATCGGCTATTTTCAAATAGCCAGTGTATATAGGGTTAGAGTGCTCATGTGGCTTCTTTTGGGCTTGCATTCATAGACCTGGTTGCTTATTTCTCTCGCACAATCTGGCAACACTGAGAAGAAGACATCCATCCATGGAGACAAGAGAGGCTGACAACTAGTTCTTCATAACAGTATATTCTAACAACGTGAACGGATTTATTTTATTTGTGGATGTTTTTATTTGAAGAACATCACATGTACGTGACAGAATGTAATAATGGCTGCACATCATTTAAGGTGAGTTTACACCGTCAATTAATGCCTGAATATGGACATGTTTTAATGATCATAAATAATGGATGTAGCCTATTTCATGGTGAAATGCAAAGCTTAAGTAATGTAATAATAATATAACCATTGATTTCCTACGTAGCATAAGTTATTAGGACATATATTTGACTGTTGCCATTTTCTCTAGCTATACAATACAGTGTCAAAGTGAAAGTGATAGTATTTTCTATCCAACAGAATAGCCTATTAAATATGAAAATCTATTTGACCGTGTAAAATACTTTGATTGATAACAAGTCAATAGTCAATAGTCTATAAGCATAATAATAATAATAATAATTATGTTGAATATTGTTTATATATTCTTTTCTGCAGTGATGCTGTTATTTTGCAAAATAACAAAGTGAAAGTGAAAGGGATCCAATAGGCCGTACATTCGCACAACAAAGTGATATTAGGCCTACCTAACATTTTGCTGGGTATAAATGTTATCTTAACTTTTTACATGGTCTATATGTCGTTTATATGGCTACTTTTATCATGAGAATTACCTAGACTGGTTTATTGGATTATCATATAAACATAGCCCGGCTATAGGCCTACACATTCGAGCTGGCAGCTTACGTAACGGTAACGGTTATTGCGTTAACCTAGATTGCCCACAGTAGTGGTAAAAGTACTTTAAGCTTTTTACTTAATTAAAAGTATCAATACTGACTCTGTTACAAGTAAAGGTCCGGAATTCAAACTTACTTTAGTAAAAGTACAAAAGTATTGGTATCGAAATGTACTGTACCTACCAAAAGTAGAAAGTAGCCTACTCAAAATGTATACAAATATTTTGAAAATAGCAGATCTACAAGCTCACAATGCGTTGCATCGCAACGCATTATGAGCTTGTAGATCTGCCATTTTCAAATTGCCAAACTTGGGCTGAAGTGGTTATAGTGTGTTTTGTAATAATATAAAACAATCTACAAAGTAACTAACTTAGTTTTCATATAATTGTAGTGATGTAGAAGTACAATATTTTGCTTTGAGATGTAGTGGAGTAAAAGTAAAAGTATTCAAAATTGTAAATACTGAAGAAAGTAAAAAATACCTCAAAACTGTACCTAAGTACAGTACTTGAGTACATGTACTTAGTTACTTTACACCACTGTTCAGTATCATACTTCACGTGGTTCGTCCACATTTTTTACACTGAAGAATCAGTAAAGTAGGCTAAATGGGCCTAAAGAAACTTGGGTTTGATGATGTCATTGTTTGAACCAGGGCAGGCATTTCAGGGAGGTCACGAAGGCCATGGCCGTCGTTGCCCCTCAGTTTGGCCTTGTGCCCCTCAAACAAATGGCTTGCCCTGAGGCCACAGTGGCCTTAAAGGAGGAGTTCACCCTAAAAAATACGTATTTTCTATCAATTACAAACCCCATGAAGCCTTGGTTTCATGGATTTATTTTTGTTTTTGTGGCATTCCTAAGACAATAATTTGATGACCGTGTGTATTTCCGGTAGGAGACACAAATAATCTACTTTGTGTCTCCTACCGGATACATTAGCCGGTAGGAGACGGGAATCAAATTATTAGTTTAGGAATGCCACAAAAACAAAAAATAATCCATGGATTCAAGGCTTCATATGGTGTGCAATTGATAGAAAATAAGTGATTTTTTGGGTGAACTCCTCCTTTAATGTCCCAGCTGACTAACACTTTCTTCTCTGTCTCTTTCTTGTCAATACTGTATGTAGACACCAGTGTCTCTTTCTTGTCAATATGTAGACACCAGTGTCTCTTTCTTGTCAATATGTAGACACCAGTGTCTCTTTCTTGTCAATATGTAGACAGTACACCAGTGTCTCTTTCTTGTCAATATGTAGACACCAGTGTCTCTTTCTTGTGGTTGTGAATATGTAGACACCAGTGTCTCTTTCTTGTCATGTAGACACCAGTGTCTCTTTCTTGTCAATATGTAGACAGTACACCAGTGTCTCTTTCTTGTCAATATGTAGACACCAGTGTCTCTTTCTTGTCAATATGTAGACACCAGTGTCTCTTTCTTGTGGTTGTGAATATGTAGACACCAGTGTCTCTTTCTTGTCATGTAGACACCAGTGTCTCTTTCTTGTCATGTAGACACCAGTGTCTCTTGCTTGTCATGTAGACACCAGTGTCTCTTTCTTGTCATGTAGACACCAGTGTCTCTTTCTTGTCATGTAGACACCAGTGTCTCTTGCTTGTCATGTAGACACCAGTGTCTCTTTCTTGTCATGTAGACACCAGTGTCTCTTTCTTGTCATGTAGACACCAGTGTCTCTTTCTTGTCATGTAGACACCAGTGTCTCTTGCTTGTCATGTAGACACCAGTGTCTCTTTCTTGTCATGTAGACACCAGTGTCTCTTGCTTGTCATGTAGACACCAGTGTCTCTTTCTTGTCATGTAGACACCAGTGTCTCTTTCTTGTCATGTAGACACCAGTGTCTCTTGCTTGTCATGTAGACACCAGTGTCTCTTTCTTGTCATGTAGACACCAGTGTCTCTTTCTTGTCATGTAGACACCAGTGTCTCTTGCTTGTCATGTAGACACCAGTGTCTCTTTCTTGTCATGTAGACACCAGTGTCTCTTGCTTGTCATGTAGACACCAGTGTCTCTTTCTTGTCATGTAGACACCAGTGTCTCTTTCTTGTCATGTAGACACCAGTGTCTCTTGCTTGTCATGTAGACACCAGTGTCTCTTTCTTGTCATGTAGACACCAGTGTCTCTTGCTTGTCATGTAGACACCAGTGTCTCTTGCTTGTCATGTAGACACCAGTGTCTCTTTCTTGTCATGTAGACACCAGTGTCTCTTTCTTGTCATGTAGACACCAGTGTCTTCTGTTGAGATTCTGAATTCTTAACTCCCCTGAGTCCCCATCTGTAAACCAATCCAGTGACTTTGATTGGTAAAGGGCTGAGCATGAATCATATTGTAAATACGGTACCATAATTTATTTATTTCACTGCAGATAGTCTACATAGGCCTATTACATTTAAAATCCTTAACCCTTAAATGCAACTAATTATTTCAATGGACTAAAATCTTGTTTTATTTGATGGCCTGGTTTTATTCTTGTTTGGCCTTTGTGCCCTAAAAAATGGACAACACCAAAGGCCAAGTGGCCTTGCCCCTAAAATTATGAAATTCCAGGCCTGGTTTGAACACATTTCATTGTGAATCTTAAGTTTGAAACAAATGAAACAAATCATCATCATACGGTTCAATAACTGTAGATAGAATAGTGTGCATCTTTGATAATGATAGTTTAATCTTCGTTCTCTTGTGCGTGTGTTGTACAGAAGCGGCGTTTTGAAAATAGAAAAAAGGGGGGAAATAATAATGGCACAATAGAGCCGCTAGATGGCGACAAGAGCATGTGTTTAAAGTCCTTTATGCTCTGATCTGACTCCTAATCAAGGAAACAGCAGCAGATCTGCACTCTGGTTCCCTTTGCATTGATTCTAATATCAATAGAATATTTCAAAACCCAAATTAGAATGATCAGAATCACGCCTAATGGCCAAACATGCTTTATTTATATATTCCATATGAATATATATATATATATATATATATATGGAATTTTGACTTTCTCTCTCTTTGTCTCTCTCTCTCTCTCTCTCTCTCTCTCTCTCTCTCTCTCTCTCTCTCTCTCTCTCTCTCTCTCTCTCCTTGGTCCATGCATGTTCTCAATTTAAAGATTTAGGCCTAATATGATGACCATAATTTGATGTTGATCTGTCACATTCATATGCATGTGACACTGCATAGCCGCGGCTTACTTGTGATAGAAGCGTGCGAGTATCAGCCTGCATCAAAACAGGAAACCGGTATTCTTAATTAGAGCAGAGCGGCAGTCCTTGGCCTACTTTGATACATAGCCTACTACAGTTTGACTTTGCATAACCAGGCAGGCAGCACTACAGGGCACACTATTGAGCCTGGAAATGACCCCCATCTCCCCGATTGATTGATTGATTGATTGAATACTTAACAAGATTGTTATTTGTACATGTAGTACAGTCAAGGGTTATGGTAAAAGGATAACACAAAAAGCCCTGGTGGGGGGGGGGGGGGGCAAGGTCAGAGTATATTAACCCATCAAGGGGAAGGGAACACATCTGTTTCGTTTTATGATGTCTTTGGTTATTCAAAAATAGCAGATCTACAAGCTCATAGCGTGGCACCGAGTGCCGCGCTATGAGCTTGTAGATCTGTATTTTTTTGAAAATTTGTGCAAATCTTTTAATATATATGTTTAAAGCGAACATTTGTAACTCAAATCTTTGCTTCTGGGGATTCTACATGTTTCTAGATGTTTTCTAAATCCTAAAGTTTTTTTTTTTAAAACCTATGTTATAATATCAGTGGTTCTCAAACTTGTTTCATGTCAAGGACCCCCAAAATGACCCCCCCATCTCAAAATATTTTGTTCCAGGGACACCCCAGAAGCAAAGATTTTAGTTAAAAATGTACATATATATTCAAAGATTTGAGCTATTATCGGTGAAGAGCTTTTGTGTAGAGGGGGGGAAAGCAAGGGGGCTCAGTATAGAAGGGGGCTCAGTATAGTCCCTGCAGGACTCCGAAGCATATAGGATTCATTGAACCCTATATACTTGAACCCGGTTCGAGTGGTTAAGTATTAAAACTGCAATATTTGCCATGTGACAAGTTGTTGTGTTAGCAATTAAGCTCTACATACACTGTTGGGTTGCGTAACACCCAGCGCATGCTTTTATGGCGTGTGAAGGCAAGCATTGTCATTGTCCTGAGTCACTGAAGCTGTTACGTCGGATTATGAGCTTTCATGTCATTGATTATCAATTGCCCGATCAGACAATAACCGATGCTATCATGAATTAGCCTATATGTAGGTCTACATCTGGGGAGATGAAACTACCCAGTAACATGATCCTGGATGTTTATTTAACACTCGAGACAAATGCTATGGGTCCATTTGGTTACATTTGTCCCATGTCAGAGTTGGACCTGTAAGGGGCCATGTGGTTACACCGACAGAGTTGAATGAACACCCATGAAGGGTGTTGTTGTTTAGTGATGGCAAAAACAAGAGACATCACAGTTGCGGTGCACAAGTATGTGCATAGAAATTCACACTTGTGCACACATGTGCAGTTCTGCACACTTGTGCACATGTTTCCCCAACCCTGCATTATAATATAGTTCCCCCACTTTTTGTTAATAGTGTTTGAACAAAGGTGTTTATTTGCTATTTTGCAGAGAAATGACACAGTGTATACATTTTCTTTTCAGCAAATAAACTAAAATCGAAATCAAAACACACAAGGAGAAAAAACAAAACAAATTTTAAAAAAGCATAACCTGGAATGAAAACGGATGAAGAATAACTTAACCTAGTGACAAATGAAGACGATAACATCGTTTGTGTGAGAATGTAAAACTCAAATATTGACCAGAATAAAGTACCCCTTTGGTTTGAACTGTTTGCATAGGTTTGGTAATTTTCTACTTTTTCTTACAAATGAGTAGACATTTAGATGATGTAAGTTAGCTTGCTATCATTATATTCCCATAGTGATATACCCAGAGATGTTTGCTCACAGTGCAGGGAATGCATTGAACATGTATTCAAGGTAGCCTATATATATATATATATATATATATATTTACATTGTGTGTGTGTGTGTGTGTGTGTGTGTGTGTGTGTGTGTGTGTGTGTGTGTGTGTGTGTGTGTGTGTGTGTGTGTGAGAGAGCGCGACACCGCGACAGACTGAGAAGACTGACTCATTTCGAAACCTTGCTCTAAACTGTATATTTCCTGTCTTGAGGGTGTGCAAGAATGTATCTGCCTGAAACTCCTTTTCAAATGGTAAGACAGAAAAGCAATGAAATTAAAGCGGGTCGCACTCAGAATAAATCATTTGCCTTTGTTTTAATGATTTGTTTTCATAGTGTATTTTCAACAGTTTAGGATGACGCACCAGGTGGATTCAGAGCACGTGGTATTGAAAACAAAACAGCAAACATAATATAATGCAATTCAAACCATTCTTTATTATTTTATTTTTTTAAGACTATAGCCATGTACTGTACAGTGTACAGATGTACTTAATACCAACTTACACATACAGTAGGTAGCTACTCGGACCAAGCTACATTAATAGCCCAGCTGTAGCTTGCTATGACATTATGTTCATAATGTATGGACTACATATGTCATACAGTAGCTGACACGAGTCTAATAATGATAAAATAAATGTTTACACGGTGCATTATGAGAGAATGATTCTCTCCCCTTTATTGAATAAGTCATCCTAAAAGTAAAACATTCTGTTGGGGAGGTCATTATTCGGTTGCCTGTGTGAGGATACAAATAGTTTGTCTAAGGATAACAAAGGATTATGATCTTTGGCATAAGTTGCTGTTTATTTTAGCAACATCAGCTTCCAAGCTGTTAGTTACTGGCTTGCAGCCACACGAAACTGTTTGCTGGGTCGCTTGGCTGGGACTCTGGGAGAAGACATTCATATGAGAAAGTGCCATAGGGAGTGAATTCCTAAATCCACAAGGATTTCTTGTAAATGCCCTGGCTTCTGCTCTCTGCAGCGCCACTAGCTGGTCAGAAACGGATACAGCAGCCATGTTCTTTATAGTCACGTGGTTTCAAAGAATTCGAAGCTATGCAGATCATACTGTAGTTACCCCAGTGACATGGAGATAAACGATGACTCTTTAGTCCACTGTGGCATTTTTATTGGGGTGTTTATGCAGTTTTATTGGACTTGTCTCAAGTTCACACACAGTTTAGAAGGGGTTGTGAAATGAGCTAGTGGAATGAGCTAATTCCTAAAAAACGAAATAAAAGATAGATAATTAAATCTATGGCTTGATTTTATCAAGGCTATTGATGTTTTTCACCAATATTGCCTTTGGATTTTGTGATAGGGTTTGTTTTGTACTTTGAGCATTGAGCCTAATGGCCACAATGTACAGTAACAGAGCAGTGGAGGTGTTCAGCAGGAGTGTCATTTATTTAGGGTTCCAGGGCATTGCCACCCACCCCTTTTGCATTTATAACCTAAAAATGAAGGTATTTTATATCCTCCACCTTTGTTTTTTGCAGATTCATCTGATTTTAGATAGACACTTATAGACACCTGTTTTCTTTCTGCAACCATACATTCATGAATCACTTTAAAACTGGCCTCCCTATTTTGGGCATGTCATTACAGGTGAAAATCGTAAAGAAAAGAAAGAGATAAGGCAGTTTTTGCTATTTTTGAAATAGGGCTTAAGTGGTCACTTTTTGGCACCTCTAGTTTTTTTTTATGAAAGTACGCCTCTGGTATTCAGCACTGTCGACAACTGCCGTCCGAATTGTATTTCCTGTCAGTTGTTTCCTGCAGCAAAGATACCATCCCCCTCCATCCCACCCGCTCAACAAAGTTACATACAGTTTGGCTGAGGCCGCTCTCTTCAATGCTACTCAAAACACTATTCAGTGCACATGGAATCTGCTTGCTCAGATAACGCAGGTTGCAGGTTATTTGGGGTTGATTCCAAATGTTGTTTAAACCAGTGGTTCTGGAAGGACACCTAAATTAATATGTATTTTTCTGCGTACGCCCATCTGAAAATATTTTGATTTTGAATATTTTTTTTTTCTCACTTTTCCCCCATGATTCTTTCAAAATTAGCAGATCTAGCGTTGTGATCTTGTACGTATATAGGTTTAAAGTGCTCAAGTGGCCTAGTCGCTTCTTTTGGGTTTGTCTTCATAGACCTGGTTGCTTATTTCTCTCGCATAATCTGGCAACACTGACGCACACCACATTACATAACGTCGTGCATGTTCTTTGTCAGTGGACTGGTGGAGTACGGCCGCCCCCGGTTAATTTCCAGAGACCCTCAATCAATCGAGGTTACCTCCTCCCACAGACCTCATCCCCTGCCTATCCCCTCTGTTCTTGGTGCTCCTTGGCTGGTTATTTACCGCAGTTGCTTACAGCACAGGGCCATGTGTAGAGCACACACTGACAATAACTCTTTTTCTTTCTGTAAGGAATTTCCTGACAGCTGCAAAGTATGTAATAGTAGTATGCATAACTGTTCAACATGTGAAGCTCTCCAGTGCTTGAAGCATTTCCTTGAAGCATTTCCTTGAAGCATTTATTTATGCTAATACATAAGATGCATCAGTTACCCAGGGTAGCTTACTTTATCGTACTACAAATTTGGAAAATAGCTGATCTAGAAGCTCACAAAGCGTCACAGTGCAATGCGTTCTGAGCTTGTAGATCTACTATTCTTAGAGGGTTTTTTTTGGGGGGGGGGGGGGGGGGGGGGATTTTCTGAAAATCTTGAAATTGTTTGAATGTTTAGGAAATGTTTGGAAAGATATTTGCCTGTAATGAGTATGCCATGCCAAAATAGTGATGCCACGTTGATAGTGGTTAAACATTGATTACTGTACATGATTAAACACTGGCTGTACATATAACAATGTACAGCCAGCTGTACATATACAATTAAACACTGGCTGTATATAACTTGTATAACAGGGTTAAACAATGTGTTGTAAACTTGGTTGACCTACTTCTGTCTTTTCACTGAAGAACAATGACATCCAGACAGTACATATTTTATACTTTGTGCGTCATTTTGTGCATTGTAAATAGCAGATCTACAAGCTCACAAGGTGTCACGATGCAACGCGCTGTGAGCTTGCAGATCTGCAATTCTTGCTGCGTGACACCACCATGCAAGAGATGCCTGTACCATTTCCAGTAAACCAGCTGAGCTAGAGAAACACACTCTCCCTCCCCTTCTCTCTAGGCTATATCTTTCTGTGCCTCTTTCTCTCTCTCCTCCCCTCTCTCTCTCACACGCTCACACACACACACGCGCGCGTGCACACACACACACACGCATGCACGCACGCACACGCACACGCGGACATGCCCACACGGACATGCCCACACATCTACCCATCCGTATAACCTGTTTATCAACCGTCAGCCACACATAAACAAGCACAGGTTATACCAGTCCAAGTCCATGTCTTCCTTCTCATCATACATGCTCTGTACCTCTGAATAAAACAACCTTATAAATAAATAGTCATTAAACCTGATAAAGGCAGTTAACAATCCTGCAAAAGAGAGAAAAAAACATCAGCCTTGAAGTTGTGCCGTAATGTGTTTAAATGTATCAAACAGTAAAACAATGAATAAATAAAAAAAGGGAAATGGCGGGAAATGCTTGACTACTTAATGATACTATACTTGGAACGACTGTAGCTTATTCTGGTTACACATTCACCCAGTATACATGCAGTGGTGGAAAGTAACTAAGTACATTTACTTAAGTACTGTACTTAAGTACAATTTTGAGGTATTTGTACTTTACTTGAGTATTTCCAATTTCCAATACTTTTACTTCTACTCCACTACATCGCGACGCGTTGTGAGCTTGTAGATCTGCTATTTTCAAAGATTTAGTACTTTTACTTTTGGTACTGTAAGTACATTTTGATGCCAATACTTTTGTACTTTTACTCAAGTACATTTTTGATTCTGGACTTTTACTTGTAACAAAGTATTTTTATATTGCAGTATTGATACTTTTACTTAAGTATAGAATTTGAGTACTTTTTCCACCACTGTATACATGCCGAGTGTCCCTGAGCAAGACACTTATCACCCAACAGCTCCCCCTCCAGAGTGCTCATCATCTGAGCAGCCATCAGCCGAGTGAAGCTGAAACTGAATTTCCCCTGCAGGATTAGTAAAGGTTTACCTTTTTATTTTGAACCTACCTTCAGCCCACTTTCTGACCTGCAGCCGTGCACAGCTCGAGTTTCCCATGAGTGCCACTGCTGCCCACTGTTTATGGCTTGTTGACAACAGATGGTGCATTGATAAATGAGCAGGAACAAGGCTGTAACCGTCAGGTGTGTTCAATGTGAATACATTTAATTAACCTATTCAATCCGGGAACGCATCCACAAATGTCTTCTAAGTTCTAAATCCTAACAGATTCCTGAGAAACGTATGTTGCTATATCAGTGGTGCTCAAACTTTTTGAACCCCCAAAATGATATGTATTTGGCCGCCGACCCCATCTCAAAATATATTTTTTTCCAGGGAACCCCCCACCCCCCTTTCCCCAGAAGCAAAGATTTGAGTTACAAATGTTTGCTTTAAAAAAATGAAATATAAATACATATAAAAGATTTGCACCCTTTTTTTGGGCAGATCTACAAGCTCCGCACTATGAGCTTGTAGATCTGCTATAGCCAAAGTATAGAATAATGGTTATAGCTCAAATCTAAAATGACAGATGTGTTCCCGGATTGAATGGTTAACACGACTATATCTACTTGGTTGACCCGGAGTCCGCCAGGGTTATATACTAGGTCCGCTCCTTTTCCCTCAACATCTCTTTGGTGAAAATAGCCAATCTACAAGCTCACAACGTGTCACGTTGTGATGCGTCATGAGCATGTAGATCTGTTATTTTCACAGAATGTTTGCCGCAGAATAGGGATGCTAGAGTCCAAGTGGTTAAATCATACTCATCACATTCAGAAGTGTGTGAGCTACCATGACATCACGTGTGTGTGTGTGTGTGTGTGTGTGTGTGTGTGTGTGTGTGTGTGTGTGTGTGTGTGTGTGTGTGTGTGTGTGTGTGTGTGTGTGTGTGTGTGTGTGTGTGTGTGTGTGTGTGTGTGTGTGTGTGTGTGTGTGTGTGTGTGTGTGTGTGTGTGTGTGTGTGCGTGCGTGCGTGCGTGCGTGCGTGCGTGCGTGCGTGCGCCCGCCCGCCCGCGTGCGCCCGCGTGCATTGGTTAATTGGTGATTTAGTGATGGACAATATTCTAAACCTGAAAGTCTATATGCTTCATTGTTTGGTGTTGAATTGTTTGTTGTTGGTTTAATTCTCACTCTGCATTGACATATCTAATTCTCACTCTGCATTGACATATCTAATTCTCACTCTGCATTGACATATCTACTTCTCACTCTGCATTGACATATCAAGTGGCGTTTGTAGTCGGCCAACCCTCCTGGCCGCATGTTATTCATTTCATTAGGCGAGATCTCCCTGCAGGTGGCGCCCCAGGCGACTGCCTATAGGCTGCCTAGAAACGCCCAGTGGTCATATCAAATACTTGGGTGTAATTATGCACAGATGAGTGTGACAGACAACAGGAGGTATTTGGGGTATGATTAGTGTTTGTACAGGTGTTGATATGGTGCTGGTTGTTTACCCTTCAGGCACAATAGTTTAACCCTCCACGTGAACGCATTTGTATTCTTTTAACCCCTAATTGTATAGTATAACTACTGTGGCAAAGGTCATAAACGACAGAGTCTATAAAAAAATAAACAACAGAGCCTAAATATATACAGTACATTCAGCCACAACGGTTCAAACAAGACATAGCTAGTTGTAGTCTGGTGCGCTATGACATTTGAGACTTTTGTTCCATAGAGCAGCTCTGTTCTCAAACGGTGTGCTGTGTGTCAAGTCCTGGTGTGCCCTTGGATTTTGTGACAACCACACAACTATATAAAAAGTTTTGAAATATTTTTGAATTAACTATTTCAGTGTGTGCACTCACTTCCCAATACAGAGGCAAATGCTGTACTACATTTTTAAATATACATATTTTAAAATGTTTATTTGGAATTAGTAAAGAAAGATTAACATTTATAGCGCGATAAGAGTATTCTGCATGGGTGAGCCTTGAGATTTTGACTGGCCCTTTGATGTGAATTTGGGCGCAAAAAGTTGGTATTCTGCATGGGTGTGCCTTGAGATTTTGACTGGCCCTTTGATGTGAATTTGGGCACAAAAAGTTTGAAACCCACGGGCTTAGACCATGTGTATGAAGAAGATGCAGCCTTGTGATCTCATGTAACTTCCTGTCATGAAGTGCGCAGCCGCAACATTGCTTCTGAAAGTTTTGTTGTTGGGGAAGAGGAAGGGTGTATTGTGGTTCACAGGATGTGTTGCTGGGCAGAGACACTCAAGTGTCTACACTGAGACACGTATTTTGAGTGAATTATGAAGTTATGGCATAATTATTGAAATAAATCAAATCCAAGTTTATTGCACGTTGAAATGCACGGTAACAGTACAGCGCATTAATTACTGCTGTCAATGAAATGCTTATTCTACAAGTCCCTCACTGTCAAAATACATATATAAATAATGCATGTAGTAAGTAGCACTTTTCATTTTGAAATTAAAAGCAAACTTAAAACATTCAAATATAGTAACACAAGTTACAGTAAATACAACTTAGAGCTGGGCAATGTGGACAAGATGTTTGACCAAATACCTTGATCAATATAAATCCTCGCTAAGCGGGTAAAGGAAAATCATAGAACAACTACAGTGGAACAGTCAGGTACGTTCAGGATTGTTCTGGAAATGTTAAAACTATTGCAATTTGTCTCTCTTAGGGTCAAGGGTTAGTTCAGTCATATTTTGGTTATGGAATATCTCTAGGTCATCCTCTCATGAATGCATTTTCCAGTCATCTCGATCCTCCATACATCTGGCAAGCTCAGAGGTACCTTCTGTCACTGGATCTTTTTTTAGTACGTCCACATCGGTGTTGAATGCCTATGCTTAAGTCGCTCTGGATAAGAGCGTCTGCTAAATGCGTCTACATGCATCTGCTAATTGTAATTGAACTAGAAATTCGGGCCGCGACACCTACGTGCCACTGCCGATGTGACAGATATATAGCCTGGTAAACCCTCCCTCCAGAAATCTCAATTGTATTTTATTTCAGGAGTGAGTCTGGCCTGCAGACCTATATGGGCAATTTGGCTGTGGGCTGGAGATGGGTGGGAGTAATGTAGCTTTGATGTCCAAGTGGCCCTTTGATGTCCAATTAAGCCACTTTAGGCTGCAGTGATTATCATCAGGAGTAATTGGTTTGTCTTTGATGTTAATGAGCAGCTTGTATGAAAGGCGTATTGATTAATGACGTGTGAACCACTCTGGTTCCACCTGATTGGCCTAACCCCACTGTCAATCACAAAACAATGAGCGAGGACGCTGATTGGCTCGGTCAGTTGGTAATTCCGCTAGAAACTCCCACAATGGGCAATCAGGCCAGACTCACTCCTGGAATCAAATGGAAATGAGATTTCCGGAGGGAGGGTTTACCAGGCTAACAGATATAGGCATATATGGAGATGTGTGTGTCTGTCAGTCCTTGTCCCTTTTAAGGCCATTCTGGAGATCTCTGTATTTGGCAGTACTTATTAGTCAGATCCCTGATGTCATGACTATATGCCAATGTGCCCATATATGGGCATGCTGATGGCAAAATAGCATATCACGTTTGTTTGTGAGGCAGAATGACGATCCACGATAGTATCACAATTTATCTTTCATGTTGGTTTGTAGGATTACTATTTTTTATCATGATCTTAATGTTAATGAAATATATGATGCTGCATTATATGTATATGATCAATAAGAATATTGTTATTGTTATTGTTATAAGATGATATATATATATATATATATATATAGCGGAAGGTGTTATGTTGTTGCTAAACAGAGTGATTATAGAATAGAATAGTCCCCACTCCTTTGGGGTGTTATTTTGTCACATTATGTGTATATATGTATATATATGCCCATAGCGTGAAATTCGTCCTCTGCTTTCAACCCATCCTATAACAACTAGGAGCAGTGGGCAGCCTTCTCCCTCCATTGGCGCCCGGGGAGCAATTAGGGGTGAAGAGTCTTGCTCAAGGAAACACACAGGTGGTTAATAATTTAAAGGGCATGTTGCTTAGCATCCGGTTCCGACGGAACCAAATGGAGCGGGACTATTTGGTTCTATATAGATTACTTGCAATTATTTGTTTACTAACATTGCGACTGGACGCACAGGTGATTGTTTCACGCAATCAAATCCCAACCTGTTGTTTTGGGGTGCGCTGAAACGCGAAACGTTTCAGCGCACCCCAACCCCCTCTTGTGTGTTGGCTAGTGAGGCGCGTCCTAGCGAGACCTGACAGAATGGGTTTCATTGCGCGCATACTGGTTGCGCGCATACTGGTTCTTATCAGTGTGACGTTGTCTGTTAAGGGGTCTATATGGACCTGTCCACTGGCCGCTGGCGCATAGAAGAGGATCTGTGTGGGTCATGGATTGTATTTTATAGGGGTGCTGCTCGTTGGACTCACCCAAAACGGCAACCAATGGAATCCATTATGATCCTTTTTTTTTCAGCCAACAGGTAGGGAACTCCCATTCAATCTGCTGCAGCTGATGCTTAAATCCAATCCAAACAGGGCTTGTTACTGTGAAAGTGTTGTGACTGACCGCTTGTCTTAATGTGGACATGGAAGTGCATGTGTTATTATGAGGAGTCTCTCGTGACTCCTGCAAGTGGAGTTGTGCATCATATGCGCATCCAATAATAAATTAATAGTACCACCATGCTACAATGAGGTAGGAAATCTCACGTTCTAAACCGAGTCATTGTAAGAGGATAAGTGGTTAATATTTTGAAGTGCAGTTGCTTATCGTGAGGCGTTGTGAGCTTAGATCGGCTGTTTTCAAATATAAATATGAATATCACATTTACATCTCAAATACTTTGTGTAAAAGGTCCATCCAGAAAGTCCTTGTGGTGTTGTTTCCATTGAGATCCTTGGTATGCAATTCATTGTCAATGTATGTGTTTGAAGGGCGAATGGATCTTTTTTTTGGGATTCTTTTCATAGACCTGGGTGCTTGTTTCTCTCGCAGAATGTGCCAACCTCAGTTTTGGTCACACAGAATAGACGTCAAGACGATAGTGTGGGTAATAATGTCTTGTTTGGGATGTACATGGCACTTAAATGACGGACATATTAGCGTGACTGTGTTGGCAATAGGGACATGACCGCGGTGGCTGCAAAGACATAATGTGTAAGTAGCCTACTATGAGGCTTTTGGCTAACGCTAAATGGTGTGCTAAAGGTTTTCCCCTTCCGGTGTGGTTGCTAATGTGGCGAAATGGTGTTGGACGAAAATGATTATGCTCCAAAGAGGCAAATGTGTAGTGAGCAATGAAAAGTAAACAAAACTATGTGTAAATGAAGCGCGCACGTTGTGGCTAGTGTTCTGGTGGCATGTGATATGTTGTTGTTTTGTGGATACCGAAACAATGGACTGACATCAGTTACACCAGTGAAAACCACCGGAAGGGCTGACTTATTTTCTCTAAGTAGTATAAGATGTGTAAATTGGCTGAGGTTTGGTGGGTGGGAGGAGCTCCCCTGGTGTCTTTGGCAGTGACCCAGTCAGCCTCATTCTCCTGGGTGCTTCCCACTCAACCTTCATATCCCCCCTATGCAGATGGTTGTCGGTAACATGCTCGTTCTGGTTGATGTTTGGTACTGCACGACATTCTGGTGTAGCAGCAGCACCCTGCAGGGACTAGTGGAGGACAGAAGAATGTAAACATACAATTTGGGGAGTTGCTTCCTTGGCCTCTGGCAGCATGCACAATGTTATTATTATTATTTTTTTTAAATATATTTTTGGAGCTTTTTCTGCCTTTATTTGAGAGGAAAGTAGGCTGACAGGAAATGGGGAGAGAGATGAGGGGGGTGACACACAGCAAAGGCCGTCGGGATCGGGAGTCGAACCCGCGACACGCTGTCAGGCTGGATTTGTGGTTTGTCCAGTGGTTTGTGAAAGGAGTCCCAGTGACACAGACAGACTCACACACACAGACCCTTTTCCAGACAGCTTGGCCCCTAGGAGCCAGGGTGTAAAAAGCTCCCTGAGGAAAAACTCTACTCTTTTTGTGTTCCTTACTTTTAAGCTGCTGGATGAACTGTGCACAGCTCAATAGCTTTAATATGTGTTTTGCTGCATTAGAATCGAGGAGCTTCATTATTGTTACCTTTTTTCATAGTTTTGGGCCATTTTCAAAGCCCATTCCCTTTTTGTGGATGACACAATGTTTTATGCCTTTATTATTAATTGTGCTTATCACTGCCTTATCTTTGGCAACATTTTATGTAAACGTCTGGTGACATCTAAAATGTAATGTAGGGGCTAGAACAGTCTGAAACAATTCAGAGATTTAAAAACATAACTGCAGAGCAGAACCATTGCAAAGACTTTAGGACGGGCCTTCATATTGGGAGGGAACGATATCAGGATTGGCTTCCAAAGCATTATGCATTATGGTCGTTGTTCTAATCTAGTCCTAGATTTGTCTCCAAGACATTTCTCTTGGCGGAGAGCCCCAATCATCTGGCTGTGAGACTAGTATGTTTATGACCGTGCATTTATTTCATTCTTATTTCTCAGGTCTTTGGTTAGTGCATGTGATTCTCAAAGTTGGGTCTGTGGATCCGCAGGGGTCCTTGAGGGGGTTCCACGGGGTCCGCAGCAAAATTTGTTCATATAGTCTCAACATCTGTTTAACCACTTTAACCCTATATACACTGGCTATTTGAAAATAGCCGATCTACAAGCTCACAAAAAGCCAAAAAAAAAAAAGTCTTGAAAACTTTTGAAAACGTCGGAATATTTTTTGAAAGATTTTAACAACACAAACCTTGTATGGAGTATCCCTGGCAAAATCATTTATTCTGAAGGGTTTCTGTGGCCAAATACATTTGGGGGACCCTTACTCCTTGGCATGAAAAAGTTAGAGAACAACTGGGTTAGTGTGTGCTTGCACAAGGCCATGCCCTGTCACCTCTATGATGATCCTATGATAAAAAAAAAAAAAAAAAGATCCTGATTGAGATCTAGCGGTCAACTAAGGTCAGATGACCTCTGAGAATCATCAGTAAACTGGACATCTGGGTTTCCAAAAGAATGTGCCTTATCTCGGCATCTGGGTATGTATCTGGGTTTGAGAGGCTTCACTTCAGAGGAAACTAAATGGAGCTACTTCAGAGATGTTTACATACCCCTGGAATCTGTTAGAATGGTGGAAATAGAACAATAACAGCCAACGTGAGTACATATAGACCTTCTGGGAGGTGCCCCAGAATACCAAAGTTTGCGGGGGAACGCCTCTTGCCTAGTCCTAAATCAGATATTAGTGTGTTTAGCAAACTCGCGCCTGAATAGAGCGGTATTATATTGTAATGTGAGGGCATTACAAAATGGCTACTGGTATATTAGTGTATAATGGTATATGATATTATATATGGATGCATGTATGTAAGTACAAAGACCATGTGCTGTTTAAATGACTCATTAATCATCAGAGATTTCGGTGTGTGACATCCTGCGGGGGATGAGTGTCTCTAGGTCTGTTCTTTGTGTGGTTCAAACCCGGCCCTGTAAGTCCTTTTTTGTGTTCATATCAGGCATTTCTAGAACTATGCTATTTTAATATACCACACTGGTAACTCCATGAACTGTCACAGAGAATAGAGTTAAGGCCTCACCTTTTACAGCAATGAAGACCCATTATGCTCACTTCTGAAATGTAAGTTAAGCTTTAATAGCTTTTTGCTGCCATTCGCTAGTTAACTGAAATATACAGTATGACTGACTAAAGAGTCTAAAAGCCCTGCTAGATAGATATCTTATGTGCAAGTGGAAATTGTGTACATGGGAGGGACATTACCAAACCTGTCTCTCTGGCCATGTCTATAATGTTGTTTAACTACTTGCTCATACTTAATTGTACCCTATATAGCAAAAATACCTACATATATAATATCTACAGGCTCAGAACGTGACTTTTTTATTCACGCATGGGAGCAAATAGGGCAAAATGTTGTGGGCCTCGAGGGGACGTGATGAGCTAGCTGGCAAGCTGACACGGCAAGGCAACTGGCAGGCAGGCAACAGAGCAGGTGGGTATGGATTCTGAGGCACAAGACAAGAGTGAGTTGAAGGCAAAAACAAGGAGCAAAAAACTAAAGGGTTTCACTGGAAAAACTACAATTCACTAAGAATAGTTTCACTAGGAATAAACTGGTTTAAGCGTTAGCCTACTACCACAGCAGGATGTACAACGATCTGGCCTGTGCACACACACACACAGCCATACACGCCCATACGCAGAAAAAACATAGACAAACACAAGGGCACTGACAGGGACCATGACCAAAATGACATGCCCAAAATAAGGACACCAGGGGGAAGCCGTTAACAGAAACTACTCTACTAGTTTTTATACTTCCAGCTGTCTGAAGCAGTTCTTGGCTGACTCCCCAATTCTCACAACCGTCAAAACAGGCCCTTAAGACAAGTTTCATACTTCACCACGCTTGCTTTGATATACTTCAGCGTGACCTAACCTCACCGCCGAGGGGACACGACAAGATAGACATTAACATGTTCTCACGTACCTTGCCTTAGATGCACTGTCTTGTAAAGGAATAAACCAAAAGGGCTACAAATGTATATGCTCAATAAGCATGTGTAAAATAATAATATTATACCTTGTATTTTTACAGAGCCTTTCAACAGACCCAAGGACACTTTAAAAAACAAAGTACAAATAAACAAATAAAACCAAAAAATGAAATATTTTTTAACTTTTTCATGGCTGACTTAAATGTGCCTGGGCAGCATTAGCAGATCTCTGTCGGGAGAGAGTTCCAGAGGGTGGAGACTGGCACACTGAAAGCTCTGTGGCCAAAAGTTCACAAGCTGATGCGGGGGTGGATAGGAAACCCCTGTCTGAGGGCCGCAAGTTCCCTGATGGATTGTATTGATGGAGGAGATAAGATACATACTGGGGGGCAAGCAAGGGCATGGAGATTTGTAGCTGAGGAGGAGGACTGATGCAGAATTTAACTGGAAGCTAGTGTAAGTGCTGGTGGATGAGGGTGGGGGTGATGTACTGCCAGAGGTTGGTGTGGGTGAGAGCCCTGACAGCTGACTTCTGCTCATACTGAAAGGTTGTCTACTGAAGCGTTTTTATAGAATATCTAGCATGTTAGGGCTTCAAGGCATTTTAACTCATTCAGTGCCACATGACGTCTAAGACGTCACGTGGCCTGACGCCCTGAGCGCCACATGACGTTTAGAATACGTCATGAAAAAAAAAAAAAATCTAAATGTTTTTTTGTTTTTTTTGGAAAAACATGTTCAGAACCCAAGATATGATGATTTTGAAGATTTGCTGCTCCATTCACTCTTTGTTAAACTTCTTACTGAAAAAGGCTGTATCTCGGCTCCTAAGCACTTTTTTTTTACAATGAATTTTGGCTGTGGCCAAAATTCCATAAATAAGCTTGGCACTGAATGAGTTAAGAGTATGCTAATTAATGATAATAATGATAATAATAATACGTTTTTGCAAATCACAAAGTGCAACAGGCTTTAAAAACAATAGCATAAAAATAGCAAAGGCAAAACAAAAAAACATTCAGCAACAACATAAGACCCTTCTTGGGGTAAAAGGTAGAATAACAACTAATTAAGGCATAGAGTAAAAGACAAGGGGGTAAGACTAAGCAAAAGCTTTGTAAAAAGGTATGTACCGATTTGCTTCATGTTTGGACAAAATCTGTAGAAGTAATATTTTAAAAAAAAGCAAGGCATTGTACCGATCAGCACAGTAAAAATCCTCAGTGTTAACTTAACCCAGACTCGAGAGCGTAAGCACACTGTTAAACAGTGGTCTCCGCTTTGTCATTGCAATACTATAGGAACAAAGATTGCTGCCAATATGTATGGTTTTATGTTACTGTTGGTTCTGCTTGTGGCAATAAAGCACATCAGGCAAAATAGCTTGGTTTACCTGTGGAGCAGACCTGTGGGCGTAACAAATAATCAAATAATGAATCACAGGAAAGAAATTGATTCAAGCACACTTTGAGTCTTGAGTTTATATCTATTCGAAAATAAAAATGTGTCTGCATTTGCCATTGTCTGTCTCAGTTCCCACCACATCTACCGGCATCTAAACAGGAAGGAGCAGTGCGACTTTGCGCCTCGTGCTGAAAAGCTGAAAATATTTAAAAAAAGAAAGTTTAACCACAAGAAACCACTAGACAAATGTGATGAAAGAGAGGAGTGCACACCAGGCTATAGTACCATAGGAAAACAATAGCTTTGCTTTTGACACGTTTCTAGCGATTCATCTCGGTGTGATCGCCCCCTTACTTTGTGGAGTTCAGGAGGAAACCAGTGGAAAACTGGTTCAGCCGTGGTTTAGGGTATGCCACTTGAGAGTGTCATTAACTGACCCATAATATGGGTCAGTTAATGACAGGGTATCACTGCGACATATTATGTCGCAGTGAGGGCAACAGCCACTTATTGCTGTGAATACCTACAAACGTGCACACTTGCCCATAGGACCCTCATGGACATGCAGTACTGTACACAGAACACAACTAGATCTCTGCCAGCAGTTGATATGCAAAGACACTTGTAAATTAAATTTGTGTCCTTACTTGATGCAGTGCTTGAACATGTATTTATGGGCAGCATCTAGACTAGGCCATTCTCTTAGCATGTGCAGTTGTAGTTCACCTTCACTTTAGAGCCTATTTAGCTTTTGTTGAGACCAGGTTAGTTCTGTCTGTTAGAGTCTGTCTGTCTCCCTCTCATGACTATTGAAATACAGTATATTGTTATGTTTATGCGGGACTCAGGACAAACGTTCCATCCCGTGCAGTGCTGCAGTCTCTCTGTCTCTATTTGTTTAGCCAGGCCACTTGCACGGGTGCCATAGCTAAAGGGGTATTTTTCCACTTTAAAACACTGGCCCCAGAAGTGTTTTACAGTGAACTACCCCTTTAACTGTGTTCAGTGTATCTTGTTTTTTGTGTGTGTGCTTGTCACTGAATGTATGTGTCTATATTTGTCTGAAGAATTGTAAAACTGGTGCCGGAATGTAATCTTATATAACCCTATCCCTAACTCTAAACTAAAGGTAGGGTAAATGACATGATCATGGGCCTCTCCTTCCTATTGTAGTCAGAAGGGACGGTAGATCTGTGTTAATGCATTCACAAAACTATTAAAAATAACATACTTGTTGCTGACGGAATGGACGAATATTCAGGTATTGTCTTCCTGGGATGACACCATGCACAAAAGCTTTGCTACTGATTGTTTCAGTGGTTTGCCAGATTAGCCAGCCAGACAGACAGACAGACAGACAGACAGACAGACAGACAGACAGACAGACAGACAGACAGACAGACAGACAGACAGACAGACGCACGGGGGAAAACATTATATGTCGCCCCGCCTTCGGCAGCTGGAGATAACAATGACACTGGAGTGGTTTACTGTACAGGGAAAATAGATCAGGTAACTGAATCCATGACACATCCATGGCTTTTCTTTTTACCTGCTATTTTACTGTACGTACAGTAGCACACCATGACAGAACTAGTGATCTGTTAATGAAGGGCATTATATTCTATCACTTTTCTATGAAAAAAGTACATTCATCATATGTAAACATTTACACCCCCTGCTGCCAATTCGCCAGATACTTAACTTTAATTTTCTAATCACGATAACACACACCCTCTTGTAGTTTATTTTAGTTTTATTATTTTATTTATCAAAATGCACCAACAACCAATCTACAAACTTCACAACGCTTTGCATCGCGACGCGTTGTGAAGCATGTACAGTAGACCAATGATTTTCGCTATTTTGATTTAACGTTTTAACCTATATGGCATGTTCAAGATAGGGACACCAGGTTGAAAGCGGTTAACTAAGCTGCTGAAATATGAACCTCTCTTGAATGCAGCCTCACAGCTTGGGTATCAATGTACTGTAGGCTTCCAGTCTTTATTGGTAGCCTGGTGCATGTGCACAGGCCGGAAGCAAGACATTTGCAGCTGGCAGGGCTGTATAAAAAGAAGAGGTTTTGGTCTCTGTGGCTATATTTGGAGAAGACGCTGCTGCTTTGATATTGTCATGTGTTGCTGTACCCAGTCTGCTATTGTGACTTGTTAAGCCAAATCTGTGATTATGCCATGAACTTGAAGTGCAATGTTGCTATGTGACCACAGTTTTTGTGGCCTTTGCTGGTTTACAGTAAAGGCATGAATAGACATGGGACATTGTTGGCTCGACGGTGATGGGAGGGAAGCGGGCGATCTCTGTGGCTCCCACGGACTGGGAGCGGCGCCTGTCAGCGGGGTTGTTGAATGGGAGGAGTAGGATGGAGACCCTCCGTCCATTGGGGGCACCTCACTGGGGTGCGTGAGTGAGTGGCATTGCTGTAACGGCGGCGTGTTTGTTTGTGTGTGTGTGAGTTGTTGTGGGGGTGGGTAGGAGGACATAAATGTTTTCATGTGGATGGGTGGAGTGTAGAAATGCCTTTTTGGGGGGGTAATGTACTTGGCACATCTGTTTGCACTTCTTTATTGTTGAGCCACAAAGCTATGTGAAACTTTGTATTGTGCTGTTAGTTTGTACTCATGTGACTAACAGCACAATATGTCTGTACTGCATATTTATGTACCAGAGGACGCTCAACTATGCAAGTTCCATAAAACCTCATTTTTGTTTTGTGTTTTGTCTTCCAGTGTGAGCACATTGAGTTTATTTTGAATGAAATGTTCTAAACAAATACAACTGACTTGACTTACATGTCCTAACAAACAACCCAGTCATTTAGAAACAGAATTTATTTTCCTTTTTTTAATTAATACATTCCTGACTGTCGTCATTATTTTGTCCCCGACTTTACTCATTAAGGCTGACCTGAAATATAGCCGCAGGGTGTTTTGATTAACAAAGCTTGAGATACCTCTGCTTTTTCACATGCATTTTACTTGGGATGACTTCACCCATTTTCAACCTAGCTTCATATAATTGGTCCTCACTAATGCTCTTTATAATATGGTACAAATGTTGTCATCACGGCCTGTGTCTCGGCTGTTGACAGTTCAGAAACCCGCCATTGTTCTCACTTTAATACAAATAGATTTTTTTTTAAAAATCTTGTTTGAAAAAAAAAAAAAGAAACTGCCTATAATAATGATGATGCTGGTAGGCGGGTCCAACAGCCCTCCTATGAGACACAGACCGAGTAGATTTATTTTTTACCATTTTATCATGAGCATTAATGAGGACCAATTATATGAAGATAGGTTGAAAATGGGTGAAGTCGCCCTTTAATGAAACTCCAAAACTGGTAGAGCAGAGATTGTAGCCACTGTATCAAATCTGGCCCAACATTTCTGTGTCTGTATCTGCAAATCCTTTAAGCCGTATCACTCTCCGGGGTGTACTTATGAAGATAAAGCATATCCTTGAGTGTAATCTTATGATTATACAGCAGTTACCTACAAAATAAAAATCTAATTCATATTATGAAAAAAAAAAAAAAACTATATGAAATACACGGGGTCTAACTGGGACATTAACTACTCCTTGTTGTCAACCAGCCAACTTGAGCTAATGAGCCAAATAGAGATTGTTGTGAATACCACTCATAGAAACTTCACTGTCAGGTATCTTGTTGTAACTGAGATATCTGCTGAAGAATAAATGTAGCTACTACGTCTCTAAACTTTACATGCAGTCTTTAATTTTAGCTCTAGCACTGTGTAACCGACCAACCCAATTGCCAGAGAAGAAACATTATAGTTAATAATTTACTAATTTCTTTACTTAAATAAAAGTAGCAATACCACAGTATAACAATACTGTTTAAAACTGAAAACAATGCATAGTGCACTAGACTAGTCATGCAACTCCGGAATACTGTTTAAAGCAGGTGCTGGACCTACTGAAGACATGCAGCAATGAAAGCATAAAGAAAGCACACTGTAACTCCCTTAACCACTGTGACCTGCATCTCTATTTTGGGCATGTCATTCATTATCAGGTTGACCTTTTCAAATGTATTTTTCTCTTACATAAAAGAAATCGCAACTTAGCAAGATGTGAGCTTGTAGATCTGCACTTGCAAGTCTGAAGAAGAGCATTAGCTCCAAACGTCACTTGTGTATGTGCCAATAATGAATAAATTACACTAAGGGAGTTAAAAGAAAACTTTATATTTTATGTGCAGAGCCTCTTGTAAATATAGATAAGGCTATCACCATACTAATTGTGTGTGTGTGTGTGTGTGTGTGTGTGTGTGTGTGTGTGTGTGTGTGTGTGTGTGTGTGTGTGCGTGCGTGCGTGCGTGCGTGCGTGCGTGCGTGCGTGCGTGCGTGCGCGCTCGTCGCCCCACACTATCACCTTGGTACAGTTAGCTACATGAATTTGTACAGTTGCTATGTTTACTGTGTGTATCATGAGAGTCAAAAGCTAGGGAAATACCTGCCTTGATTTTCCCTTACTGGTGTGTGTGTGTGTGTGTGTGTGTGTGCGTGTGCGTGTGCGTGTGCACACGTGTACACATGAGCGCATGTGTGTGTTTGTGCACACACATGCATTCATGTGAGCAACTTTAAGGGAAGTGACCCAACGTGTTCGCATGTCATTTCACAACTATGAAAACAAGTCCCAGTTCAATTGTTGTGCTTCAGGCTACTGTGGATCGGTATGTGTTGCTTTATCTAAATAAAGTTATAATTAATTATAGATTACACAAAGGGATTCACGTGGGAACAAGACAATGAAGCAGACATTGTACAGACAATAACACCACCCAAATAAAGTTCGGGCAGGGTTAAGATTAGGCATGAAATGTTGAGGATTGTTGGAATTTGGGAGTTTATTTAATCATTTGAATAGGTATTGTAATACCTTGATATATAAAATCATGAAGAATCAAACCACCTTCTCTAGATTCACATTCATAACACGGTTATCAAACATTGTCATGTCAAGAACCCCCAAATTGAGATAGATATATCGATATAGTTTTGATATATATTGAAAAATATTTGAATAAATATTTTTTATTTATTCAATAAATCTCCGCAATTTTCATAAAGCATAAAGAGTATAGTGGTTAAGTAGTTAAAATTGTTGTAGGATGCCTTGGTTAACAGCAAACTACCTGACATGTATTTGACATGACGTATACATTTATTCCTATACTATAACATTGTGTTTTGGACTATGCTGTTATGAGGTCCTTTTGTATACGTCTCTGTATATACTACACTACAGTTATGCTAACTGTTGCTGCTGTAGGACCAATTCATGAACCTTTATTGTGCCTGCATGCTTGCAGAATAACTTAATTGGCATTAAACGGAAAAAAACTGAACTGAAATTTGAGTTGGGGATGTAGGTACTACAAGGACAGCACTATTACATGCCATCGTTCAGGAGCAGCAATAGACTAACGGTTAGAGGAGTCTGCTTGTGGTCAGAAAGGAACCCATCTTCGTGAGGAAGTGACTGAGCAACACTCACTACCCACCCTCCCTCACAACCCACAGATGACGTGACCTTGAGTAAGGACACTGACTGGCCCAGGTCACTTTGCATCTGCTACTTATACTATTTCTGAATTTGAATATATAACATACGAGATGTACAATACAGATTTCCCGACAGCGACAAATGATATATAGGCACTGCCTGAGTGTCTGGCAGTGGCGGAAAGTAACCAAGTACATTCACTCAAGTACTGTGCTTAATTTTACTTGAGTATGCAAATGTCTTGATTGCGAACGCAGCGGAAGGAGGCGCGCCAAAGTTTGTTTTGGTTTTAAAAATATATATATATATTGGTTACTTTTTTTAAAATATTTTTTTTTGCGTTCGCTTCCCGCGTTTGCGCGTCTTACTTGTACTTAAAACTTGTACTCCACTGCATCTCAGACACACTGCGTGGCACTCGGTGCTGCGCTATGAGCTTGTATATCTGCTATTTTTGAATAGCCCAAAGTGTAAAATAATGCTTTTTAGCTCAAATCTAAAAATGACAGTTCCAGGTCTAAATGGGTTAACAACCAGGCTCCCCTCTACCTCTCTGAACTCCTCAAACGCCACGCCCCCTCCTGCTCCCTCAAGTCGGGTGATGCCAATCTCCTAGATATCCCCAGGACAAAGAAACGAACCTTGGGTGACAGGGCGTTCTCATTTTCCGCCCCCCCCCACCCTATGGAACTCACTCCCAGCTCAGCTGCCCCCACCCTCGCCACGTTTAAAACCACACTCAAAACCCACCTTAATCCTAATCCAAATTCCCATTTTGTACCTTCTATTTTTTTGTGTGTGTTCTGTTTCTGTTGTTTTTGTATTTAGAAAAGCACTATATAAATTGTATGTATTATTATCATTATAAATGTATCTCCATCAAAATGATAGCTCTGAAAACAAGAGAGCTCAGCTTCGCAATGTTGCACTCTGAAACTGTGTTATTTGACTTGGGAATCCGGTTACATGCCTATGGTGATTAATGTTGTTGATGTGTCCTACAAACATTACTGATTATGAAACCATGGATGATAGGGGTAGTTGCAGTACACCCCCCCCCCCCCTCAGTTAGATGTCCCACCCACATTTTAAGTGCTTCCTACGCCCATGTAATAAACGGTAAAAGAGGCAGGATACAGACATCTGTCATTGGTTGTGAGTTTGAGTTTGGGTTTGGTTTTTCACAACTGTCACTGGGATGACTAAAACCCTTCAGTCGAAATACTAGTGCTCTTACATTTCTAATCATCCTGCTATAACTTCAGAAACGTTGTGAAATCAGTGAAACATATCGATTCTTCATTGTGTTGGGGAATCCCGGTGGGACTGATGGGGTTGCCGTAGAGTCAGTAAATAGAATACTGTAGTACTACTGCCAAAGTGATCAAATACTGCAATCTGGGAAATGCTGCAGTCTGTCTGTGGGTGGAAAGCACCAAAATTATCTCTTGTCAAGTGACATGCTGTGGCTACTCACCACATGGGTTGTTCTCGCACCCTTCTCACTGCGCTTATTTCCTCAAACCAACCTCCCCGCTGTTCTCATTCTCTTGACATTTATTATTTTCTTCAGTCAGTTGCACTGTTTTACTTAATCTGTTTTAGTGATTGAGAGACCATCTTGTAACAGGAATGCCTGTTCTGATGAGTATCTTTGAGCAACATACTGAATGTCTACCAGCTGTAGGCGATACACTGCTTTGTCTTCTGACCTCCCAGATGGCGTGTTGCATACAAAAGTTGAATATAAAATTGTATCAAAAATGTACATTTTTTTAAATAGCCGACCTTCAAGCTCACAACGCATCACATTGTGACGCATTTCTGAATAGGGTGGTTAAAGTGGTTAACCCAGGATATCAATTTAGTACACAAATTTAAAAATATTCTAATTTTTTGTTGTTTTAGTAGATCAATTATTATTGTGGATCTAGGCTCACTTGAAAAGGGGCTGGGCAAGATAAAGGATATTGTGATATGAGACAAGATATCATCTGGGATTTTGGGTATCATAATATTGTGATATGGCATAAGTGTTGCCTGGTTTTACAGACTCCATTGCAGTACAGTTATGTCATTTCACAAATTTTATCTTGACTGATTGTTCTAGCTCACCAATAGTCAAACCCCACTATACATATTGACACACATTATTTGCTGAACAATATTTGATTGTCCATATGGCCCAGCCCTAACTTGAAGTGTACACCAATTCCTCCTAACAGCATGATCAGGTGACATCCATTCGTCACACTATGGTATGTAGGCCAAAGAGATGTATCATTCATCTCCATGATGTTTCATAAAGTTGTACTGTGAGTGCACCGGTTCTTTTACCCCAGCAAGCCTTTGATGTTAACTATTTAAGCCCTTTTTTCTCAAATATTCGATAAAAAAAATGGATCTTAAAAATGTGTGGCATTTTTAACAAAAATAAAATGTCTAAGCATTTTCAAAAAAATGTAAAAGTTGAACATTTTTATAATGACATGACCAAAATAGGGATGCCAGGGTCAAAGTGGTTATGCTTATATTATGAACATGATTGGTGACAAATTTAAATTATATTCCTAAATGTACTTTTATAAATGTAAAAACCTTTTTTTTCTCCATTGAATTTGTTCAAATCTAGCCTTCCAATTCTCTAAAGTGCTAAATGTTACATAAACTATGGCTGTAACTCTTGGAGAGATATGGGACCCTAAGCCTGGTACAGGCATTCTTCTATCTCTGACAAACACAGTAAGTGGTGATATATTTGTGTGAAGATAATTGCAGTTCAAAGTAAGCTGGTAAAGTTCACTGTGCCAAGATATCATGTGTGTGTGTGTGTGTGTGTGTGTGTGTGTGTGTGTGTGTGTGTGTGTGTGTGTGTGCGTGTGCGTGTGCATACGTGTTTGTATGTCTATTAACCAAGTTGGCAGTTACTGTGTGCATAGCTGGCTCTAGAACATGGAAGGGACAGGGTGCGTGTGTGCGTGCCCGTGCGCACACACGCACTACACACACCCGTACCGTGTGTGTGTAGCTGAATGCATGGATCTAGAACATGGAAGGGACAGGGTGTCTGTGAAACGGGAATCTTGGGCCTGCCACCTGTTTCTTGCTTGGCATGTATACCCACACGCAATTCATCTGTTTCAAAATTACTTTTTTCACTCAAAGCAATAAATGTAGAGGACTTTGTCTTGGTGCAGAGGTGTAATTTATTTGCCAACTTACCTGGTGACACTGGTAACTTGGCATATGCTTAATATTTTTATAAGATGATCAGATCATCCGTGATAGTACATTTTCGGGTCATGCTGTGCTGTTGTCTCCGTTGTGCATTGTTTATGTACCCAAAAGAATAGATCTATAAGCTGTGTGTGTGTGTGTGTGTGTGTGTGTGTGTGTGTGTGTGTGTGTGTGTGTGTGTGTGTGTGTGTGTGTGTGTGTGTGTGTGTGTGTGTGTGTGTGTGTGTGTGTGTGTGTGTGTGTGTGTGTGTGTGTGTGTGTTCTAAATCTTGTATGAGGGTCAGTAAAATCTTTTAAGATTGTGGTCCGCAGCCAAATGCATATTCATTTGGCTGTTCTTCACATGAAAAGGTTTGAGAAACATTGGTTTGACTTCACTTCGATCTTCATGTCTTTGGCACAGTATAGGCTTCTTCTATCTTTTCCCTCCGGCTGTTTGGTTTCTAATTGGAGATTATACTGGCAACTATGTAATTAGGGATTAAATGTGACGATTTCATTATTCTCTGTTTACCTACTGGGTATCTTGTAGCAGTTTATTTGAGCTAGTACAAGCTCCAATATAATGCCAACACCACAAATATTTGTATGTGTTCGCCCCCCGTGTGGGTGTGAGGCGGATGCACAAATTCAACGTGTGTTCGGGGGATTGTATGCATCCGCTTCCCTAATTGGCCAACCCAAATATTTGTATGTGTTCGCCCCCCGTGTGGGTGTGAGGCGGATGCACAAATTCAACGTGTGTTCGTAACTGATTGGCCGAACTTTGCATAACATATGTGCCGCATAGCCAATATAAATGGAACAGAAAGTGGAAAAAAGTCATAATATGGAAGAATGTGGTAAAAGAATGGCAGCAGGAAAAGGAAGGCATCTTTATCAAATTCAAAGAATAATATAGCTGCAAGCAGCGATACAGGGGCCAAGGAATGCAACAGGAAATGTGGAAAATGCAATATATGCATCAAGCCATAGAAACCGAATGGATTGAACTTGAGAGAAAGGAGCCTGTTAACAAATGATTATTCTAAACAGCTGAGCAGAGTCGTGTCTCTGTAGTGTTGCTTATAATTCAGATTTCAAACTAGTAGTTCAGTTATCTTGACAAAGGTTTGCAATTTTTGTACTTCATCTAGACAACACAGATGGATTATATCATTCTAATTAGGCTTTTGCATTTTATCACCACAGCGACAATATGTGATTAGTCGGCTTCATATTCCAACAGTGGATGTCGGGGGTGCCCTTCTCACACTGTAAAAAGTTAAAGACGGGGTGCCGTGATTTTCAGTGATTTTTTCCCCCCCTAAAACATAATCATCAGGTATTATGGTTATACTAGTAGGAAGATTCTTTTCAAAAAAGTGTACAGAAAGTGTTAAAATTATGTTTTTATGTGGACACGCCTCCAGTTCATTAAGTATACCTGGTTCTCACCTTAGCACCTCCTCCACCACCTTAGCACCACCCACCTGTCCTAGTCCCTCCTCCTCCTCATGCCCACACCTGTTGTGTTATGATAATGAGGGGGAGGGTATGTTTTTACTATGTCACTAAAGCGCTGTTTTTCTATTGGCACGTTTGACCCTCAAGGTTTCAGCCTCCAGGTAGAAACTCAAAATAGTCAGAGAAGACATAAAACACCATAAAAACACCACCAGGGGGCTTAATGAAGTTCTATCAACCTCATAGACACATGAAAAACTGAAAAAGTGCAAAACCATGGCACCACCTCTAACTTTAAACCTAAAATATAGAATAAGCAACGTAGCACCGGCATTTTGTTTTCAAAGTGTGTAACATTTTATAAATGTCCATATGACAGTTCTATTTTTCCCAACATTTTGGCATTTTTATAAATGTATTCCTAATATTTTGGCATTGATTACACAGCTATCCGTGTTTATTCTTATTTAGACTAGCCTACTATTCTTTGTGTGAATGTATGCACATACTGCCTGTCAGTAAGTAAATATGATAATGTCTTAGACCTGGTAAGTGTTTTTGGAACATCATTTGTAGTGGTAGATCTCGGCTCACACATTGAAACAAAAAGTGCTCATGGGCTTCCGTTTTGTCAATGGGGGGGGGGGTCAGTTTTGTCAACGGGGGGGGGGGCGCCCAGCACCTAGGTTTTGGTGCTGGCCGTTTTTTTTCTTTTGGTGTAGGGTTTTCCAGCGCACTGAGGCCTCATCAACTAATAATTGGGCTGCGCGACCCGTTTTTTTTTTTTTTTTGGGGGTGGTGGCCCATCGGCCCACTGACCCAGCGGCCCACCGGGCATTTGCCCGGTACGCCAAATGGCAGTCCCCTGTTTCAAACGATTGCTATAGCGCTCCCCCTTTGGCCTATCGTGCGTGCGTGCGTGCGTGCGTGCGTGCGTGCGTGCGTGCGTGCGTGCGTGCGTGCGTGTCTGTGTCTGTGTGGGTTTCTAGACATCAGCTTCACCCAGCTGATGGCTGCTTAGTGCTTAGATAGAGAATGATGCATAATGACGAGTGCTTGGGGGTGGAGGGGAGGGGCAGTTAGGGGTTAAGTGTCTTGCTCAGGGACACTTGAGGACTGGGGTGCGAACCCAATAAACGTCTTTGTGTGTGTGTGCGTGTTTGTGTCACAAGTTTTAGGGTGGTGATTCATAACTACATATTTCACGTCTATGAAAGCAATCTCAGTTCAGTCTTTGTGCTTCAGGCTACTGTGGATGGATTGGTATGTTCATCAGTGCAGAGCTGGCTGACACGCGTGCGTGCGCGCGCGTGCGTGCGTGCCTCGCAGGCGCATGTCCAAACCTGAACTCTCCTTCTGGAGTCCCACAAAGCATTTCCTGCTTTTCACCCCACACTTAACACGCCACCCAGAGGAAAGCAACCAGTGACGTCATCGTCTCACACACAGTGGGATGTTTTTCCCCTGTCAGCTTTCTTTGGACTTTTTTCAGACTTTCAACAGAGAATCAAACAAAACCGAACATACGGGATTAAAAAAAGAACACTAGAAGAGAGATTCCAGAGGATAGTTCAAGGATTTAGCTGACTGAACTGTTAGTAAATAAGATGTCGTGACAAGAACCAGAGTGAATTCCACAGCTGTGTTGAATCATGATTTGGCTGTTGTCCAAACTGTCCTTAGCTTCCCTTTATCACATAGCTTTTACAGGCTGCAGCACCACAATGGATTGTGCACTGACTCGCTACATTAATGAACTGAGTGAACTGAATATACATATTGGAAAGCAAACCTGTTTTTTTGTTGTTTTTCTTAGAGTCAAATTTAAGTCGCATATTGTAAAAGCTCCGCTTGAACAGGTTGTGTGGAAATACAAAGCATGTTTTTTCATAATGCTTGAGCACCATGACTTAAGCACATCTCAAGTCAGATAACGTATAGATGTATTATATGTTATATTTGATCCTGGGGTTCAGGCTCTACTATGTACAGTATACTCCCTGCTCAGAACAATTAGAAGACAACCAATTAGCAGCAAAATACAGCATATTGCCCCCAAGGGGAAAACAACCCCTAAACAGAGCCTACTGGTGGCACCGAGGGTGCAAAGAAGCACACGTACCAAGCTGCCACCCACAGTCTGTGACGGCCATAGAAGCAACAGCGGAATGAGGTGAACTTAAATAAACCGGCAATGTCACAGTTACATAACCCGCATACGGGTGCGCGTGCATGTGACCCACATGAGTGTACCGTATTTGCCTGAGCTAGCTCGCCAGCTACGCATCGTTAACATAATGGAGCCCAGACCATGACAATAAAAGCCCAGAGCATCAGGAGATGTCGTCTTTGAGCTCAAACTTGGAATTGGTGTGTTCGTGTTTGTGGCTTGATTCAGCCGAGATAATTAAAAACACCTATCAAACCGCCCGTTTGAAGTCATGAGGTCATGACTCATGCATTTAGATCAGAATATCAACAGTCACTATGCAATAACGGAGGCAGCAGTAATTATATATTTTAATATATATATATATAATGTACAGTACATTAGACTATGTTTTCTGTTTGCCCATATTTAGCAAATCTGCTATTTTTTGCGGCCAAATGTACACCCCCAGAATATGGACACTAGGGTTCATGTGGTTAAAGTAGCGTTTGTCTCTTTGTCTGACAGGGTTTCACTCAGCAGAGGACCGCAACCCGTGATGGCCTGTTTTGTGTTCATGATACCCCACCTGGAGATATCTTCTTCACGTGTGACGCCTTGCAGAGGAAGGAACAACTTCATATAGTTTCATAGAACATATTATATACAGTACCTATATACAAAAGAAGGGTTGGTTCGGCCAGTTCCAACATGCTCCTTAATGTCTTGCATGTCTCCCTTTCCTGTCACTCTACACTCTCCTATCTAAATAAAAAATGGAGTGCCAAAAAATACATTAATCTTAAAAACTAAATACATTAAAAATGTGTTTGATCAGTCTATATAGAGGAACTACTTTATCTGGCTGAAACTTGCTAAGGAGACCAATTATTGTGGGAATTGCACAAGTGCAGTGCACATACTGCACAGTCAGCATAAAAAATAGAGAATTGAATTCTGTGGGCTGCCTTCTGTGTTAGAAAGACTTTATTTCATTATGAGTGAAACTGACTCAGGAATGTTTCATTACACTGCCTAGTGAGTTAATAATACTTGATATAGAAAGTATGTATTATTTACTGTTTGTGGTCCTCTTTCCTGTTTTTTTCTCTTCCATACAGGAAATGTTTTAAAATATTTCTATTTTTAAGTTGCCTACTATGTAAACTATGAAATAAATGGTGAAGAAAAAAATGTTTGCAATTGTCTTTTATTTGGGAAATACCTAAACCATTAAAAAAAGTCAGCACTGTATTTATTTTGTTTATAACTATAAGTGGTATTACAGCTATACTGCATGAACTCTTGGCTCTTCTTGTTACCATATCATATTGCTTAAAGGAGCACTTCACCCATTTTCAACATTATCTTTATGGTCCTCACTAATGCTCTTTATAAAATGTCTGTCTACTCACTGTGCATCTCATTGGTGGGCTCTGGACAGTTCAGAAACCTGCCTACCAATGACCTCATCGATGGGGATTCCAAGCTAATAGAAACTACAGTCTGTCTCTTCCTGGGAATTTAACATACTGAAATAGAAGCCATTGTTATTGCATTAATAGCCTGCCGGCTTGTCCTCCCTTAAGCCAATTTTAATATAAGATAAAACTATTAGCAAGAGCTTATGACTCAATAATAACATTGGATCCATTGGAATACTGGTTCTTTTTCTGAAAAGCAACAATATTATTTATAATACATGTTTATGGATTAGAACACTACAATTGGATAAGTAGGACAACTTGTAAACAAAAACGGAGTGATCAAATGTTAAAACTATACGTCTTATGGTTTTCTTATGTAATAAGATAACAGCCTCATGGCATGCCACATTCATAATACAATATAATGTATTTTGCAATATAACTACAGTATGTGATCATGACAGCTTATGGTGACTTACTATGCCGTGGCCCGTGTCACCTCATGGCCAAACCTTAATGTTATGTGTAACCATGGATTTCTGGAATCCTAAGTCACATTTGAGTGAGAATACACATACTATAAACTATGTAGTGGAAGAATGTTTCTGTGCATGTTTTGGATAGTTAACCACTCCAGTACAGAAACTAATTTATGACCAGTCAGTGCTTAGAGCTTTAATTACATGAATTATTATGAGGAGATGTGTAATCATCCCACGTATCGTATGGTTCTTCAATCCTTTTTAAGCACGTCTTTCAGACCAGAAAAGCCTAATTATGCTTCATAGTACGGCAGTGTGTCGCATGCCGATAACAACAACGATCACACGTTTTCACCTTGTACTGTTGAGATCAGTTCTTTTTTGGCGAAGCCGTCGCTCAATGGAACAGCAGTGGTGTAAAGTAACTCGCGACGCGTTGTGAGCTTGTAGATCTGCTATTTTCAAACATTTTAGCACTTTTACTTTTGGTACTTTAAAGGGTAAGACCACTTTGGTAGAGGTTTGGGTTGTGTAGTTACCTTGCCATGATGTAACTCCAAAGGTGGGCAAGAAATCAAAAATAATTGCTCCAGTGATTAGAAATTGATAATTCAAAATATGCTCCTCATTGACTTACATTGTACGGTAAAACAGCTCTCAAAGTCACTCTTTTAGCACATAAATGAACCCAAACATAGCTGATTCAGACAATATAGAACATCACCAAACCCAGTACTGTTTGTTTTTTTAATAAAAATGTCAACTTCCTGTTGATTTTACTATTTGACGATCTGGATCCGCCGATCCAGTCCGGGTTTTCTATTTATTAAAAATGGCAAAATCAACAGGAAGTTGACATTTTTATAAAAAAAAAAACAGTACTGGGTTTGGTGATGTTCTATATTGTCTGAATCAACTTTGTTTGCGTTTGTTTTTGTGCTAAAAGAGTGACTTTGAGAGCAGTTTTACCGTACAATGTAAGTCAATGAGGAGCATATTTTGAATTATCAATTTCTAATCAATGGAGCAATTATTTTTTATTTCTTGCCCACCTTTGGAGTTACATCATGGCGAGGTAACTACACAACCCAAACCTCTACCAAAGTGGTCTTGCCCTTTAAGTATATTTTGATGCCAATACCTTTGTACTTTTACTCAAGTAACATTTTGAACAGGCATTTTACTTGTAACAGAGTACTTCTACATTGTGGTATTGATACTTTTACTTAAGTAAAAGATGTCAGTACTTTTTTCCACCACTGTGGAACAGGCGTCTTGAGTGCCATTCAGCAGCTGCCAATTTCCTTCCCGCTACAATGCTACTGCAGAAATAATGTTCTGCGATGATAGTAGCATGTCTCATTCATCATCACATATTCATGTCTAGAGGAGATAGCATCTCTGTGAAACCAACACTTTGTTGTGGCTTTGCAAGCCTGGACACTTAAAGGACTTCAGGGGAATGCATTACTGCTTGTTCTACTGTCTCACTCTAAAATTACTGTGGATATGCGGAAATTGTTGGGTATATTGCTCAAAATATAAAAAGCAATGTATTAAGATTTCTTATTTTTTTCTTAATTAATTAACAGTCCTTAATATTATTAACACGTCTGGTTTTAGAAGAACCTTCTAAAACCTCTATTTTGTAGCATTCAGTTGGTAACCATGGGCACTTCTCAGTTTACTTTTAAGTTTACAATAAATATACTGTATATAAAATAGTATAATATAATGGTTAATACAAAACTCGTTGTTTTTTCTTACAACTCACGTTTTTATTTTGTAGAAAAACAAGATGAAAACAATCACAAAATGGAACATTATATACAATAGAACTTTGTACAAACCCATGACAAAAGGTCATAAGAGGAACTTCAACCAGAAACAAAGCAGTTAAGTTCTTGATAGCCAGGCGTTGTTGCTATGATACATTATTCAGAGTTTTCGAACTGAGATGAACAATTAACGGAACAGTTTATTCTTCTCACAATCATTGGAGCTTTTGCTGTATTAACTGATGGCTAACGTACCAAAAGCAATGAAAACCAGAAACTATGTTTAACCACTCTCACCTTAATATGTGTGTTGATCAAAGTAATTACATATGAAACTATTACATGTAAGGTTTCTATTGTGCACTGCAAAAACACATTTATGAATCAAAATGTTATAGCATGATTGAGCATGGCAAAAACGGAATTGTAATCCTGTTACAATTCACAGTAAAATAAAACCTGGGAACTGGCAAAAAACACCTGAGCTTAATGATGAAGACACTGGTGACTTCGGAAAAAAAGTGATGCCATCGGCCTGCTGCCGAAAGGGCTCCAACAGCAAACTCAAGACAGTACGGCATTGGCATTGGCATCGGCATTGGCGTGGTGTGGACGGTGGTGGGTAAAGTCCTTGGAATAGTCCACGTAGAAATCAGGAAAGGTGCATGAGGAGCTTTGAGGTCTTTTTGGTGTCTATGTACAAAGTAAAGTCCTGTCCTGTGGTCCTCAGATTGAACAGCTCTGTATCTGTTGATAAAAGCTGTTGTGGATGCTCCAGAAATCGTCTGGCGTTGCCGATAGCGGGACCCCCAGGTCTGTGTACATGGGCAGGTCTAGTTCATCTGAAACTAAACAAAGCAGAAGAACGCGGTCAGGATTGCACACAAAATCAACAGACACTTTTTGATATCATGGAGATCACAGATCAGCCCTGCAGATGCTTCACACTCGTTTTGCTAACAGGAGTACTTTGACTAACAAATTAGCCTTTGTAGGCAAATCTCTGACGTCAAGCAGTCCTACAAAACATGTGTGTGATGTAACCAATCACAAACCGCTAATTAACCACTTTCAACCTGGTGTCCCTGTTTAGGCCAAGTCATTAAGTAGGCCAAAAGTTTCAAGTTTTTCAAAAAATAGCAGGTCTGCAAGATCACATGTCAAAAAATAAAACACGCTGTGAGCTTGTAGATCAGGTATTTTAAACTATTTGTCGTGCGACACCAAATCTCTTCCTCGAAAATAGTAGATCTACAACCCCTCACAACGCATCGTGAGCTTGTAGATCGGCTATTTTCACCCACATGAATATTACAATACGGACACTAGGGTTCGTTGGTTACTTTATGTATAATTGTCCTATCTAATTGTCCAACTGTGAAAGAGACTTTTGCCTCAGATCACTGCACCTCCGACCAATCATCTAGCAGCATTATTTACCTGAGGAAGTGTCACTGCTCCCTTGGCTCCCAGGGCTTGAGTAGGAATATGGATCTATGCATGCTTCATTGCTCAGGAACCCCTTGTCGTCTAAACTGCTTGGCCACTGCTCTTGTTCCAATTGCTGGCAAAGCTGAAAGAGCAATGCTGGAGTCAGTATGGTTGCATTTTGGTTGGGAATTGACCAATGTTTTGGATTAGTAACACAATGTAAAAAAGCAGAATATTAGGCCAACATGGGCATTCCTGACAACGACAAAAGCATGCTAGTAACCAGGAAGGAGAATAAAAGCCAAACCTACCTTAATAATTTCGTCGGTGTCATCGTATTCTGGAAGATCGGAGGGGGAGAAGGAGAGACAAACAAATACATGAGTATGGCACGTTTATGACGATACAGTTTTCAAATGGTGTTAGATCTCCAAGTACCTGGAGCTTCATGACTGCACACGTTTTTGTTTGCGCTGACCTTAAATAACATTTCCATCAAGCCAATAAATGGCACTGTATTTGTTTTAATCTTAAAACTTTACTTGTAAACGTTTTTTTGTTGTACAACTTAAGTATCCCTATTGGTTACAACACTAGCATGCTAACCATCCAAGCTAAGCACAAGATACTGTGTGACTCTGAAAACACCTCCAGTGACAAAACAGTAAATATATAATTTGAGTTTTTTTTTATCCAAAGCACTCTTTATGGGTAAAATAAAACACATCTGGCTAGGTTAAGGTGGAATTAAAGCCTCTGCCAAAACCAACTGTTATAATGTGTGGTATCACAGTAAGGTTCTACTATAATCTTACCGGGGCTGTGTTCTGGTGACACTTCGAACCGTCGGTGGTACAGGTCATTCGTGCTATCTGGACCGATCTCCACTGACGTCGCCCACTCAATCTCAGACTCCAAGTATTTGACTTGATCTATGAGGCAGATAAACATTAAATTAACATGGTGACTCCAACTTTCTCCACAGAAGCACACTTTAATGAATGAAATTGTTTTTGCCTTTTGCTTTAATCTAGTTTATTTTTTTAAGAACAGAAAAAGACTACGCTTTCATAAATACAACTCAAACGCATGCTTGAGAAAGATCATCTTTGTCTTTTGAAGGTGTTGTACAGTAAGTAAACATTACTTTAAAACTGTTTGGTATAACTTGACACTGATTCTATATTTTCTTCATTTTGGTGTGGTATATACCGTTGGTTCTCAAAGTGGGGGCTGGGGACTCCAAGGGTCCTTGAGGGTGTACCAGGGGGTCCCCAGTTAAATTTGCATCACAATCATTTTAACTACTTTAACCATATTTTATACTTTGGCTTTTCAAAAATAGCAGATATACAAGCTCATATTGTGACGTGCTATGAGATTGTAGATCTGCTATTTTTGAAAATCTTTCAAATTTGTGAAATCCTTTGAACATATATATTTTTTCAAATGGGGATCCGCAGCCAAATACATATCATTTGGGGGTCCTTGACATGAAAAGGTTTGAGAACCAATGTTATACAGTATAGCGTGCTTTATTCCAGTATATATATCTTTCTTACCTTGGTGCTCTGTGCTGTCCACCGTGTTCTCCTGTGTGGAGGAAGAGTCCTCATGCATCTGTGTATAGCGAGGAGAAGGAGACTGGACGGGACTGCAATCCTCAACTTCCTCTGTCTTGATCTTCTATCAAGAGGAAACAGCAAAAAGGGACATGCAATTAGTTTACACTGATAAGTAAAACAACAAGAAATATGCTTCGTTCTACTCATTGAAAGCTGAAACCATGTCTGTAGAGTAAGTGTGTCTAATCGTTTGCACTGTCCCTTTGCACTTTATTATCTGGTCTCTGTAGCATGCTTGTCAGTTATATTGGTACTATATAAATTGTTTAGGTGGTTTCTGCACCAAGACACATTTCTGCAGATTTACTGTAACTTGATTCTAAAATGGTTTTGATTCAAGACCCCTGTGAGCTAGATTTTTGGGGTCAGGGACGTAATTTCAAACATCTCACAGGCTGCAAGCCATGGACACAGGACAGTTGTCAGTGAGCCAATGTATTGAGGATACATTCCCAGAGATATTAGCCATAAGCCATAGCCTGTCTCATACAGTATAAACTAGGCTTAAACTAGGCTTTGTGTCTAAATAATATTTAGACACATTTTACAATAATTTGTCTACATACGCAGTACTGTAATCATATTATGATTACAGTACTGTATGTAGACAAAGGATTGTAAAATGTTCCAGGTGCTCTGAAAAGGGACACGGTACAATGCTGAGGTCATAAAACATCTATTTACCTTGTTCTTTCCTCGTCTGGCTTCCCGCGCCTTGCAGCGATCTGCGCCGATGGGGTGGAGGAAAAAAAGTTGATTATTACACTACACTTAATTTGTTCAGTTAACTGTTAGTCACATGCTACCATATGGTACTGGTTCATATAGAATGAAAGCAGGCACACAATTGACATTTAAGACTTGCATGTTGTGCATGTTTACTTCCTGCTAGATATCTCACCTTTAGATTTTGCGGTGGCTGCCAGCATCCTGTAGACACGTACCGCCTGGTGGCCTTTATTGACGCTCTTGTCTTTTACCTCCTCGATGTCAGGCAGAGAGTTCATTGCACAGCGGAAGTTGGCTTTCCATGTCTTGGGGTCAGGAGAGCTCTGGCCCTCGTTGTATTTCCCTGTGGAATAGTAAAGTTGAATATGAATAATTAAGCCCAGGCTGCCGTGTAGGCCTTGTGTCTCTCTCTTGTTTGTTGTGTGTGTGTGTGTGTGTGTGTGTGTGTGTGTGTGTGTGTGTGTGTGTGTGTGTGTGTGTGTGTGTGTGTGTGTGTGTGTGTGTGTGTGTGTGTGTGTGTGTGTGTGTGTGAGAGTGTGTGCACTTGTAAATGCACGTCACCAACCCACCTGTATGGACGGCCCACAGCTTGAAGAGGCAGGCGTCCTTGTCCACCTCCCAGCCGTGGCGTGCAGCATGCTTCCAGGGAATAGAGAACATTCGCTTGTCCTGAAACCATAAGCAAGTACTTTGTCAAAATCAATGTTGCAAAAAATATACATTCAAACATTTACGGTAGAGACTGAGGCAAGGCGCCACTCGACTGAATCAGAACAGCAAAGGAAGACCATCTCTCACCTTATCAACCCACATCAGACCAGAGACAATGTTAGCGTCGATCATGTTCTCCAGCCAGGGCCTCATCCTCATTCTTGACACAGGCATGGTTTCCTACAGGGGCACATTAAACACACATTAGACATATGTAATGGCATCTAATGTACACGAGGAATGTGAAAACACTTTTAAGGGCGACGCCTTCATCATTTATGTGTTTAGATTTAATGTGTATGCCAGCCGCCCACCAAGTAATGTCCTTGAGAAGAGGTTTAAAACCACTTAAACCCCAGCATCGGTATTGTGGGGAAAGCTTTCGCTGAAAATAGCAGATCGACAAGCTCACAACACAAAAGCTTTGCCCACAATAACAGAAAAGACACTAGTATTGAGCCTTGGAGTTTAAATGGTTAATTTGTAGTGGGGAGGAAACGTCTCTGATTGCAACCATTGCAACCGATGACGATAAGGCTCATTTTACAACAGCATGGTTAAAATGTTTTGAAAGGAGGCTACAGTTGTAGTAAAATGTAACTTTAGAAATATGGCTTTCAAAACTTATAGCACTGACTATAAACCTTTCTTTTCAATACAATAGAAAATACCACAATCAAAAAACCTTTCCAGAGCATTTGGGGAGAGCAACTGTCCCAAGGACTTTTTTGTTTGTTGTTTATTTGTTTGTTTGTTTTTTCCATCGTCACATGCATGACGGCGTCGCTTGCCGACAAGTAGTACAGATCGTCAATCTGACAGACGTCTTGCAGATCACTTCTTGTCGGCACGCGATGCGGTCGAGCGATGGAGAGAGGCACACCAGCCACACCTGTCACTCAGTATCACTAACATGGTATCCTATGCAGTGGTGGAAAAAGTACTCTTTTATTTTTTTTAAGTAAAAGTATCAATACTGCAATATAGAAATACTCTGTTACAAGTAAAGGTCCGGAATTCAAAGTTTACTTGAGTAAAAGTAAAAAAAAAAAAGTATTGGTATCAAAATGTAAAATAGCAGATCTACAAGCTCACAATGCAGCAAGGCATTGTGAGCTTGTAGATCGATCGGCTTTTTTCAAATGGCCAAAATATATATAGGACCGAAGTCGTTAATGCATGTTTTGTGATAATAATCTAAATCTGCAAAGTAACCAGTAAAGCTGTCAAATAATTGTAGTAAAAACACAACATTTGCCTCTGAGATGCACCTAGTGGAGTAGAAGTAAAAGTATAGAGAATTGGAAATACTCAAGTAAAGTAAAAAATTACCTCAAAATTAAGTACAGTTCTTGAATAAATGGACTTAGTTACTTTACACCACTCAGCCAGTAAGTAACACAGTATCTGTTTAAACACGTGAAATGCAAAACACATGTTCTCCGCCTGGTAAATAAATAGTAGCCTATTCTTTAGTAGTAGTTGGCGTGTGTGCACCGGGTCTAGCGGTGCCAAAAAGGCTTGAGGGTTGCAAACATGCAACTTTAGAAATAGTGATCAGAAACTTACAGTTGCAGTGTGGTGGTCCGCTTATATTCCAATATGCCCAAGGGGGGGAAGAAGAAATGACAGGTATTCCGTCTCTTCTTAGTATATTCAAGAAGATGCTGTTGTTGCGATGTCTGATTGATTGTATCCAGTGAGAGCTGTGCAGAGGACTGTAGTTGGAGAGCATCAGAGAGCTGACTTTATAGGATTCAGGTGGCGGGTTTTTCCCCAGTGAGCCCTGCTCTTCTACAGCCAAACACCATTCAGTGCAGTTGTGAAGCGCCGAACAGCGCCAGCTGTGGCCAGTCGGCGCGGCGTCTCATTTCCCCGAAATCACACGACCTAGTAGAAGAGGCTGGAGGAGGAAGTCCCGGCTGCAACAATAATAATAAACCATGGCATGGCATGCATGCAGGTCCAACCTGCTTGCACGTAGTAGAAAGGTTGGGTCCAGTCTGCTGCAATTTACTGTAAAGTCTTATCACATAGGTAGGTAGGTACAGTTAACCTTTTGCAAACTTTTTTTTCCCTCCCCACCACATAGCCTATTGTACTTTGTAGGCCACTCTGGCACATGCCATACTTGTGCAAAATTCGACAGACGAGATTGTTTTTACTAATGAAATAGCCGGCCACGTTACAGTTGCCTACATGATAATTTATTTGATATTTGTATTTTCTATATTCTTATTAGGCCTATCTATTATCCATGTAATTGCGATTCGTGGGTATAGCTTGTAGCCTACAGAAAATAGTTTTACCCACTCCACTCCTATACACCTTTAAACGTATGTGAATTAAAAATAAACTTGAAGTTGACGTTGATTAGACGGACAGCAGTGCATGAATTAAATAATTTGTTGTAATAGCCTGTATCATTTTTATTTTATTTTTTAAATAATAAAACATTGTGCATATTTGACACTGATACTAATCTGAACAAACATCTCTTTCACAAACATCTCTTCCAGAAAAGCCAAAGTCCGTCCTGGCACTGTGTGGTGGTGATGATGATGATGACGACATCATGTGTGTGTGAGACACACGAGACAAGCCTTTTAGAATAAACTGCAACCCAACAGAGAAACCTGGCGTTTACAAGAAATGCTGTAGTAGCCTACCAGCGTCCGATAGGGGGAGTCCAAAGCTGTCTTTAATCAACCTGCTTGCTGTGCTTGGCCTGGGGACCATGACACAGCTCCAGTGAGAGAGAGAGAGAGAGAGACACATGCGCACGCGCGCGCGCGCACACACACACACACACACACACACACACACACACACACACACACACACACACACACACACACACACACACACACACACACACACACACACACACACACATACATGCTTTGGTGACAGTGCTTTGCTGCAGGGCAGGCTGCTGTGTGAGTGACAGTGACAGACAGTGACACTGCCATGGCACCACCACTGTATATATTTCACTTGATTAACCGTCTGCTGCCGAGAAACAAAGACAGCCGAGCTGGTATGTATGTATGTGTATATGAAAGCACGACGTGTCCTTAAAAATGTGGCTGGGTGGGATTGGTGTCACTCAGTAGTGTAAGTAACTATAAGTACATGTACTCAAGTACTGTAGCCTACTTACGTACAATTTTGATTTTTTTTTTTTTTTTACTTTACTGGAGTATTTCCAATTTTCAGTACTTTTACTTCTACTCCACTAGACTACATCACGGTACTTTTACTCCACTACAATTATTTGCTAACTTCTTGAATATTATTACAAAACGTGCATCACCCACTTCAGCCCACATTTCGGCCATTTGTAAATGGCTGAATCTGCTATTTTCAAAAGATACATTTGAAAAGTTGTGAAATGGGACATTCTGCATAATGAGTACGTTCTACTTTCGGTACATTTTGATAACACTTCTTTTGTACTTTTTTTATTATGAATACTTTTTATATTTTGAATACCGGACTTTATATGGTATTAATACTTTTACCAAATAAAAAAAAAGGGAGTACTTCTTCCACCATTGCACATAATTAGTGAATTTCTTGCACATGGGAATCTAGGCGACACCGTTGTACTTGCGGGGTAGCCCTATAGTATACCTCTATGGGGTAGCCAGTAATAAGTGAGGTTTAAATGGACAGCATCAACATGGTCGCTTGTCACTAGTCTATCATGGGAGTTGGGAAACTCCACCGTCTCCACGTGAAACGTCAGACTATGCTGCCTGCTTCCATATTGGGACTTCCCATGCCTGAAAGCATGAGAGGGGAGGGGGGAGAAGAGAAAGGGAAAGGGGCGTGCATGTGTGGGTGGGTGTGTGTGGGCTGGCGGAACTGTGGGTGTGGGTGTGCCTGTGTGCATGTGAGGAGGAGGAATCCAAGGGAGTTTTGATGCTGGAGTTTACCAAATGAAGTATATGTATATCTTTGGGATTTTCCAGCGACGACAAGTCTCTGGATGTAGGATATTGTTCAGGGAAATATTAACCTCTCCAAAACAAACTTCATCACAATTTATTTTATTTAGGAGCAACCAATGACATAGATATAGCAGAGTGAAGTGCAAGCATTTACACTTTACACTACAGTACCATATGCTATTGTTCTGACTCTTTATTCGTTTTTAACGGATTGAATCAGCATTTACAGGAATTCAAGAGATTAGGCTTTTGTCTTGAGCCTGGAAAAGAGATAATCCTGTGTATATTAGATAAGATAGGAAAACTGTATTGTCCATAACATTTGCATAACATTGCCTGCGGCACTGGCTGGCACAATGTAAAACAGACAGTAAAAACAACCAACCAACCAAACAAACAGCTAAAATACATACGATTCTATATACTTGTTAAAATGGATAGGTGATGGGTTGTGTGTCCCACCGCAGGGTGCCGACAAAAACACACAGGTATACACACATGATATTTGAATTTCCTTTGTGCACGTGGTTCTGAAACAAGCAACATGACATGGCATACAATCATGACAGTAATCTCACGTAACATATAATAATGCACACAAAAACTGTCAAACACACTCAACATGTATTTCACTGGCAAAGACCATACCATCAAACAGAGAATCGATTGGGTTGTATTTATTGAATGGAAATTGGAAACAGAGGAATGCATTGGTTATGTGTATGTGTGGTGCCACTGTGGAAGGAAGAGAAGGTTAGAAGGTTGTTGGGCTGAGGGGAAGGGGCGCCTATCGTGGGAGGGGGGGGGGGGGGGGGGGTTAGTTCAACATTATACAGTGTGGTTAAGTTAGCCAATAGAATAACTGTTTCCCACCAGCCCCATCAGCCTCACATTCCCTTAATTTATTTAACACATGTAGCCTATTGTACATGATGAAAGGCTGTAACCATGAAAACACATTTCATACTTACTCATCCGTCATCCTTTCATGACAGCATGTGGCATCAGAATTTACAAAGAGGTCCTTGTGCCATTTTCTACAAGTCGAGTCACTAAGCATGTTGCATACTTACTGTGATTGTTACAAGCAGTTAGACTTTTTTTCTGCCTGGTGTAGGCCACCTTGCTATTTCCAAAATGCAGATCCTTTATTTTTCACTTACTGTGCATAGAGTTTATGCCAGCCCATTATATCTAGCATAGTTGTTCCCTCTGTTGAATGTCATGCACTCTCAAAATGTATCTCCTGCTAACTCCCCCCCCCCCTCCGTCTCACAGCGCATATATCGTGATCTCTGCACTGGTTCCTGTTTTTCTTTTTTTTGTGCTTTTATAATAAAGTGATATTGATTCTGTTTTATTGCAGGCCTCCGTGGATGTAAAATAGAGGGCAATGTGTGCACAGACTGGGTGCTACAATCTTTAACCAGTTTCAACCTGGCATCCCTATCTTGGGCATGACATTATAGGTGAACAGTTTCCCCCCAGTTTTTGTTTTGTCTTCTGATTTTCTGAAAGTTCTAAATTCTCAAAAGTTTCAAAAATGGCAAAAAAAAAGGCAGTTTGCAGATCGACTATTTTCGCTATTTCGCTAGCGGACAAGACAGGAGGTTGAGGCTTTGGGGAGACGCAAGGCCCAAGCGGCTTGTAAGCACAATCTCCCCTGGACCATCTGCCTGTGACAGATCAGTTGGCACTGGATCAACGCAAAGCTGTTGCCGGTGTGTCCTGTAGCTACTGTTACTGTTTCCACTTCCTGGTGGGGGGAGGAAGGTGGGGGGGAACAGGGAGGGGAGGGGAGCGGGGAAGCCATGAGTAAGGGTTGAAGACTGAATGAGTGGTAGATGGATATTTACTTTATTGATGCCCAGAGAAATTCAGGTGTCATAGCAACACCGCCGACACTTGAAAAAAGTTAAAGCTCTACATTCAGATAGTAATCATTGCTATATAATGTTTGTTCAATAGCAAGGGCCTCCTTGTTCTCTCCAGCTCTTTAATAAACAGGAAATTTCAGATGGTTTGCCAATTTCATCCATTTAGGAGAGAGTACACATTGAAACTGTGGTTATAACCACAAGTCATAGTACAGTATTTCGCTAACCTGCACTTACAGTGTATAGTACAGTATATCACTAACATGCAGTTACTATAATACATTATATCACAACCTTCAGTTATATAGTACAGTATACAGTATCGCTAACTTATGGTTATGTAATACAGTGCGTCACTCACAATCTTTTACAGTAAGACAGAGGGCTTATGCTTTATTTCAGACAGCAGAGGGCAGAGAGAAAGGTACTGTAACCAAGGCAGTTGGAGACAAGGGGCATGCGAGACAAGACGGGTCGGAATCTAACCCGGGTCCTTCTTGTGCTCACACATATGATATGATTACATTTATGAAGGATCATATCATGACTTGAATTAATCTTAGATGAACAGTTAGATGAACAAAATTACACTGTAGTCTATAAGGCCAGTGCTCTGTGTCAGACAGCACATACCGTACGGTCACTAACAGGCACAGTTAGATCTCTTAAATCACTATCTGTGGTGTATAAAGGTTATCTACTACATAAACTACCTTAAAGCAAAGAGCAGACATGGACCAGGAAGAAGAGCGTGGGATTGGAGTTAGATTGATGCACTGCGGCTGAGATCTATCTTATCTCCGGTGTTGTAAAAAATAAAAGCTCTTAAAACATGGGCAGATAAAGCACCTGGGAGAGACAGGGAGGCCAGTGCCCTCTGCCTTTTCTCGTGGTTTTGAATACGCTTTTTAAACAGGTCTTTTGTTTGTAGCTCGACAGGTTTATTTTCTCTCTTCAGCACAGCATAAGTGAATAACTTTTAAGTAATTTGGGAATCCCTTTAAAAGGTCCTTTAGGTATTAATCACTTAGTTTCTTGGTTTAACTTTCCTCTCAGGCAACATAATATTGTCTGTAATTTGGTGATGATCATTGCATTGATTGGATTAGCACTTATTTTGCAATATCTACAGAGCCAAATCTCTCATGGGGGAACAGTATTCCTCCATTTAAAACCTTTAGATGCACCCATTCCTCATCTCCTTGTCTTCAGAGGTATATGGAATGTTAAGCTTTTGACCTCTTGTGTATGAAGGAATGAGAAATATTGACATTCATAGCTGAGAATGCCCATTACGCCTAATTTATGCTCCATTGTTCGGCAGTGTCACTTGCCAAAAATAACCGTTGCATCTCGGAGCTTGTAGATCTACTCTTTCTGGCATGCAACGCCGGTGTACAACAAAGTATAAATCGGGCTATACAGTGCACTGGTATTGTGCATGTATTGATTTCTCAAAATGGTAGCATTGGGAGCTTTATCAAGTACAGTACCTGCTCTGCACCAAGGGTAGGCACCATTTGTCAGACATCCAATAGTACCATGGATACATATGGTGTAACTAGAGGCAGGGCAACAGTGCCATGTAGATTTAAGACATAAAATAACCTTCTGTACAGGACAGTGGTAGAGTGGAATAGACTTCCAGTAGACGTCAAATCGAGTTAGTCCTGTCATTGGTTTAAACATGCAGGTGGCAAATGGCTATTTGACCATTATGAGAGAATGCATGAGGGTGTAAGGATGTAGGTACAATACGGAGGTGACCGCTAAGTGTACTGTGAAGGGGGGCGCATGCTACCATTTTCGGTGATCACCCTCTCACCGCGGTGGTTTGAAAACTACAACATAACGTCACTGAGCCGCGGTGATAATCGATTCACCGCTCACCTCAACACATCTCTCTGTTTTTACTAACCAAAATCACCGGACTATGAGCGCCTAGTATCCAAACCACCGTTTCGGTGGTCACAAACCTCATTCACCACCTCATTTGGTAGCATCCTGGGCCTTAAGTGTGTGTATACATTAACGGATGTAATATGTGGGAGTGAGGGAAGGTATATACTGTATGTCAGTAGCCTATGCATGCAGGAACAGTAATTGTGTATCCTTATAGATGCAGTAGATACAAATATATTAATTTTATTTTGCCTTGTTTAAGTACAGTAGGTTATGTTAATGCAGCCTATGTGACAGACTGACAGTACGTGGCACCGTGGTCATCTGTGACTTGTATTGCAGTTTTTGACTTCAATGGAAATAATTTATCTTTTATCTTTATTGAAGGTGGCAGTAGCTGAGTGGGTAGAGAGGCTGCCTGGGAGTGGTAAGTATCCCTTAGCAAGACACTTAACTCCTAAAAGTGTGTGTAATATTTACAGTTTGCATTATTTGCTCTTATCTCTGTGTTTTACAATTGCATTTGAGCCAAGTTAACACCCCTGCATTGCACCATTATACATACATACACTGTACGTAATTAATCACACCTATGTAAACAATTTCAATATGCAACTGCACTATAGGCTATTTTATTCCCTGACATTCAGGTGACAGATCTGGGATCCTGTGATTTATGACCAGATCTCCCACTGCACCTGTAATTATCCAACTGTATACCTGTCATCATTATTATTCTGTTTAGCTAGTTACATTCCTGTCTTCCTCATTTGCATTGTGTGTGTCTGTTATTATCGACTGCTTCTCTTTCGTCTCAGTATCATTTATTTGTCATCAAGTTATGAAGGACTATTCCTTTTTTTTTTTGCCAAATTACTCAAGGCAACGAGTCTGTCTGGATATTAAAGGGGAATACCACTCATTTACGTCCCCTCAGACAAAAGTACACCCTGCGTATGTCACTGAACACATGACCTCAATTAATTATCCAGTTCTAGGCAACATAGAAGGGGGGTGGTCTTTTTTCTTATTTCCACGCAACAGCTCTAAGGTGTATTAAAGACATAGTTTAATGTTGAAAATGAGTGGTATTCCCCTTTAAGTCTCACACATACTGTATATAGGCCCATACACATTATGCAATTGATTAGAGAGGTTGTGGTCTCTGGTAGTGCAGGTCTGCTGGAACAGTTGAGTCTCGTTCATTTACTTTCTATCTGAGCGATGGGCTGGAGCTTCCAGTTGCAAGACAGAGAGAACGGCAGCCGGCCAGAAGCGCGATGTGGTCTGAAATAGCCATTGACTAGGTTTACTCACGAAGGTTACACTGCTGCTATAGTGGATTCAGCATAAAGTGGGCGGTTTTGGTTTAGGAGTCCCCAGCAAAATGAGGAACATTACCTAACCCAAACACTATTTTTCATTCAGAAATAGCGACAAGCTCACAACATGTTGCGAGGTGATGTGGTGTGAGCTTGTAGATCTGCTATTTTTGGGCGGTGCAACCGCCCCTATATGTGGGGTTTGGACATCGACCCAATTGCACCCCCCCAACCCTGCGCTGTGATTGGCCACCATTGTACCCCCCTAACCCTGCACCGTGATTGGCCACCATGACTCTATTCAGGACTGTGATTGGCTAGAAACACATGACACATGTGCATAGCCCTATAAATAGGACTATGCACTTAAAAAAAAACACTTTTATGTTTTTTTTAAGTGAATCACTTCCATCACTGTGATGACCACTGTGACCACACCGCCCACTTCACACTGGGTGTGATTTTTGAGTGGTGCCGAAGGCAACCACTCCTATACATGACTTTGTCCGTGTGTCCGTATGTATGTATGTATGTATGTATGTATGTATGTATGTCCACAAACATTGATGACAACATCAATACGGGGGTCAATACGGGGCTTCAAATGGGGCTTCTTAACCGGTTACCATTAGTCCTTACTGGTTAAAGTTACGGGTTGCGGTCGTTACACTGTTACCCAGGAACCCAGTATAATCCAAATAAACAAAATAAACAACAATAAGCAACAAAAAGCTACAAAAAGCAACTAAAATATTGATTCAGATCATAATTTTATAGCAAATTATGATGTGAGAAGAAAGTTTTGTAATGTAAATCCCATGGCTACCACTTCCTGTTTATTTTTCGCAGCATAAAATCAGTACCATTGCCAGCAATATAGCAGTTGTACCTTTGTACCATGGTGGCTGCTTCCAGGCCTCATTTTAGGGGTAACCAAAGAAAGTACCTTTGCACCAAAAAAATAAAATAAAATAAAATTGACCGTTTAACCGTTTTAACGGTTACCTGTTAAAAGGGTTAACCATGGCCATCGTTAGGCTAAATACACCAATTTTGGGGTCCTTGACATGTGATGCGATGTGAGAGTGCGGACTAGCCAACACCAACTTGGGACTCCTCAATCGCTGCCCTCCATACCCTCCTGTCTAGCATTAGGTTCTTGAGCTCTGCAGTGTTCTTAGCGCTGCTGTCACTGGAACCCCTGGGGGTACCTGGGGATACAGGTGAACTGGGCAATGGGAGAACTGGGATTCTTTTCCCCGAAGTGGGCACTGGAGAACTGTATTTGGATAACTTCCCCACTAGTCTTACACCCATGATTCTGGGATGTGTTCATTCCCCAGTTTACCAGTAGCTAGTTGGTGAGGTAATAATTAACTGGACACATGTACAGTATGTACACCGTTTTGATAACTCAAAACAATTACGGAGGGCAGGTGTCAGCTAGGCCTACTATGTATACGTTTAATTATAGTAAGTGCCCAGTTCATTAAAAAATAAGATAAAAAACACTGGCCTAATTCAATTCTCTCAAGTGCCCATGAGTCCTCTGGTATACCGTCCTGGACCCCCCACTTTGACAAATGACAACCACTGCCTTTCTGCACGATGACAGCCATCTTTACTCTTACTGTCTGTTTCCGTCCTGCTGCTGCCAGCCGCAGTCTCATTTGTTTACTGTGTGTCATGGGCTTGGCAGGAGGGGTGAGGAGGGGGAGACAGACAGACGGGCATGGATGGTGGAGTGGAGGGAGCCCGGGGAGGAGGATGAGGGCATGACTGCAGGCACTGGAAGGACGTGACAGATGGGACGTCCTGACTGACCACGACCCCACTTGATAAGGTCAGTCACGTGACGGCACCACAAATAAGGCAATTAACACACATTTAGCAGACTCTAGAGGTGTGCATACTGACACACAGAGAGGATATTAGACACGTTTGGGGATCTCATCTTACAACAAGCTCAGTGCTTAATGAGTCTCCCAGTTTAGTAGACCTTGTATTGTGAATTTGTACTTCCATGTACTGATGTTCTCATGTCTTACTAAATAAAGTACATCAATTAATGGTCGTTTGGGGGTGTATGTTATTTTAAATGAACGTCGTGCTAGTAGATTGGTTAGATAAATGCTGCAGTCAATGAGAAGGTGCGTTTTTTTTGTCATAAGTGCTCTGTACGTCACGCTTTTGCACTACGTAATGAGCGGACTCTCTCTTTTGCTGGTGTTTTGACCAGGTGGGCGTGGTTTTGAGGTTAGGCATAAATCCTGTGAGGTTGGTTAGGGTTAAGGTTAGGCATAGTTTGTGTGAGGTTATGTTTAGGGTTAGGTTTAGGCATAGTTTTAGTGAGTTTAGGATTAGGGTTAGGGATAGCTAGGCATATAACCGCGCCCACCTGGGCGAAACACCAAAGAAAGAGGGAGTCCTACGTAATGAGAGGGAGAGAGAGAGAGAGAGACGCGTTTCTCAAGGTTAAGTTAGTTCAGTGGGAGTGTCTTACAGCACCACGTGACAGTGGTGCGAGGTTACTGTGTGTCAGAGCTGTACTCAGTGTTGCCAGGTCTGCTTATTATAAGCGACTTTGGGCTTCTTTTTCTGTTAAGTCGCTTTTAAATATTGGCTTGTTGTGTGTAGTTGCTTATTTTTGGCATGTTTCATAATGTTGTTTAAACCAGTTGTTCTAAAATATTTCATGTCAAGGACCCCCACATTAATATGTAATAATTATCCAAGGACCCCCCCCCCATCTAAAAATATTCTACATTTTCCACATTTTTTCAAGATTATTATTTTTTTTGTAGAGCTCATCCGCGTTGCATCGTGACGCGTTGTGAGCTTGTAAATTATTTTCAAACAGTCGACTTATATAAGTTTAAAAGTGCTCATGTGACATATATATTTATTTTGGGCTTGTTCTTATAGACCTGGTTGCTTTTTTCTCTCACACAATCTGGCAACACTAGTTGCGCTCTCCTTCTGAAGGGACGATCAGCTGCAGAATGACGGTCTAATGTACACCCTCATGTCTGCGGTGGTCCGATCACCACTGCGACCGCAATGACCCCAACAAAACATCGTTTATATGGTGTTTTATTTAGACTTATAGCGGCTGTCGTTCGTAGTTTTCAGTAGAATGATTTGATACCACTTGCCTAGAATTGCATCTACAGGCAGCATATTGTACCGTTGCCAAAAACAGCACTAGCGGCCGATTTTATTCATTTCAAGTTTAATTAAATGTATAGCCTACCGTTTGTTATATCACAGTAAAATCATCTATGTAAGGATATTGGTGACTCTGAGACTATACAAATGTAACCAAATGGACCCTCCTTCGGCCATGCTATGGGTCATTTGGTTACATGTGTAGGCTTACACTCAAAGTCAAAAGAACCCTCGGGATTTGCTAGCGATAAGACGTTTTTAAAATAAGCATCAGCCATATATTTCCTTCTGGTAACCTTCATGGCTCCCTCCTCCGTACCGTGCATCATCCCACGTCCATCTAGTCCTGAAAACCCTGACTGTCATATATTATGCGACAGTCATGGATGAACTTCAACCTTGTGTTTGCACGTTCTCCCTTTTTGGCCCGTACATCTACTTAAACGTTCATATTTCAAGTCTAAAGTGTTGACCCCATGGTTACGGATGTTACAATTATGTACGGGCCCTCATAAGTACCCGTATCGTCCGTATTGTTCAATAAAAAGCATTGTAATCTGATCGGCAGCCTTTTTCTCCGTATTTTCTCCATGTGCTTTCAGTCACGTGACCCTATTGGTTGGGAGGTGTATTGCACTCTGATACATTATAACTCTATGAGAAAATGGCCACTGATCGGATTAAAATGCTTTTTATTGAACGATACGGAAGATACGGGCACTTATGAGGGCTCGAACAGAATCTTAATATCCGTGGCCATCGGGTAAGCACTTCATATTTGAAATTTGAACGTTTATGTAGATGTATGGAGCAACAAGGGAGATAGTGCAAACACTATGTTGAAGTTCATCCATGACGTTCGTGACAGACTACCGTCGTGCATCCATTCCATGGCTGGTGCTGTTCTGTGAGTGAGACCTCCATGTGAGTGAGACCTCCATTACGCACCACATAGACACCCACCAGGTGCAGGTGGACGGATCACCAAGGGACGCTGCTGCTTCTATTTTCTAAAACGCTGTTGGAACAATTTCTATAGGCGACACACACACGACACGTCCATTTGTTTTTCATGCAAAGCCAGCAGCAGTGTGTGAAGCGGTTGGACGTCGTGTGTGAGAGAGAGAGAGAGAGAGAGAGAGAGAGAGAGAGAGAGAGAGAGAGAGAGAGAGAGAGAGAGAGAGAGAGAGAGAGAGAGAGAGACACACACACACACACACACACACACACACACACACACACACACACACACACACACACACACTGAGGAGCACAGCAGCTCTCTCTCCCGCTGTGGCTCGTCTCAGATATATTGTAGCTGCTCTTTATAATCTCATCCCAAAGCTCGTCGGCCGAGTCGCTGCTGCTGCTGCAGAGTCGATGCTGCAGTTCTGACTCCTGCAAAAAAGGAGCGCGGTGGGTTGCGCTGCGACAGACACACACACACAGACCCGATGAGAAGAAAGACATGCTCGCCTTCGTTCTGGTGTCTGGGTCGCTCTGGATTATATTAGGTGAGTTCTGAACAAAATGCCTTTTTTTCCTTCTCCGTTATAAGCTTCGGTCTTCTTGGTGATGATGTCATCTAAGCTTATTCTTTGCATATGGGTTGATGATGAGGCGCAGTGTCGCTCATTCATTCATTGCCGGCTTCTTATTTCCTATACAGACCGTTGGTGGATTATTGTTATTATCTCTTAGCATCCGTGAATTAGCTTCGGCCATTCCAATATAGGCTAGGCTACACAGTTGTTTTTGGCAGATTGCTTAAAATTGCCACGTTTTGCCTGGAAATGTTGCGGTTGGGTTACATGGACACACCAACCGGTGACATTTTGATTTAATCCACGATGCACGTGTAGCCCAACCTAGTTTCAACAATATGGCATAATAATAATGATGATGATGATAATAACAATAATCATAATGATGATAATAACAGTGGCGGGCAGCGTCTGCTAACCTGCTACAATGTTGACTCTATAGCTTAGCCTTAGAGCAATGCAGCCTACATTTTCTTTCCATAAGCTATAGGGATATTTGAGATACTGCCTTCCTCAAACCCTTTACTGCTTTCACATAATAAAGGCATTATGTGCAATGTGCTGGCTGGTTACTGTAATAAACATATAGTTCTATTTATCTTGGCAGATCGATGCTATTATTTTCATCCCCGTGGAAGTAGAGGATTATAATGCTGGTGGGGGGAAACAAACCACGGAGGCCCGTTGCCATTCTAAGCCAAACGGGATAAAGTGCCGTGTGTCGGCCAGCTGCTATAAGGTCCTGTGACATTGTGCATATGAACCGAACCGGACGCACGTCAAAAATTGTATGCACGCATGTCTGCCAATGACGCGACGGCGTCGCTTGCCAAAAAAAAGAACAGATCTACAAGCTATGGGGTTGCTTTGCTAGGTTTTAACCACTTAAACCCCAACATCGGTGGGGAAAGCATTAGCTGAAAATAGCAGATTGACAAGCTCACAACATCGATCTGCTATTTTTATATGTCGATCGGCTATTTTCAGCTAAAGCTTTCCCCAAAATAACAGAAAACGGAAAATACACTAGTATTGAGCCCTGGGGGACTCCGGTTACCCATATGGGATTTAAGCGGTTCTTTAGCTTAATTTGGAATGTACAATATAAACGTGGCAGCAACAACAAGGCCAGATAGCAGCGAGGACATGCCATGGTTTGCCGGTGGATGTGGGGTAACAATATTTTGTCCTCCATCACTGATGGAGAGGAGGAGGAGGAGGAGGGACGGCCCTTTATTATTCTTCTCATGTGCTGATTGGTTGAAGGGGCTTGGCTCCTACCAATCAGCCGCGGGAGCGCTGCAAAGGCCCGCTGGTGATTGGTGGGAACTGTCCAGGGGAGAGGGGTGCTGAAACCATAACGGCCTACCGGCAAACCACAGCATGTTCATCATCTCCAGCCTCCATCTTTTCCCTGAAGCAAATTCCTCTGTGTTTATGAAACCTCTTTTTCTATACATATATATATATATATATATATATTTTTTTACAACCAGACATATTATTGTGCCCTTAGTCGTTTTATAGATGTAAATAATAGTTTGTTCATTTAAAAAAAAAAAAAATAGCAAAGTGATTTGATTGGGGGTTTAAGTCTCCAGTGGGACACATTTACAACACCCCCCCATGAGGACATGTGCTAGCAGTACCGCTCAACATTCAGCTAGTCATTGTACCCTGACCTCACCACGCCACACCTCACTATGAATAATACATTTTAATCACCATCTGGTGTAGCCTACTACAACACACAGACATGTAAACTTATTCCTTTTCCTCCTTAATAATTAATACAAAGGACAGTCGTGAAGCTCCACCTTAGAAAACCACACACATGCACCTAAGAACAGGCTGTACTCCTAAAAAAAGAATTGTATAAAGTATCAAACAGACAATCATTAAAATGATCGTAGATTGAGTTACCTGACACCTAATCATGTTGACAATAGGGAATGGGAGGGTTGCTGTGGCCAGGCAAGTTATTCAAAATTGTTTCCAATAATTAGGACAGGGATGCCAACCCCATTATTGAAGATGACTCAACTAATTTAAAGCACATTTGGATGCCCATATCATGGATGCCAAGTAAGGGAAAAACTATAGCTGTCAGTATTAATCACTTCAACCCTCTAGATTTAGTGAAATGGAACTGAGTTGGCTCTGTACTTTGGCCGCTTTTTTCCCTCTACACCAAATCTCTTCAGCAAAAACAGCCAATAGACACAACTTTAGAGCTTGTTGTGAGCGTGTATCTGCCATTTTTGTCCAATATTCCCCCCAGAATATGGATGCTGGGGTTAAGATAAAGTGGTTAAAGTGGCTAAGATATTAAGAACGCATAATGTTGACATCAGGTCTTTTTACTAGTCGATCTCAATACATGTGTAATCAATAATAATGGCCTCACAGTGTGCACTCAGATAACACATGACATCCGTCTCTTTGTTTCTCCACTACCGACTGAGTGGCTCTTAGCTGTTTCAGCATGCAAGTGTGTTCTCACTTCTCATTCTTTTGTTGTGCTCTATTGGGCTCTATTGACTTATTAAGGCAAAATGCTGAAACAGTGATTCTGCCTCTTCTGATGCATATCACATGTTCAAGTGGTTTTCTTTGGTCATTCTTCTGAGAACATATTGTACTGGCTGTGTAGTAAACGTGCACAGTGTTGTGGTTGTGGATGGGAGTCGCACGGCCCTCTGTGCATTACCATGATAAATACCCCAATTCAAATCCCTATGTATAATTTTAGCATTTTTAAAAAGTCACGGTTGACAGTTTAATAAATACATTTGGCTTGTTTTTTCCACTTTCCCGAAAGCTGACATTTTGACGAGGCCCCCACTTGACAGCAGTGGGATGAAGTCTGACCACAATCCCTTTTTAACAGTCAAATGTATCAGGGAGGGGCATTAAGAGCTGTGTGTGTGTGTGTGTGTGTGTGTGTGTGTGTGTGTGTGTGTGTGTGTGTGTGTGTGTGTGTGTGTGTGTGTGTGTGTGTGTGTGTGTGTGTGTGTGTGTGTGTGTGTGTGTGTGTGTGTGTGTGTGTGTGGTTACTTTGAATATGAACACATGTCCATCATACAAACCACCAACAGCCATAATTTGCATATGTTCTGTGGGTGTACAGTAAACATGTATGTCATACCAGGTATGTCTGTACTGCATTTGTGGTGTGTGTGTGTGTGTGTGTGTGTGTGTGTGTGTGTGTGTGTGTGTGTGTGTGTGTGTGTGTGTGTGTGTGTGTGTGTGTGTGTGTGTGTGTGTGTATTAGTGTATTTGTGGGTCCATTATAGTGTAAGCTGAGAGACCTGTGCATCTTTTAGCGGTGGATGAGATGAGATGACACTGTGGGTTTATAGGAGGGGGGAGGAGGGCAATCAAGAGATACAGGGAGAGAGAGAGAGCGAAAGGGAGGGGGATAGAGAGAGGGATGGAGGGAGGGAGGGAGGGGGTTAGCGTACAGCGTCTGCTGAGCTGAGGGTGGTGTGATACGGAGGCCTGTGAGGTAGAAAAGAGGCCGCGGCGCTTCTCCCTCGTTCGCCTCGGCTGTAATCTCGCCAGTGGCAGTACATATAAGAAGGTAATCACCGGTTCTCCCAGGGTGACGTGATAACCGCCCGAGGCCCCCTAGACAATACAGACACACACCACCACACCGGCTCCCAGCTGGCCTGCCTCCGACTCCTTGTAAGTGCTAACCGGTCCCTGCTAGCATGTACCGTATAGCATGCCTCTCTCCACTGCCTGGCCCACAGCTGCTGCTCTGCTGTAGTGGTCTCACTGCAGAGCGTTCGCAGTCTGCATCTCGCTGGTACACTTCCTCCTCCTCTCTGCTCCCTTTCTCACTCGCTTTCTGCTCTCTCGCTCATTCTCGCTCTATCTTTTCACACGTTCTGCTCTCCCTTTCATTCCATCTCTGTGTTTTTTTCCCCTTCTCTCTCTCTCTCTCTCTCTCTCTTTCTCTCTCTCTCTCTCTCTCTCTCTCTCTGTCTCTCTCCCCCTCTCTCTCTCCATTGGCAATACGATGTATGAAGCTACCATCATCACTGCTTTCCATTGTCACACTGTAGCAGTGTCATGTGTGGCTCATTTAACTTCATTGTTAGTGACGAATGATCGCATTTAATATGACATAATAGTATTAAAATATAGTATAGCCAAGGTATAGTATTGTATATTAATGATAACTCAGGTACTTCTCAACATGGGGTCCGATGACCCCTAGGGGTCCTTGGGGGGGGGGGGGGGGGGGGGTTCCAGGCGAGCCCCAGGCTAAATGATTGATAGATAGGAACCAATTGGACCCTTATGGGTCATTTGGTTTCCATTTGTATACTATCAGAGTTAAATTAACACTGAGGATTTTACAGTGTAGATTGGGGTCCCAGAGATACGAAATAAATCATATCAAATGGGGGTCTGTGAACTAAAGTTCCACGCAGCACATAGACATACGTGGGCTGGTGGTTATAACTGAGGCTCCTAGTGACAGTGACAGGAACAGTGGTGACAGGGGGAGTGGGGTCTTATCTCCTGGAGGGTGGTCCCACTTGGGGGGGGGGGGGATAAAGAGGTCAAAAGGAGAAGGGTTGCACAGAGGGCTTTGCGAGACAGATTTATAAGAACACACACTTGAATGCAGATAGAAAATATGTAATATCAAGTTTTTGTTCCTGTGACAAAACGGGTGACAAGAAAGAAAGCGAGCAAGAGAAAACGCACTCAGGATATCTTTAAATAGAGAGAGGAAGTGGCATGGAGGTGGGGGGGGGGGTGGGTTACTCTTGGCCATCCGTCTCTCTGGGCTAATAGGCCTGTAATCTCCAGGCAGGTCTAATCGCCGGTGACGCTCCGCAGATGGGGAGAGGGGGCGGGACCAGCGGACCGTGTGGTGACGTTTCATCCTCACTCGAGTCACTGAGGACACAGGAAGTCTGGCTCGTCCTGTGCACAAAACGCAGCTCCCTGAGAGACGCTGGGTTTCAGTGGCATTCAATTTGTGACATTTTACAAGCCGTCCCTCTGGGGGACGAGAAACTGAGCCCTCAGAAGCACTTTCCATTTTGATTAGTTAAGTCACTTGTGGGAATCCTAATGCATTGTGGGTGGTTAGACGTCCTCTTTATCGCATTTCTAAACACATTTGCTTCTGTGAAAGGCTTGACGATCCCACCCGCTATTAATGATTCATTGTCAAACTCTAAGTTTGTCGTTGATCCTACTCCATTCATCATCTTTGCTGTCCAATTCAAGAGCATCTGTTGCCATTTCAAGCGTTTCCCTACACTGTAAAATCCTGAGCTTAATTTAACGCTCTCAGTGTTAAATTAAGCTCAGGATATTATTGTGCAGGATCTCAGGTAGGCTTTGAACATTCAGGGGTCTTGCATGGATTGCTGTAAAGCTACAGTTAGTCATTCAAATGTTCATTCAATTCAATGTTCATTCATTCCAGTGCACAGTATATGTGCCCTAAATGTTTATCATTGAGGACATTAGATATTATATTCCATCAGTGTTTGACTGTACACATATGTAGCCCAGAGTGTGTGTGTGTGTGTGTGTGTGTGTGTGTGTGTGTGTGTGTGTGTGTGTGTGTGTGTGTGTGTGTGTGTGTGTGTGTGTGTGTGTGTGTGTGTGTGTGTGTGTGTGTGTGTGTGTGTGTGTGTGCGTGCGCGTGTGTGGTGTGCGTGTGCGTGTGCGTGTGCGTGTGCGTGTGCGGTGTGGTGTGGTGTGGTGTGTGTGTGTGTGTGTGTGTGTGTGTGTGTGTGCACGCACGCGACGGTGCACATAACACAAACACACATTAAGTGCAACGTGAATTCAAAAATTAGACCATAACCATAATTGGGATCATGAGAAAAATGCTTTGCATTGTAAAGAGCATGGTCACCAGTATCCACATTACTCATTCTACTGTAATGCCGTTTTTTCCCACAGATTGATGTGCCCACTAGCTTGCCAAAGGCCACTTCAGATAAGGGGTTGTGCCTAAAGTTTAGCTGATATACGTCCGTCTGTTTCTCTTAGTTTGGAAAAGCATGATAGAGTGAGACAGCACAAATCAGTCACAGAGACGCAGTGTCTGGTGAAAAGCCTGACCATTGCCAGAGTTTGGCGTCTGATGCTGATCCCAATTTTGGAGAGTCTACTATTACCAATGTTTTGACTGATATTTTGTCATAAGAGTATAATGTTCTAAACTATTTGAAAAACTTTGATTGAAGTTTCTATGTCAGAACATTTAACTATAATATACACGTAAGTAAATATACATGTAAACTGAACTGAACCGATCTACAAGCCTGTAGATAAACTCTTTAAAAAAAATCTTAACCTATAATGGCATGCCCAAAATAGGGACGCCAAGTTGAAAATGGTTAAAAATCGTGACACATTGGCTGCATACTTGCCGAAACTGATGTTGTTAAAAACTCAAATAATGACAAGAAGTGCGTTCGGAAATACAGCACTGAGCGCACTGGCCACTGGTGCGCAATTTCCGAACGCACCCAATATATATATCGGCCGGACCAATATATCGCTCTGGCTGTACTGGCTCGCTCAGTCAGTTATCTCACAAACAACATCCCAAGTTTTAATGTCTGGACAATATCCTTCTGCAGAGGCAATTTCATAGTCAATGAAATACTGCTGAGACGTGATTATTGCTGGTCGAAGACCTTACTCAATACCCCGCCAGGATGACTTGAAATATAGCCAGCCTTGGCAATTGTTGTTGGTTTCTAAGGAGACTTTATCAGTGTGAAATAGAATCGATAAGGTTTTGAAATGATTTCTTACGTGGCTGAAATTTATCTGATCACAGATGCTTGTAAAATGTGAAGCAAGGTGAAAGGACTTTTAAGATGAGCTAAAAATGCTATCTTTGTGTTTCGTGCCCGATTTCTAACCTGGCAATGTTAAACCCCATACTAACAATGTTTCTTGTTCATTTCCAGCTGCAAACCTGTGTTAGGTGACTTTTCCCCTCTGTGGCCTCGGTCTCATTACTATAATATCTACTATAATTAAAGAAAAAAACGTCCCGAGGAAAAAGGCATTAAAAGTATGTACCTTTTGACAATGTTAAATCTTTTAAACCGACCCCTGTCATGTCACTTAAGTATATCTTCTCTCTGACCTTGGCTTCCGGTCTCTCTACACCTAATTATAAACAAAATCATCAAATCAATCACCGAAATCTAAATTGTCCTCGTAAGTAATTAACCAAAACTTTGCTGCAAATTAAAGTGCCTCATCAAAATGTCCAAATGCAAGGAAACTACAATATGACCATGAAGACTCTCTTTGCTGAGTAAACATTTGAACTACACTGAACACAAATCTTTGCACTGGGGCACCATAAAAGTCGTTTGGATTTTCTTTTATTTATTCAAACCTCTTTGAAGATCTGTACTTTAGACTTACAAAATTGTTTTTCTTATTACTCATAAATAACCCACTATTCAAGTTTCAAAGAGATTGTATTTGTCACAAGGTCATACTGTACTAGTATGTGCAGTAGAATGTTGGTGTGGCATACTGTACACTGCCACGCTGTGCTAAAAATTACTAACATAATAAAAACCAAGGTATAATACATAGTATTAAGTAAGTAATATAGTTATAAAAACCTAGGGTATTCTAATAGTATAGTGTAAAGTGTTGAAAGAGACCTTATTGTTGTGCATAAATACAGCATCAATATACACAGACATTGGTGTAGAGAAGGACCATAGACTATATATAGTACAATTTAGTTGGAAATGCAACTTCCCTGGGTTACTGAGGTAGTATATACTGTATATGCAGTATATATATATTGAAGCCACAGGACAATATACAGAATAGAGAACATACAGAATATAAGTGGAAGAATAAATGAGCAACCGGGATATACAGAATGTACATTCATACAGTAGAAGTAACCGTACATGTTATAACTACAGCAATTCAATCGGAACTAATACAACCCAAAGAATGTACAATTTGTGGAAGAGATGTCACAATAGCAAACGAAAATGTGTGCTGTTTTTGGAGCTGTTGGAGGAAAAGCAGAAGTGAGGACATTTCCTCAGTGCTAATTTAAGAGAGTGTAAAAATGGTCCTGGTAGTTTAGGAGTGTAAAAATGGCCCTGTAAGGGAACATTTGCACACACTCTGAGTTAAATTAGCACAAAGGTTGTCACCTTTTTGATAGATGCTAGTTATACTGTGCAGATAGATTTACAGAATGTTGGTTACTTGTTGACATGTTTTGTTATTTAGATTTCTTTTTGCTTGAACACAAATGTTAAGAATATTATTTACATAGCATGTTGTTTAGACAGATACTAGGTTTTATGTTCACCTGGTATCCTAGTTTCTTTGAAGCACTACATTGTTCTCTTTGCACTCTATTTATGAGGCCAGTCGTTTGTTAACTAAGGTTCATGCCATTTAATCTGATTTTGCACTTGCAAATAATTCTGGATAAGAGCGTCTGCTAAATGACTGTATTGTACATTGTAAATGAAAAGGTTCTATAGGGACAGTAAAGAAAACTTAACTCGACTTCTCTTGCCTGCAGTGCAAAGCCCTGTTGTGTGAAAATGGATTGGATTGGAAAAAATAGAGAGTGAAAATACTCTCTCTTCCACTTAAATTAGCACTGAGGATTTTGCAGTGCAGGAGGATGTGAGCGAGGTCAGTGATGCCGTTCTCGTGCAGTGGTTCTGTGGGTCATTGTGGGATGCTGCTGTGCTGACATGCTGTTCTCACCTCAGCTGTAGCAACAGTCCTTGTGCACTTAAAGACCTGCATGTGTGTGTGTGTGTGTGTGTGTGTGTGTGTGTGTGTGTGTGTGCGTGCGTGCGTGCGTGCGTGCGTGCGTGCGTGCGTGCGTGCGTGCGTGCGTGCGCGCGCGCGCGTGTGTGTGTGTGTGTTGTGAATGAGTGTAAACGGCCGTCCACACCAAGAAAATAACTATGAAGATATACTGTAATGATGTGAGCACCACACTGATGAACGATAGCATTCTGTAAACATGTTGGAACGTGAGAGATGTGTTGAATATGATTCCCTGTACATTTGGATGGATTCAGTTTGGCTGTCAGTGTTTCTACTGCTCATCAAATCTCTCTGAAAGCGATCCCCAACCTTATCATTCACCATTGTCATTGTCGTTATAGATTTAGTGTGGACTCTACCATCCACTTGAGTTGGAACCATTTTTAAAACAATACATTTACAGTTATCATTATAGTTATCGATCTTGGTGTAGACAACCCTTAATGCTTACTTTATATTCCGTGGTACGAAAAAGTATGAATCAGGCACAAGACAGGTAAAGTCAGAGAGAGAGAGAGAGAGAGAGAGAGAGAGAGAGAGAGAGAGAGAGAGAGAGAGAGAGAGAGAGAGGGGAAAGTAAGCCAGGTTACTATCGAACAATGAATTTACAACAGGACACTGGACACTTGCACCCCCCATAGAGAATGGCTGCTGCCCCACTGTGCAGCAGAGGATGACACAGCAAGACTACTCTGCCACATTGTGATTGTCAGTCAAAGGAAAAGAAGGACTATGTTTATCAAGGCAATATTATTTTATAGCATGAATACAGCATTAAAAAAGTGCAACGGCATGAATAATGAATTGGGGGGGGGGGGTATTACTAGTTTCACCATTAAGGCAGCATAAATTCACATACTCTTAACTCTGAAAACATTAAGGGTCCATCAGCCATGTCATCTAATCTAATCCACTTAAAGACCTTGCAAATGTATCCTTGGATTAAGGGTGAAATAATAATAATGATTATTATAAATTGATTGATGTGACACTTTCAAAAACAATCATTTATAACCAGCTTAACACAGCCTCTATATTATTGCGTATTTTTTATAGCGTATTAAAAAAGCAATCATTATTAAAGCAATTCTAAACAAGGTACACTTTCAATTGTGTTACAAAACAAAACATTGACATTATGAGGTAGGCTGTGGCAATGTCTCTTTTTGGTCAGAGCTTAGTCAGCTTGAGATGAGGCATTTTCCGAAGAGCTTGAAATGGTCACATGAGGTTGGCTTTAGAAGCCTGACACTGCATCTCAATGTGTGAGCTTGTAGACCTGCTATTTTAGCTTAAGCCTTATATACTTTGATGTATGACAAACAGATGATTTACTGTACAAGCTCACAAAAATTAAGCATACTAGGGCAATGGGCGCTGGGAACACACATCCTCCAGTTATGTACAGTACCTGTTGTACCCGTTGTCAGTACTGAGTACTTAGTGCAGTTGTGAGCTTGTAGATCGGCTATTTTCGACAAAGACATTAGTGGAGCGGGGAAAAGGGGTTGGGTTAAGGGGGCCTAATATTAGTAGTAGGGGTGCCCTGGGGGACCACGGTCAATAAAGTTTATAGGGTTTAAGTGCTTAACACACACTTTGCCGATCATTTAAATCATTGGAGTGCACACACACACACACACACACACACACACACACACACACACACACACACACACACACACACACACACACACACACACACACACACACACACACACACACACACACACACACACATACATACACACACACACTCAAACATACACATGCAGAACAACAGAACAACACATGCAGAACAACAGAACAACACAGCCTGTGTGGAACCAATGAAGGGTTTTCATTGCTCTTGTATCTTTCTATAATAGCATTTTTAAAAAGAAGTTCTACTTTGCCATAAAAGGAGAGAGCCAACCCCAATAAGCACCAAAAAGCTATTTTATAGGACAATAATCATCTATATCCTACTATCCTACTTCATACTAGCCTACTATAAAATTAAGAAGTCATGCTGTCCTGGTGCATTTTTCACCCTCATGCATGCACCCTCAGTGGGTTGGACAATCATCTGAACACTTTCCCCACATTTATGCTGTTTATTACCATTTTTGCTATGGAATATGTATTCTCATAATGCCTAGAGTAGACCCATAGCCCGGAACGCCATGCAGGGGTTTTATTGGTTGATGTTTGGTTGTGAGGGTGACAGTGGTGCGTGATTTGGGACCGCACTGGGGATTTGGGGAAACCACAGAGAAATAGATGGAGACGTCTTGTGCATCCGTTCGCTGTCAACCTTTGTGGTGAAAATACGCTAGTCTGTTATATAGGTTAATAATTGCTTGAATGGCCGTGCTCTCTCTCTCTCTCTCTCTCTCTCTCTCTCTCTCTCTCTCTCTCTCTCTCCCCCTCTCTCTCTCTCCCCCCCTCTCTCTCTCTCTCTCTCTCTCTCTCTCTCTCTCTCTCTCTTTCTCTCTCTCTCTCTTTCTCGTCTCGAGCTGATGATGATGATGATTGTTAAAATACGCTACGCTATAACAATTTGAGGTATTTTTTACTTTATTGGAGTATTTCCAGTTTTCTGTACTTTTAGTTCTACTCCAAATACATCTCACAGAGACAAATATTGTACTTTTATTCCATTACAATTATTAGTAAACTTTAGTTACTAGTTACTTTGTAGATTTTGATTATTATTACAAAACATACTTCAGCCCTATATACTGTATATTTTGGCCATTTGAAAATAGCCGATCTACAAGCTCACAATGCCTTGCGATTTGACGCATTGTGAGCATGTAGATCGGCTCCGGGCGCTTGGTTTCCCCAAATCCCCAGTGCGGTCCCAAATCACGCGACAGTGGTAGGGGTGTGTGATTTGGGCTCTTGAGTCCCGCCCCTCTATGAGTCCATTGGTTGCTGTTGCTTAGTTGGACAAAAGTCCTCTCTCTCCATCCACTACCATTGAGAAAAATGTGTTTTTCATTTGCCTCGTAGTATGGAGCTCAACATTGGGGAACTTTGTCTGGGCGTCAACCAATAGGAAAGACACACCGTGGTCGACCCTATTTGGCAGGCATTTCGCTTATAGTTTTCTTTTCGTAAGCCAACCATCACATATGCAAGGGATAATGCATGGGGAGGTAGTCATTATTGAAATTTAAAGCCCGACAGGGCGATTAACCACCGAGGCGCAGCCGAGGTGGTTAATCGCGCTTATTACACGGCTACTTAATAAATACATTAATACATTTACCCAAAAGTAACAACAAAACGAAGTATTTCCTTGCTTACGGCAATGAAAGTATTCCATAAGTATTGGGCTGGGCGGACAAGTTCGCCTCGCAAAAACAAATGACAAAATGGAAAAAAACTCGCCCCAAAACACACTCGCCCCCCATTCTATTTACTGCCGATTTGCCTGTAATACCGCCGGATTTGCCCCGGGGCGACTGTGTTTTGGGGCGAGCGTTTTGGTATTCCCCCGTTGTTGTGCCACGATAAACAAGGAAGCGCAGTGGATCAAATAGAATGACTTCTCGGTTATTGCATCGTCTATTTCTCACTTCAAATGTTTTCAAAAACATTCTTGAGAGCAACGTTTAGTTGTAAATGACATTGTTTGTTTGTTTACATGGCTGTCATGTTGGATAAAGCATATAACCAAGCAGCACAGGTTGACATGAGCAGGTGTTCTGAGTCTCTGATTACACAGCGGTCCGTTATAGAGCTCATCGGTCATTATCAAGAAATAATGACCGATGACTGACCAATCAGAATCGAGCATTCAACCAAGCCGTGTAATAAAAGTATATAAGAACTACATACCAGAAAACTGGCACTGCCCACAACCTGGGAAATGTAGGGGTTTGACGCCTTGACATGCGTTGACTACTTGACTTCAACATTTATTATGCAAATGTGTGCGGTCACACATGTATTAATGCAGGGGAGTGGCCAACACCTGCCAAGGCGAAATACCCACATCAAAGTTCACCAAAGGTGAACTCCACATGAGGCACGTGGCGCGAAATTGCTTTGCCGCCGGAAGCTCCCTCCCCTTCGCCTGCATAGAATGGAAGTGAGCGGGAGGCAAATATTAAAATTGTGTATGTGTGAGTGTGACCATATCCATATGCTGGATATGGCCCCGGGGCTATACTCACACATATCACACGAGAGAGAGAGCTGGCTCAACTGTGCAAAGTTATAAAGGACTTTTGATTTAAACACATAGCAAGCAGCGGGCCGTGCAAGGCTGGGCTATATACTGTAGACTTTGCACATTAATATAAACCTGTGTTGTTGTTTATGTGTGTGTGCGCCAATAAAGTGCAGAAGTTTTAATTACAAAACGGTCTTGTTAATTGTGTCGGCAAGAACCCACATTAGCACTCATTGTTATCCTACTATAATTCTAGTAACCTCTGTCTGTAGTGGGTCTGTAGTGGGAGTAGGTGAAGCTACCCGGTTCTCCTCAGTGGCTGGACCAATTGCTCTGATTTTGCACACAGCCATTGACCATTACCATCTGAACTTAACTGTGAAGCCCGTTTTTCAATTTCATCAAATCTCAGCTTCTTATTAGCGTTTATGTGTAAAACACTGTCGCCATGGTTACGGGGCTGCCCAGCTATGGGACGAACTGCCTCCCGGGTTGCCAGATCATGTGCGCATATCCCCCCACGGATGCGTCGACCGGGTATGGTCTAGTAGTAACTAATTGGCAGATGGGGCATTTACAGTATACAGTTACATGGGCAGTATCAGTGTGTTGGTCAATTATTTTATAATTGCACATGGGCATTGACCAATGTAAGCGTTTTAAGTCTAGTTGGGGTGCATGCATATCCGGGTATGGATGGACTAGTGAGGAGATTTATTAATCTCGTATAAACCTGACAGAGTAATTTTCATCAAGGTCTACTCTAGTGTCATTTGATTTAATTAGGAATACTTCACTGCTGTAAAAGTATGGTACTATAATGATACTATCAATAGAGATCATAATCATAATAATAATGATAAAGTGAATAACATGACATTTTGATGTGCTGTCAGATATACGATTTCCTCAAGTCGGACAGTCTCCTGTCTGCTGGCAATCGTGCTGGGGAAGCAGTGGTTCAGGAGGTAGAGTGGCCGTCTAGGAACTGCAGGTTCCCGGTTCGATGCCCAGCTTTTCCTGGCTCTGTGTCGAAGTGTCCTTGAGCAAGACACCTAACCCCTAACTGCTCATGATAAGCAGGTTATTACCTTGCAACGGTTTCCTCCATCGTCTGTGTGTGAATGTGTGAATGTAACACACACTGTAAAGAGCTTTGGATGAAGACACTATAGAAACCCAGAGCAATTAACCATTCAGATCCATTCATTACAAATCGACCTTTGGAAATAATAAAGTTGACCTTGACCTGTAAGAGGCACAGTGACCAAGACAAGTGACAATATATATAAAGAAGAAAACTACAGTCTCTCCATATTTCCCATTCAGTCCTTCATCTGCTCACCTTGTCTCGCTCTGCCTCTCTCTCTCTAGTGTATGTACAGTATGCATGTATGTGTGCGTGTGTGCTTAAGGCTGCATGTTACCCTAATGATCTGAATTCGTAAATCAGTGGATTGTCTATAGGTCATAGGTCCCCTTAGGTCGTCTTGGGCTGGCCTACTTGTTGTCCCTAGAGTTGCAACAAAACACAGTATGCAACTCTACGGTATGCGCCATGGGATGAGGAGAGTGTGGAAATCAGCCATGGGAGAAGACATCAAGAGGCGGCTGTTTGTAGTCAGTACTGCTGTATGGGGCTGAGCCATGGACCCTTACAGCACAACAGGAAAGGGCCCTGGATGGAGTCTACACAAGAATGCTACGAATGGCACTAGGCGTCACATGGGCGGACCACATCATAAATGTGGTTCTCTGGGGACTTACCATGGGTCACAGAGAAAGTCAGAGAGAGAAGGATGAGGCTGGCAGGGCACTGCGTCAGGCACCTGGAACTAGTGGCAAGCAAACACACACTATGGGAGCCAACCCAGGGCAAAGCCAGGAAAGGCAAGAAGCGCACCAGCCACATAGACGCACTGCAGTGTTGTTAGCTTAGCTAACAACAGTGTATAGCTCAAGACCCTGATGCTAGATAGGAGAGTGTGGAGGGCAGCGATTCAGGAGTCCCCTGTTGGTGTTGGCATTGATGCGTTCTTTCAAATCCATCGCTTGTGTGGTGCAATTCAAAAGATCGCATATATGCGTTCTTTTGAATTTTCATTGTTTTATCTGTGATCGCCCTGTTCTGTTTATTTTTCATCATAGGTTTCGTTTTCCACACACACACGGGGATACGGTTTCATGACGCAGATTCCGTTTCCGGTTCTCTTTTTTTTCCCCGGTCATTTTAGGCCAGAATAGGGAAAAACACGTTTTTTCACACGGTATAAAAAAGCTCCACTTCTATTTTCTTAAGTCTGGGTGCCGAACAGTCATCGTAGTCGTGTATCACATCGTGATACACGACGTGTATCACATCGTGATACACGATGTGATACTGATCGGACGTTTTCGCCCGATCAGTGATTGTCGAAAACGTCACATCCGGTTATGACGTATTGACAGTTTGAGCCTCTTTGGGGGGGTCGAGCGAGTCAGCGAGTTATCAAGGTGTCTATTTGCTGCTCTCTGCTGGTAGATCTGTCGTATGTGTTTAAAACCACATCCAGACAATTTATTTGAATGAAAAATTACAAAATAAAATAATAAAAAAACACGCAAATCGCTGGCACAGGGGTGAGTACATTATGAATAAACTCTGGCAGTCAATGTGTTAAGACTTTGACAGGGGCCAGTTTGTAATTGCAGCCTCTTGAAGGTGTTTTTTAGGGCGGTTTTGAAAGTGAGTATGGTTTTACACTCTTTTACTCCTTTAGGTAGGGCATTCCACATTTTTGTTGTATAGCATGAGAAAGAGTTCATTCCCTTGTTTGTGCCAAATCTGGGTTGAACATGATCAGTGAGCTGCCTCTGGCGTTATGATTATGGACTTAATTTACGTTTTTTGACAGTTACATGGGTATCCCAATGTTGTGGTGTATCTTGTAGACCAGGCCCATTGCATTGCTTTACTCTGTCCTCAACCCTGAGCCATCCAACCCTGGCAGAATGAGCAGGGGTCTATACTTGATCCCCTCCTTTTTTCCCTCTACCCCTAATCTCTTCGATCTACAATCTCAGAAGGCATCACAGATCTGATATTTTGGCCAAATCTTCACCTATTTTTGCTGAATATTCACCTGTTATGACATGCCCAGAATAGGGTTAAAAGGGGTTACATGGGGCATCAAAAAGTTGTTTTGGGTGCGTTTGAATAGAAAACCAACTAAAGTGATTGGCGTTAAATGTATGCATATGCACAAATGTCTTCAATTTAAGACATCTGTGACACAGCTGTCTTAAATTAAAGACAACATTCTTGCTTTGATCTATATTGGAGGCCATTCTCTCTCTAGACACTGTAGACCTCTCCCTGTGGTGCTCTGTGGAAATCGTCAGTATAAATAACTTGTATTTATCATTCAGCAGCCGAAAGTTACATACAGAAAACACAAATAACACCCGACAACCACCAGTGGACTGTTGTTTTGAGGCTCTCTAGCCCAGGGACATTGGTGTGTGGGTATATCTTTACTGCTGATCACTATATATAAACCTGGCACAGTGGCACAGTGTTATTGCTGTGCCCAGGTGTACCAGGACACTGCCTGTCAACATTGTAATACAATAAATATACACTTCCACTCTTATACTGGGTTGGTCCTGCACAGTAAAATCCCTAGTGTGAATTTAACCCTGAGTGTAAAAATAGACCCCCATTTGGGTGAATATGCTAGCGGTATGAACGTCTGTCCCACAGCTATTAGGGCACAGGTTTGATACCTCTTGTGTCCATCATGTGTTCAGTATAAGCAATGTTTACTGTTAACCACTTAAGCCCTATATGCTGTACTTCGTCATACAACAATTACCAAAAACAGCAGATCTGTAAGCTCACAACATGTTGCATCATGATGTCTTATACATTTATTTTATCTATTTTTCAAATATATTTTTTAATCTGAGAATTTTGTTAAAGTGACCCTTCGACATTGTCCAATTAAATATGAATGTGTAAACAAGTAGGAAGCCCGCCATGGTGCGGCAGTTTGTCCCACATCGACGTTTAGTCCTGCACATGCGCCATTCATGTAGCCGGCCATTCGCCGTCCCCTCTATGATGACACAGCAGAAACCTGTCCCCTCTATGATGAGTGATACACAGCAGAACAGCATGAGGCCATTCCCTGTCCCCTGTATGATGACACAGCAAAACGTGAGGCCATTCCCTGTCCCCTCTATGATGACACAGCAAATCGTAAGGCCATTCCCTGTCCCCTCTATGATGACACAGCAGAACAGCATGAGGCCGTTCTGTAGCAGACAGCCAATTGGTAGGGAGGCCGTCTTGGAATCAAAAGGTTCCCGAGTTCGCCCCCCCCCACCCCCCTAGCCCGGCCCGTGTCCCTAAGCAAGATACATAACCCCTAACAGCTCCCCACCGAGCCCTCTTCAGCGAGCAAGCCATCTGCTGGGTCAATGCAGAAAAGTAATCCCCCTCAGGAGGACAATATACAGTAGTACTCTTTTCCCCCCTGTCCCCGTTATTATGACATAGCAGATCAAAATGAGGCCTATAGCAGATCCTGTCTTCATTTGAGTGGGTCATCTCCTATAGGCACGGTTCCCTGATGTTCTGTGTGTATACGTCCGTGCATGCGTGCATGCGCGCTCGCTCGCGTGTGTGTGTGTGTGTGTGTGTGTGTGTGTGTGTGTGTGTGTGTGTGTGTGTGTGTGTGTGTGTGTGTGTGTGTGTGTGTGTGTGTGTGTGTGTGTGTATGCATGCATGCATTGCATGCATGTGTGTATTGTACTGTATGATCTCCATGACAGCACATAATATCAAGCTAGGGCTAAAAAGAAACAGGACAGATGACCATGTGATTCAAACAAATGCAAACCAATTAACACATTATGCAATTTTGAGGGACATTATAATCCATTGTGGATATTTATATGCGTCATGCTTTGTGTGGAGCATTCTCTTCTGTAAACGTGTTTTAAATGTTTCCCTCTTCTCTGAAACACAAAGTTCACAAAGCACACACATCCAAACCATAACATCGCTGTTGCTTTTTAAAATAGAAATAGAGTCTGCAGACTGGATCATGGTGTATTTATTAAAAAAATATATATATATCTTTTGTCAAAATAAGTGTTACATAGCTCTTTATTTCCATAATAAAAATTGTCCCAGAGTATTTGTTCAGTAACAGGGGTCTCCCTGTCTCTATAGCTCTTTAGTAAACAGAAAACACATTTTCAGGTCGGGATACCAATTTCATCCAATCAGGAGAGTGAACTTATACAGAACTAGAGGTTCGGGCCGCTACACAGCCTTCTCACCCTTACGTCGCACTGTCAATCCGACCAATATGTCTGAGTCATAGTGGTGGGGGCTATACATTTTAAAAATATAAAAAAATCAATACATTATGAAAAAAAAAGAAAATTGTAAGAACTAGTAAAAAATATCAGATCTGAAAGCTCACAACGCATCTGCGTTGTGAGCTTGTAGATCGACTGTTTTCACTAGTTTTGGTCCCGGGGAGAAATCAGTGATTACTATCACAATATCAGTCTAAGGAAGAGCAGAGACGCTTGAAATGTTAACTAAATCAATACACTGTGGGAGCATGCATGATCCAGTTTGCAGACAATATATTTCTATTCCTTTTTCTTAAAAAAGGTCAGTATCAGTTCCCTATTAACACATGTAACTGACCTGGGTATAATACGTACCAGACATTGACGGGATGCAGTTAATTTCTCATTTAGGGTTACTGGAACTGACTGTAAAAAAAAGTCCGGAATTAAAAGTACCAAAAGTAGAAAGTACTCATTTTGCAGAGTGTCCCATTTCACAAGTTTTCAAATGTATAAATTGTATACAAATCTTTTGAAAATAGCAGATCTACAAGCTCACAATGCGTCACATTTTGACGCATTGTGAGCTTGTAGATCGGAGCTCGTAGATCGGTATATAAGGTTGAAGTGGTTAATGTATGTTTTGTAATAATAATCAATATCTACAAAGTAACTAGTAACTTAAGTTTTCAAATAATTGTAGTTGTATATTTGCCTCTGAGATGTAGTGGAGTAGAAGTAAAAGTACTGGAAAAAAATGTTTTACTTAGTTACATTACACCACTGTTTTGGGGCCAAATCACAGTCCAGTGAAACTACGACAGGGAATTGACACACATGCAGATCGGTGGTGGGAATTATGAGCAATCGATTATGAGCAATAGTAGTACTTTCATTTCATGGTATAGAGCGATGTTATTTCGCAACACATTTACATATGAAAGAGGAAGTTGAGGTTCTCAATACCATAACTATTTATCTATATAGAGAGAGAGAGAGACAGAGACAGAGACACAGACACAGACACAGACACAGACAGAGAGAGAGTGAGAGAGATGAGCAGGCTGGTAGTTTTGATATAGCACTGTCATTGCTACAGTATGCAGAATTCTGCATGCTTGCTGGGAAATGCATGCCTCACGGTTGTGCCAGTAACCACCACCATGCACCAACTGGAAGAACCACCACATATACAGACAACAACAACTGTCTGACTTTTCTCATATCCCCCTCTGAGCTCTCATCTCTGGCAGCCTGCGGATCTGACTCAAGGTGAGGAGGGCCACATCCACATTCTGCCCAAAATGAGAGCACATAGACAGATAGGAGAAGTGCAGATACTCTGTGGTGTCCATATCTTCTTCATTTTCTTTCGGCTAATTCCCAACACGTGTCGCCACAGCGGATCATCTGTTTGCATCTGTTTCTGTTCGGCATAACACCATTGGTCAGATGATGTGGGTTGTGGTATGAGTCAATGGCTTTGCTGGGCAGAAAAATGAATCATCACAGCTAACCATTGTTTAACGGTAACCTTATCTGTCTGTCTGTCTGTCTGTCTGTCTGTCTGTCTGTGCGAAAGAGAGGGAGTGGAGAGAGAAAGAGAGAGATCTTGGTCAGCATCAGTCAGTGCTTCAGTTAAACACCACTCCTCTTCCCCTGTGCTCTCCAGAGTTGAGTTCCACACTGATGGAGAAGATGCAGGCCCCGGAGCTGCTGAGTGGCCTGAGGATACCAGAGCTGGACGAGTTCAGCCAGTTCTTCCGCTCCCTGCCCACGTCCACGCTGGTGGGCATCGGCGCGCTGGCCGCCGTGCTGGCATACTGGCTGGCCACCCGCCCCCGCCCCATCAAACCCCCGTGCGACCTGCTCCACCAGTCTGAGGAGGTGCCCGTAAGTGTCAACGCTCACCTCCAAGGGAGAATGTCCTGCAAGGACTGCATGCATGCAAGATAATAATAATAATATTATTAATAATAATATAATAATAATAGAAAATAAGATGAGAATAATACAAGTTAAGAAACCGTAGACACCAGGGGTACAAACCCTTTATCGGCATTGGGAAGTGTGCAGAATATGGGGGGGAGAATAATTTAGTAGCCAGTTCTATAGAATATGCAATAAAATGTATAGGCTACACATATATATGCAGGGGTGCACATAACTGGTGCGCAGGTGCGCATGCGCACCCAAAATAAAAAATGCGCACCACATCAGGCGACGTGAGGCGCTTTTGCGCACCAACAGCTGGGACAGGAATTTCGAAGCTTTTATTTTTTAGCAAAAATAAAAAATAAAAGCCTGGAGATCGAGGCTAGGAATTTACTTTCTGAAGCCACACTCACACAATCACTCTAAAGCACCCGTCGGCTCCATGTACAGCCATTAGGCACAGGGGTACATCGCCTCGCATTGCCTCGTTGCGTGCACGCAGCCAGCAGCGGCTGTTAGAGGCACTCGTCACCGATGATGAACGCACCGTAATGGTGCAAAATATGCCGTGAACGTCCCAATCTGGCGGATAAAATCAGCGCAGCAGCACAGGGCACCAACCTTGGGGGCTTTATCTAACAGCGTGAGAAAAAAAAAACGGCGAAAATCGGCGGAATTTAGAAGCAGAGCGTCCTTTTCTTCTCCCCCGCCCCCCCCCCCCCCCCGTTGACAAAACTGTCCGGTGGGCACCGTGCTGACCCCCCCCCCCCCCCGTTGACAAAACTGTCCGGGCTCACCCCCCCCCCCCCCCCCCCGTTGACAAAACGGGACGGGCGCCATGCGCACCAAGTCACATGTCCAGGTGCTCTTCTGCGTACCAGACCTAAAAAGTTATGTGCACCCCTGTATATATGTATGTACATACATACACACACATACATTAATGCAATGTACAATATGTGAAAACTGCAAAGGGGTGTTTACAGATCGAAAGCATTTTTGTTTGGTTTGGTTTGGTTTGGTTTGTTTAGTTTAGTTTTGTTAGTTTAGTTTTGTGTTTTGCGTGTTCTCTCCTCCGCATCATCAGTGGACATACCCTAGGTGGGGTTGGCGAGAGGGCCTTTCCGTGTGGAGTTTGCATGTTCTCCCTGTGCCCCCTAGGGTAGGTACCCTCATAAAAAACATGCAGTAATACTGCATCTCTATACTGCCTCCCCATGTCAGCTGGGGCGCCTGATGGAGGGGAAAGGAACTGGTTAGAATAACGTGTTCCTTCCACGCGTTACGTCCTACCGGGGAAACTCCCCCTGCCAGGTGATAAAGCGGCCTGCTCACTCCTCATGCATTGAAGGAAGCATGAGCCCAGTTCGGGGCTCTCCCCAGGCTGGCAGAGGGAGAGTAGCGCCCAGTACAGCTTAGGCAATTGACACTGGGTGAAAAAGTCGGTCACAAAAATCGTGGGCTAAAAATTATGGGGTTTATGTGGGGTTTATAGTCAATCAACAGAGCATACTACAGTAGTATGTAGGGACACACCTCTACTGCCATGCTAGCCAAACCAAACCCACCCAGGCACCCACTGTGGTTTGGTTTGGTTTGGTTAGCAGTCACCCGTCACACTGTCCTGCCCTCTGTGTGGAAGCTGTGTGAAACTCCTTTCAACCTTTTCGGTAGCGTGCCTGTATTTGACATTTTTAAGCGTGTTGACAGTAGCTACAGTAATTGACGGGCCAGTAATAGCAACCTGACCTAGTTTGTGTACAAAACCACACGTGCACGGAGGCACGAAGGCACACGCGCACTCACACGCGTGAACCCGCGCACACACACACAGAGCAAGGACTCACATCTGCTTTGTGTGTCATGGTTCATTTTTTCTTGCAGCTCAAGCATATCCACATTTTTCACTTAATGCCCTGAAGCCTTTTATTAATGCTATGAACTGTTGGTCCCTCTAGGTTTTAACAATCCCCCCTCAATGCAACATAACAACATATAATGGATTCCAATGCATGGTGTTATGTTGAGGAGGGATTTTGCATTGAGGAGGCATTGTTATTGCTGGTCCAGCATTTTTCAGGACATTCCCAAAAATGTAATGAATGTCCCCAGGCACACCACGTCCCACGTGAACAGAACAATGTCCCGCATTTCAGTGATCATGGTTAGAGAGAGAGAGAGAGAGAGAGAGAGAGAGAGAGAGAGAGAGAGAGATAGAGAGAGGGAACACTAGTGTAACATCCGTGTCATAAATCAGTGCACAGTTGTGGTGAGGTGTGCTGAAGCTCTATACATGAGCAGCAAACTGGAAATGGACCAGCTTTATGATGAGTTGTGTGTTGCCATGGGTGCCAGAGATCTCAACAACAAGAGAATCCTGTCTCTTGTTGCTGAGTGCTCAAGCATACAGCCAAACATACTGAACATAAATACATACCTGGTATATTAATCATCCTATCACCAACACTTTTGTCAAGATGCTGTTTTCATTGATGAACCGATCAATGGAACCACTGCAGCGTTGCTGATCTAGTCAAAACTGAAATATAAGCGAAGGTGAACTACAGCTGCACATGCCACCCATTTAGCTTATCTTACTGTAGTTGCGTGCAGGTTGAAAATAGCCGATTTACAATCTCACGCTGCGATGCGTTGTATGAGCTTGTATATCTGCTATCTTGCTATATCACAATGGGGGGGGGGGGGCCAAGTTCCGCCACACCTCAACTGCCATGCTAACCAAACCAACCGACCCACTGTAGATTGGTGTGTCCATACATTGTATGCTCTGCAAGTAAGGAGCCTTTCGCGCTGTGTGGCCCATAGGGCAGAAGCCTATCTTTTGCTTCTGTAGCGTGAGTACTTGTGGTGTACAAGTACATTCCCTGGACATGACGCTAGTATGTCGCAGGGACATACCCCCAATCCAATCCTTGATGCTGAGTACCAAGCAGGGAGACATTGGGTGCCATTTTCTCATAGTCTTTGTTATGATCTGGCCAGGGGATTGGACCCCTAACCTCACAATCTCAGGGCAGACACTCTAACCACAAGGCCACTGAGCTGGTGGATAGTCTGTGGATTGACCATAAGCCCCACAAAACAAACCAAGCAACATGAAGTGCCAAAATATGAAGTGCCCAAATAATGACGGCAAAGCACACATTCTCGTACAATATTGTCCTTATGCAATGGTTACCAACAAAATAAAATATACAATCCAAATATATTCATATTGCACTCGGGTGGTGCAGTGGTAAGTCGCCTGCCCACCACCACGGAGGTTGTGGGTTCAAATCCACAAGGTTCATCCGCCTTTATCGCGTGTTTACACGAACACAATTGGCACGTCTTCAGGGGAGGGAAGCCAGGCAGAGAGGGTGATAATTGTCACTGCACATATTCCTACTGGCTGGGGCGGTGCCTGTCAGCAGGGAGTGTTGGGTGGGAGGAGTAAGACGAAGGCTCTACGTCCTCCTGGTGGGGACTCCTGGGGAGTCAGTAGGATACAACAGTGTTGTATCCTCCCCACACCCCACACTCCTCCCCACACAGTGAGTGGGGAGGTATAACGACTAAATTGGGGAGGAAAAGGGGTAATTTATTTTAAATGTATTCATATTGTTGGGCAATTCGCTTTCCTTTTTATTTTTCCTTTTTTTTGGGGGCTATTGTTATCTCTATTTCCCTAAAAACACATTTCTAGGCCCTGTTGAATCAGCTAGCCTTAACTAATGCTTTCTAGAGATTGGGGGATTTCCAAAACTGAATAAATACCACCCATATAAAAACAAAACCTGCCTTTCTAGCTCAATCGTGTTCTAATGAAGACACATGCTGATTTTTTTTCTTTTTCCAGTGTACAGATGTACACAGATGTAGTCACTGTGTATGCGAAATTCACATGTATTTTAAGTTAGTAGGATCAATGACGGAACCAATGTTTATAGCAATGGTGCATAAATCATTTGATCATGGTTAGGTTTGCTGTCATGCTGATTTGAGCACATTCTAAATGTCAAACAGTTCAGTTGGCCAATCAGTTTCCTTAGTCAGAACTACCTGTGGTAGAATACAGGTAATATAACCACTTTCAACCTGGTGTCTCTATTTTGGGCATGTTCTTATTTTGGCATTTCTAAAATCTTCCCTATACACGGGTATTTAAAAAGGGGGCCTGGACCCCGAGGGGGTCATCGGTGTTACTATAGGCCTGGGCACCACCCAATTTTTGTATGATAGGAGCTTTTTCCCAAAAAAAATACACATAGCCATTAATCCAACATATTAGCAATGATAATGACTGTGTAAACGAACAAACAAATTTAAAAAATATATACTGATGATAGTGCTGTCAAATGAATCTATGAAGCCATCAAAGCTGCAGCATCACTTGGAGGCAATCCATAGTCACTTAACCCAATGCTGCGTGTCACTTCCCTTCTCTCTCTCCCCAATTCTACTGTATTCTATCAAACAATGGCAGAAAAAGCAAAAAAAATATTTAAATCTGCTATTTGTATAACGTTTTTGAAAAATGTTGAAAGCGTTGTAGTTGTTGGCATTTGTAGACATCGGCCTCAGGTCTTAATGGGTTAAAAGAGCCCATCCCACTGGGAGGAGGCCAGGGGGCAGGCCAAGGACCAGATGGGGGGGATTAAATCTCCATGCTGGCCTTAGAACTCCTAAGGATCCCTCAGTATGAAGAAGCCAATGTGACCTGAGAAAGGGAAGTCAGGTACTCTGCTGGAACTGTTCCACCCGCGACCTGACTCTGGATAACTTGATGAAGATGGAGGGATGTAGTGGGGGTCCCTGCTTCGTCTCTCTTTGAGCTAAGGAGTCCTTATGTACTTGCTCCCCTCCTTTTTTCCCCTCTACACCAAATCTCTGCCGAAAATAGCCGAGCTCTATGCGTTTTGAGCTTGTAGATCGGCGATTTGGGCCTCTTTTTAGTGGAATGTTTGCCAATGATATTCCCAGAATAGGGATGCTAGGCTTCATGCAGTTAAGTGGCTAACAGAGACTATTATGCAAAGTAACCTCTCTCTCTCTGTCTGTCCGTCTGTCTGTCTGTCTGTCTTTCTCCATCAGCATGAGGGTGGATGTCGTAGGTCAATGATGGGCGATAGCTCCAAGCTGCTGGCTCACTACCATGACGATGCAAAAACCATGTATGAGGTGTTTCAGAGAGGTCTGCATATATCTGGTGGGTAGGACTGCACACCCGCACGCACAGACACACACACACACGCACAGACACACACACACGCACGCACGCACGCACGCACGCACGCACGCACGCACGCACGCACGCACGCACGCACGCACAAGCTATTTCCACTATTTACGCTGTATGACAAAATAGGACATTAAAGATGTAACTTTTCTTTGTGAATAAAATGATATTTTGTCATATGGTAGAGTATGTTAATACAATATAACTTACAATTGGGGTGGTTGTATTTGGTCTCTCTGCTCTTCTATTGTGACGTTTAGATCCTGCTTCTGGTTTGACACAAAATGTGATCTGAAATTTCAATTTCTCCCTCGAGCAAGCAGGCAGGCTCTATTAGCTCAGTGGTTAAAATGTCAGCAGACCCGGGTTCAAATCCAGGGTAGAACAGGACAGTTACATAGTGCAGCTTTAATTTAGGAAAAACAAAAACAAAAACATAAAAAGTTGAAATATGGAAACGCAAAGTTGCTGCCAGAAATTAAAAGGCGTTATTATTGTCGGCAAACCATGAATCAGGTTTGTACTACTGTGGTCTGAGTGTACTTTCTCTGTCCCGAGGGAAAGTGAGTCGTCTGGTCTCCATGGTGATGGCCCACACCGCTAGTCACCGCTGACTCACAATGCACCTTTTTTTTATTGATTTATTTTATGCATCTCGTTGCTGTCGGATGGAAACCTCACATGTCCAAAAGCGTAACTTTTCAGGAAAAAAGAACATGTGTTCCAAATGATGCAATGTAGGTATTTTAGTCACAAGCTCTTGTTAATAGATACTTTTCCAAAATAATACAAAAATAGCAGATCTACAAGCTCACAACACGTCGCATCACGGCACATTGTGAACTTGTAGATCGGCTATTTTTGCTACTTTGGTGTGAGTGACACTGTAGTAGGGAAGGGAAGTGAAGTATTTGACGAAAAAACATGAAAAGTTGAAATATGGAGATACAAGGTTTTCTATCTGACATCGACGATTTGCTCCTTTATTTAGAAAGGCTAGCGTATAGAGACTGGACAACTATTCCACAATCTACGAATGCTAAGTAGAGTCTGGAACTACACCTCCCGAAAGCCGAGAAAGGAAGCTGTCGTCTGTTCATAATTTCCGTTCACGAAAATATTTTCTTAACATCTTAAAAACATATCTTTTAATTTCTGCTTAGCAGCCAGCTGTATATGCTTCGTCTAATTTACAGCAGGACAAATTTACCCGGACTGCAAAGACTAAACGAAAGTGGGGAGGGGGCGGTACATCCCCTTCGCCCCCGGATCGTTTTCACCTCTTCCTTTGCACATGACTGTATGATGGAAGCATTTGAAACTTGAGCGAGTCGACAGTCTGGCTCGAGAGACTAAATATTACCCAACTCCAATGAAATTTGCTCAGTTTGACTGTACTGTGTATGTGTACTTAAAGTTAAAGCACTCGTGTGCCAAGCCCTACCCCCTGGGGGTCCCTTCCTAGAAATGTAGTAGAGTCAAAAGTACAACATGTCTTTGAGTGAAAGTTATAAGCTTCCAGAAAGAAAAAAAAAAGTACAGATACTCAAAAAATCAACTCAAGTACTGTATTCGAGTAACTGTCCACCACTGCATGCAAGATAAGACGGACTTGGGTCCTCGTAACTCACAGCGGTCACGTGGTCACTGGAGGAGTCACCAGGCAGGCACAACAATGCACGTTTTAACACTTTCGCACGTGTCTTCATCATACTACATTGTCATGCATGACTCATTGCCAATTACTTTCTTAGTTGAGCAGAAAAATGATTATGAAATTATTGTAGCGAGGCTGAGTGTATATCGTCGGGCGGAAACCTTGTATGTCCAAAACAGTTACTTTTCAGGAAATGGTAAAAAAAAAAAAAAAAAACCTTTCTTCTAATAGATCCAAAGTAGTTATTATTGAGTCACAAGCTCTTGTTGATACTTTTCATTGGTTCAATATTTATAAAACATATGTAGATTAGACACATGTAGACACATGCTATTTTTGCTATGAATAGGCAACAATAAGCGATGCAAGGAATGAGGAGAGTTGGGGGCGGTGAGGTGGAGAGTTTTGTCTTCAGACTGCGGCGCAAAATTAGGAGTGGGTCTACAGTCCTGACCGAAGGGGGGGTCAGTCCACAGCTTGGGAGGGAGAAGAGTCTAGGATGTTGGCGCGTAGGAAGGCAAACCACCGGCGTCCTGCACTAGCTCATTTAAGTGGGCAGGAGGATGCGATCCGTCGAGATCTAAGTGTGTGGGAGGTTCAAGGCCGTGAGCAATATTCAAAACAATGAAAAGCTTTGAAGCAGGATCCAAACGCAGGAAAGAGCAAGGCAGGAATGGAGGAGTGAAAGCTTATGTACACAGACTCGCGTGCAAGCAGGAGACAGCAGGTAGACAAAGACCTTGAATACAAGCGGGTTTCACATGCTATAATAGGCTCTGTGCATCACTAGTCCGCCAGCTACCGCATGTAGCATACCCGGTTCCGGCTCAGTTTCCGATAGCGCTGCTTCAAACCTGAAACACAACCTTCATATCGTCACTGTCGGGCAGAAACCTTGTATGTCCAAAACCATTGCTTTTCAGGAAATGGAAAAGGGAACCTTGTTATTTGGTCACACGCTAGAGTTAATACTTTCCATTGGTAAAACATTTTTTTGGAAGTCTGACAGATACAGTAGACTTAAAGGGGAACAATATGAAACAAAAATCAACAATCTGCAATTTATATCCTGTACCATGAAGCTGATGTATGAAAAAATTAAAAAGTTCCCCACCTTCTATGCAGCAGAGAACCTGAGAATCGATTTTGGGGGGTCATGTGATCAGTAACAATTTACAATTTAGGCATTTAGCAGACGCTCTTAATACACAGCGACTTACAGTAAGCAAGGAACAAGGTAATACACAAGGTAATACATCAAATGCATGGAAATAGTAATCTAGGATCATAGGTAAACCAAGAACCAGATCAGTCTAAACAGTATAATATTTAAAAAAAACAATAATCTGTACATTGAAGCTATACATTATATGATCTACAAATGACCTGGCATCTGTCTACATAACATACAGTAACATGCTATCTAAATTACATATTAGCCTTTGCATAAGGCCTGCAAGGCCTGTGACGACAGCAAGAGCGGCCCGTGGCCCGCCCTCTAGGTAGCCTGCAGTCTAGAACAGGGATTTGACCTCCAGCGGAAACAGCATGACTCGAAAATAAACTAAAGAATTGTTCGAGCCTTTTCAGCCAATTCAGTTATATTATGTACAAGTACTATGTCTTGTGAATCAGAATATATAATCATATCTGCCATAATAAACCGCTAATATTTAGTCGCAGAGCGATTATATTGAACATAACATAACAGGCTTACATACTGTACACTAATATCACCAGGCTTAACATTAATTGACTGGCATTAACAGACTATCAGACAAAGTCTTAAAAGAGCAGATATAATATGCACATGGGAGGTGATTACAACTGAGAAAGGCCTGGGGCAGACAGGAACATACCGTAGGACTAAGAAACCTAGACCAGGGAACATAATACACATAGAAATACAGTTAGCTTTAGCCTGATCCACAAGTGTGCATGCCAGTTTTTTAAATGTATTTCCATAGAATTACTGCTGTAGGCAGGACAAAGATGAAGACCAAGCACCTTTCTGTCATTCTAAGTAAATATTTTAAAATGTTCAAAAACAATTGTCAGTACAGTACTATCAACAAGCTCACATTGTGTCTTGATGCGTTGTGAGCTTGGAGATTGGCTGGTTTCACTATTTTAGAAACACAAAATACCTGTAATGACAGGATTATGGTTAAGTGATCGTACCAGTTGACCACCAATTGTTCCCCATCTCTGTTCTCAGTTCTGTGTTTTTTCTGTCCCCCCTCGCTAACTTCTTTTCTTTTACGTATGCATTCAACAGGTGATGGTCCTTGTCTAGGCTCTCGGCTACCCAACCAGCCTTACAAATGGATTTCCTACAAAGAGGTTAGTTAAAAAAAGTGTGTCTTTCTCAAGCCGTTTGACGATGTCATGGTCTAATATGACAGACTTATGCAAGCACAGTTACATTGGTGACAATAATAGAACCTTAACCCATTAACGTTCACATGGGCAGATTAAAACATTGGTTCTCAAAGTGGGGTCCGGGGACCCCCAGGGGTACTTGAGGGGATACCAGGGGGTCCCCAGCTAAATGATTTATAGGAACCAAATGGACCCTTATGGGTCTGTAACTCTGAGAGTGTACAAATGGAACCAAATGGACCCTAACGGGTCCATTTGGTTCCATTTGTACACTCTCAGAGTTAAATTAACATTCATTTTACAATATGAATTGGGGTACCAGAGATAGAAATGCCATTAAATGGGGGTCCGTAGCCTACTGCATGTCAAACTGGGGGGGTCCTTAAATTACAATGATTGAGAATCACTGCTAGAGCCGTAAAAATCTTCTCTTATGGGGGTCCCTGGCTTATCTTTTCAAATGGGGGTCCGCGGGCTAATAAGTGTCAATTTGGGGGTCCTTGACATGAAAAAGTTTGAGAACCACTGGATTAAAAGATACAAAGCTACAAAAATACACTGCATCTTTGTCGCTGTGTCGCTTTGTATCTGTGTTGCTCAAAGCGGTCGCTGACGTCATCAAACGTGAGGACATCGGAGCTACAGTTGTAGCTTTGAATCTTTGTATCTGGAAGTTGAACCCAGCTCAACTTGAATGTGTAGCTTTGCATCTTTGTCGCTAGAGCTACAGCTACAAACGTCGGATGTATCTTTGTATCTTCATGTCGCTGTATCATGTTATGTTGCTATATCAGTCGTGCTCAAACCTGTTAATTTCAAGGACCCCAAAAATGTATTTGCCCGCGGACCCCCCATCTTAAAATATTTGGTTCCAGGGACCCTCAGAAGTAAAGATTTGACTAAAATCGCGTTAAAAATAAATATATTCAAAGGTTTTCAAAAATGTTCACGGTTTTTCAAAAATAGCAGCTCTACAACTTGTATATCTGCTATTTTTGAATAGCTAAAGAATTCTAAAATGGCACAGATGCTTTCCCGGTTTTAATCAGTTAAACAATAAGGTTGGTTCATTAATGCATTTCCCAGAAATGGGTCAGTCACCTTGTCTATTTAGAGCACTTTCATGCCATTATTTTGAGCAAGCACATTGATAGCTGCAAGCCTACAGTATAGTGTTTTAGTAATAGCCAGCCAATTGCCAGCGGTATGATATTGATAGATTAATGTTCCTTTCCTTCCTGCCCTGACTGGCTGCATTGGTTGTCATGACACATGAGGCGTTGGGGGTTACACAACCCACAACATGTCCCCACAACATGTCCCCATGTCCAACATTGTCAAACTAGAGGTACAAACATCACATCTCACCCTCCTGTTTTGTAGGTCACAGGCCGGGCGGAGTACCTGGGCTCTGGCCTGCTGCACCAGGGCTGTCTGCCCAACCCTAGTCAGTTCATAGGGGTCTTCGCTCAGAACAGGCCAGAGGTAACTGTGTGTGTTTGTGTGTCTGTGTGTTTGTGTCATTTTTGGAACCATGAACTTTAGTTACATTTTTTGAATTATGAACTATGACCTGAACTACTTCATTTTAAAAGTTGTGAACTGAACTTTGAACTAGTTCATGTAGAAAGTGAACTTTCCCAACACTGGGGTGTGCTGCCCACAATATCATCCGTACCCCTTATGGTTTACACATGTAAAATAAATATAAATGCAGCACAATGAAACACCTCCCAAACACATTCCCATGGCAAACAACAATTTGATTTAATGACTATAAAGCAATAACCAAAAACATGTGTGCCCCCCGAAGCATGCTGGGAAGTCCATCCCCTGTCCAATGCCCACCCCACGATGGATGCTAGAGTAATATTATTGTTCTCACGTCCCTAAAAATGTGCATGTGGAGAATAACACTAAACATTAACTGGGGATAAATGAGTACAGGACAGCGAAACTTACAAACCAAAGAAGAATTTGGTGTTTTCAGCCAGGAAAAACTGCCCCTTAACCACTTGAACCCTACCATCCCTACATTCGCACCGTTGTGAGCTTGTAGATTGGCTATTTTCGGGAAAGACATTTGATGTAGAGGGAAAAAAACGTGCGCACAAAGTACAGTGCCATACTCAGGTCTGTTTTACTCTTCACTCTTCCTGAAACACAGCAAGCTGACAGACACTAACAGACAACCCTGAACACTTCTAGGAGTGTTTGTTCATAATAATAAAGTCAGTTGTGATTTCACTTCTGTCTTTCCATGGCTTCCCCTCACTTAAGTGTAATAGGTAAACACACGCACGCACGCACACACACGCACGCACACACACACACACACACACACACACACACACACACACACACACACACACACACACACACACACACACACACACACACACACACACACACACACACACACACACACACACACTGACACACTTAACAGGTTAAGCTCGTCAGAAGTCAGCTACCTCCTGGTTCCTTACGCGTGTGTGTGTGTGTGTGTGTGTGTGTGTGTGTGTGTGTGTGTGTGTGTGTGTGTGTGTGTGTGTGTGTGTGTGTGTGTGTGTGTGTGTGTGTGTGTGCACGCGCGCGCACGTGTGTGTGTGCGTGCGTGCGTGTGTTTGTGTGTGTATGTGTCCTGTACAGTGGATCATCTCAGAGCTGGCGTGCTACACCTACTCGATGGTAGTGGTCCCCCTATACGACACACTGGGCCCTGACGCCATACGGTACATTATCAACACTGGTAAGAGCACACACATCATATACATGCGCACCTGCACACACATGCATTAGGCAGGGAAATATGTAACAAATAGGCTCAGTTGTTCACTTCAGGCATGTGTGAACATTTGCATATGGAATCTTTGAAGTATGCTGATTTCAAATGTTGCCGGATCCAAGCACTTTTCCCATGGGATCTGGTCGTGAAATGAGAATTAAAGAGGTTTTGTATTCCAATCTTTGACGCCTCATCACTTTTGAATGTGAAACAAGTTTGTTTTGATGAAACCAAATTGTAATGCAGCAATACTTTGAATTTTTTTTTATTTTTTTTATCTGACACAAGAAACCAGCGTAAACAGTAAAGCTTTTCACACGGAAGGCTTTATGAGCTGTTTGCAGAATTCTTGTTTTCACACGTTGTTCATGTTTAGTAATCCATTTGCATTGAGAGGCAGTGAGCCCCCACACAAAGTCCCGTAAAACTAACTCACGGACACAGTCGTGCTCATCTCATGCTGGAGTCAAATCGTTTTGGAAGTTTTTCTACGCATTGTGTTGTGTTCATTTTATATTTGCTGATGTTAATGCTAATGTAGAGTACAATTTAATCTTTGAAAAGATGTCGTCAACAATTGAAAGCCGACAGACTGGACCCCATGTGCTCTTTGTCAGGAACATTCAAAAAAAGAGATAAACGAAAGGCCAAGAATCAGACATGTTAAGAAGCGTACAAGACTCTTGCTCAGAACCTCGCGGCATTGAGTGATTTAAGTGCCTTACCTTGCGGGATAAACCTTTCCAGACTAGATGGTGGTTGTGGTATTGCAGAAACCCTTGCTACGCATGATGCCAAATGGCACAAAAACTGTTATGTGCAGTGTAGTAATTCGTGTGTAGCCAGGGCTGAATCAAGGGCAAGAAAACCTGACCTTGAACTTAGCCAAGCAACTTACACACCTGTTAAGAAAAGACTCGGAGCAAGTTTTGCTTCTCCACCCGTTGAACAGAGTACCACTAGCATATGTTTCTTTTGTGATAGCATTATCCATGATGAAGAAGTAGTTCACAGGGCAACAAAACATTTAGATTCCAATGTTCGATGCATGGCAAAGGAGTTGAGGGATACAAAACTCCTCCTTCGTACAGAACGGACAGTCTCAAGGAAGGAACCAGTCTTGGTTGTGGCACCGGCACTAAACTGGAGCAGCTTTGTGTAGATTCCAACAAAAATACATTATTCGGCTTCTTCGCAACTGCTCTGGAAACAATGGTTGTTTCAGATGGGAAAACACTTCTCACAACCCATGAAGAAGAGGTTAGATCAACCCACCCCCCCCCCTACTGATGTTTCTCAACTTCAACCATGTACATACACATGAAGAGGCTGATTCACGAATGTTGCTACATTGCCTGGCACGCCTACCAGCGGGGTACAGTATGCCAAACTTGGGGAAAGTCTTCTATCATCTCTCACACGCACCAGCAGAAGTAACAAATGATGATATGGATGAAATAGAGAGGTTCTTTGTTGTCCTGTACAGAAGAACTTCTCCTCTGAAGAAAGTGTACGAGGCACGCAAGCAGCTATTTGCTCTTGGAAATCACAAAGTGGAAAATATTCCACAGACAAAGGAGGCACTTCATCAACATGTGAAGAGAGCAGTCTTTCTAGCTGGTCACATCTGGGGACAGTCCCAAATTGCCAACCCAGAGATTCCTTCACTTGCAGATTGGGGATGGGTGAAAAAGGATGATCTGGTGATGCCGGAGGTGTCAAAAGGGTGTCGAGAGCTGATCAGATGCATGTGTAAAAAACGGTGTGCTGGAAATTGAACATGTTTTGAGGCTAATCTACCATGCACAGAACTGTTTCTGTTCAGGACAATGCTTCCAAGAAGAACAGAGTAGGAACGGTTAAATGATCATTTAAAAAATAGATGTTTGAAGGATTGACAGCAAACCCTAAATATAATATGACATTACCAATCTTTTTTTTTTATGGGATTCAGAACTAACAAACATCTTAAATTTTGTCATGTTGGAATTCAAGATGGTGGCAAACCCTTTGGTCCGAACTCTACGTACTTGGATCCGGCAATTTTTTAATTCAGCACACACAAAATTTCACACTTTCTGCCGGAAGTGAACAACTTTTTCACATATTTCCCTGATTACATGTCATGCATGCAAACATGCACACTCACATGTATGCACGCACGCACGCACATACGCACGCACCCACGCACGCACGCACGCACGCACGCACGCACACACGCACACACACACACACACACACACACACACACACACACACACACACACACACACACACACACACACACACACACACATACACACACACAGACAGACACACACACACACACACACACACACAGACACACACAGTAAATGTACTGTATGTAATGTCAAAATTGATTTTAACAGCTTTGTTAATATGGTGACAAACACACACACACACACACACACACACACACACACACACACACACACACACACACACACACACACACACACACACACACACACACACACACACAGAGTAATAAGCTTAGCCCAGGGCTGATATAAACCTTGTCAGTGGAATTGCGTTGCTAGGGAACTGCTTGGGTCCAGGTTTATCCACTGATTTTCATAAACACCGCAACAGGAAGTATCCGTGGACACACTTACTGTAGAATGTTGTCAAGTGTGAAAAGGCCTATGTCACTCTTGTTACCTTCACACTCCCATCGCACTTGTCGGCAAGCATCAACATCGTATTACGTAGTATAAAGTAGGCTTAACTCTTTAAGTTAAGGCTTAACTTAAAGAGTGGTTTTAAGCCTTAGAGGTAACGACATTGAGTTAATTACTCCTACAGTAGGTAAGTACTTTATGAAGAACCATGGAGCCACAGAGTTGGAAACTGTGTAATTTTGCCGGCTGAAAGTAGCGTCTCCGCCATTTGGTGTGTAGTCCAAAACTCCCTACCGAAACGATGAAGGGGTCTGGTTCCCCAGTTTGATTCCCGGCCAGCCAAACCATTTGCATGTCCTACTGTCTCTGTGTTTTCTGTCTCCGAAATGCTAACACAGGTGGGTGGAGCTCTGGTGACGGCGGGTGAGAGACTGAGAATCGAAATGTACAGTATTACATTATGGCATTAAAGATATAAAAGCAGCTGTTGATATATTCTAACACTTGTAACAGAATGTACCGTCTCCCGTGACCACCCCTAAGTCTCATATTTTGATTTAGCTGTGTTCTGAAAATCCCATTCATGCTTTCCTTAGGACCTTTGAAATACACACCAAATAGGCCTGCTGTTGCAGAGATGCAATCTTTTGGCACACAAATATATGCAAATTGACAGCTTCCACTAACCAACTCTATCATTAATTTGCTAACTGATTAAACATTGGTGTCATTTGGAATATTCCACCTCAGTGACTCTGGTTTAGTCTGAGGGATTTTATGTAGATTCAGGTGGTTCTTGATTTCGAGTTGCTGAATTTGGACTAGACATTCATTCATTCTGCTTTGATCTAATTCAAATTGAACCACATCGGGCCTGTTCTTGTGTTTGTTTTGCGCAAGCACGTTTCATTTTGTTTTCTTCTTCCGCGGGTATTCATTCACACAAGGGGGTTCGGCCGCTCTTGTGTGCTTGTGTCATTCCAGCGGACATCTCCACGGTGATCTGTGACAAGGCGGAGAAGGCCGAGGTGCTCCTGGCTAACGTGGAGCGGAAGGAGACCATGGGCCTGCGGAGAATCATCCTCATGGACGAGTTTGACTCCGCCCTCGCCGAGCACGCCGAGGGGTGTGGCATCCATGTCCAGTCCCTGAGAGAGGTGGAGGTAGGACACAAACGCACCACTGTATTGAGGTGTGCTACTGCAGTGGTTCTAAAACTTTCATTTCAAGGACCCCAGTTTAGTCCACGGATCCCCATAACTTTGAGAGTGTATCAGTCGAACCAAATGGAACCAAATGGACCCTTATGGGTCCAATTGCATGTAAGACCAAGTATGTAGCTTATCTGTTCAAATGTCCTTGTGGTATTACTTATGTCGGCAAGACAGAGAGAATTGAAGATCAGAGTCACCAATCTTAAAAGCAATATTATAAATCGTGAAGAAAAATCTCCTATTGCCAGACATTTCAGTGCCACAGTGCATGACGTGTGTAGTTTCAATGTATTCGTCGCTTCATTGGCTGTTGCTGCTGCGGCACATTAAATGCCTTAAAAGCAGTGGTGGAAAAAGTACTCACATGTTTTACTGATGTAAAAGTATCAATACTGCAATGTAGAAATACTCTGTTACAATGTATAAAATGTATAAAAATCTTTTGAAAATAGCAGATCGACAAGCTCACAATGCGTCGCATCGACGCATTGTGAGCTTGTAGATCGGCTATTTTCAAATGGCCAAAATGAATATAGGGCTGAAGTGGATAATGTACGTTTTGTAATAATAATCAAAATCTACAAAGTAACTAGTAACTAAAGATTTCAAATAATTGTAGTGGAGTAAAAGTACAATATTTGCCTCTGAGATGTAGTGGAGTAGAAGTAAAAGTACTGAAAATTGGAAATACTCCAGTAAAGTCAAAATACCTCAAAATTGTGCTTAAGTACAGTACTTGAGGAAATGTACTTAGTTACTTCACACCACTGCTTAAAAGCTGGGAAGTAGGGATGTTCTTTTGGTGGAATTACCCAGGGGGCGTGGTTTCGACATCACAACTTTGTTACTCTATTGGCCCCTGTTCGGTGGAGGGAAACCGGGTGGGGAGGGTGCAAATTTGTTGCTGCACGCACTCCAGCAAATGTGTGGGGAGGACACATTGGCATAACAACTAAATTGGGCGATAAAGGATTAAAAAACTAGACTGGCACCCTACTCAGGGCCATGCATGTCACAAATGCAAGTGGGGAACACTAGAATACATGGTCATCATACATGTTTTGTTGACCGCCTTTCTCCTACTTCCCATACTGCACCTTATGTTCTCACCCACTTTTTTTCCTTTTAATTTGATAAAAATGCCTTCATTTTCCTCCTCCATCCCAACATTACTTCCATTCTTCTATCACATTCCTCCATATTATGGCTTTTACTTTGCCGAACACACAGTGAGTGAATTTGTGCATCCTCCTCAGACCCGCGGTCAGACAGATACATGTGTATCGTGTTTGTTTTTGGTTCTCGGTAACCGTTGATCCGTCCGAAGTGCCAATCGACGGCATGAGGTCATATGAGACACACACGTCAAGTTTTAGAACGTTTGTGTTCCAAAACTTGGCGTACATACTTTTTAAAAGCATGTACTTTTACTTTTACTTGTACTTTAAGTATTTTTCAAAGCATGTGCTTTTGAATACTTAAGTATATTTAAAAGCAATTACTTCTTTTACTCTACTTTACTTGTAGTGCAGTAAATTTGAGTAAAGTATCTGTACTCTTACTCAAGTACTGGGGTCGGGTACTTTGTCCACCTCTGCACCCACATTGCGACGGGTTGTCGGGTTGGTAAAGCTCCTTGACCTTGACCTTGTTGTGAGTGTGTTTACCTAAGAATAGGGAAGGTAGGGTTCAAGTGGTTCATTCAACACTAATGACAGCATTCAGACAAACGTGCGTGAAAATCACTTGATCTCTCTGCTCAAGACATTCTTGAGATTCTGCCAAATCTCAGTCAAACGCTACTTGTAAAAGGTAATTGACTGTTTTTAGTTTTTGTCTTTTTTAGTTTAAGGAATTTAGAGGATTTATTTGCAGACCTACTGTAGTCAACTACAAAATGTATCGCGATTTCATGTGTGTGAAGAATAGAGTAAATTAAATTAATTGTGTCGTGTTGTATGCTGTTTTTCCTTACAGGCCCTGGGAAAAGATCACTACAGAAAACCAATAGTAAGTACAACTGGATATTCATCTTTCACTGAGGGGTTTAATACAACTTTACACAACAGTACATACTGCAACAGTCCAAAAAGGAAGTCGTCTTTCCGTCTGGAATGTGAGGGAATATCTGTAATATAATTTGAATCTGCATGTACAGTACAAGAAAACAAACAGGCATTTTGTCTGTTGCAGAGACATGCTGACAATTTACAGATACAGTAGGCTGTATGTCAATCTCATAAAATAACACACCCATGTTTTTTGTTCTCTTCAGCCACCTGCACCAGACGACCTGTCTATTGTCTGTTTCACCAGTGGCACCACAGGTAATGTTTACTTTATGCTACCACCATTGCTGCAGGGAACAAAAGATAGTGCACGTTAAGTGCAGGTGAATAGCTAGCCAGGCTTTTACGCCTGTTAGTACACAGTAAAATCCCCAGTGTTCATTTTACTCTACAAGTGTACAAAATGCAACCGAAAAGACCCTTAGGGCGCGGTCCCACCGCACTTTTATTTTACCAATGGGGTGGAATCTGCCAATGCTTTTGTCAATGCAAAAAAAAGTGCATTGAGAAAGCATTGGCAGATTCCGCCTCAAAGGTAAAATAAAAGTGCGGTGGGACCGTGCCCTACGAGTCCTCATTCCAGAAACGACACAAAATGGATGCTTAGGTTTAGTTTTCTGCCATACTAAAACTAAGTGGTATTTTATTATTGGTAATGGTCTATTAATCTAATTTAAGACCAATACATGCTCCTTCCATCATCCAAGCTTTTCTTCGGAAAGGGAGGTGATAACTATAAACTGACTTCATTCAGAACTTCTGATGGGCAGGTCTCAGAACTTTTTCTCATAACTCGTGTGCACCTCCAGATGTCCTGTCTCTCTTCAACTGTGGTTCGGAAAGCCTGTCCAAACCTCGACATCAGAAGGATCATGTATTGGCCTTTAGTCATCTTGGGGGAATCCGCAGGCACTAGATATCACAGAAGAAATTAGGATTCTGGATCACGTAACTTTTTAACCTTTTTCTTTTTGCATAAGATAGTGCTGGTAATCAACAGCTGTACACCTGCCAAACCTCCATCCATGGAGTGAACGCAGTGTGAACCCAGGCTCAGCAGGCACTACAGTATGTGTCAAGATTTCTTTAGCATACATGGAGACCAGGGGTGTAGTGGTGCAAATAGGGGCAGTACCGCTACAGCTTTTTGAGAAGTTCCACGCATCTAATACAAAAACTTACTAAAAATAAAATAAATAAAAAGCATATAATCATATTGTCATGCATTCTATTATCCTACCTTTTTCAGCATCTATAAATCAAGGCGTTCCTCATACTGTACTTGAAAAAATAACGACTAAAACAAATAAAAAACTAAACTAAAACTTGTCAATTCCTAACTAAAACTACTTATGTAATCGTAAACCTAACTAAAACTAAATAGAAATCAAACATCAAACTAAAATGAATATTTCAAAAATAACTCTGATCTGTTGAGTATGCACATGTGAGTGCACGCAGAGTCATTAAAATAGAGCCCTCAATAAACCCCTTATAGAGACAAGCCCTCATGGTTGGCTTACAGATAAGGCATTAATTCACTGACTAGAAGTGGTCAAACTATGCACAGTGTTGTGCTCGCTACACTATGAATCCCTCCAGGAAGTCATTCCGAAACTTATTCATGCTCTTTGACCTCCTCGGTTTTGGTATTTACAGAACTAATCATACAATAGACAAGCCAATAGTGATTCATTTTTCACTGTGTGAAATGTAATAGTGTAATCCAACATTTTGGAACAAACTATATCAGTAACAGGCCTCTCATTCCAAAAGCCCTTCAGGCACCTGGCAGTGGTACAGCCGCCATGAGTAGGCTCATTATTATCTTAAAATACCAGTGAAGTTTGGGAGTTACATCTTGTGACACCCTGCTCACTCGCCACACTCACTATTATGCATTAAAATGGTGGACTGAATACAGTCAAGTATTTCAACTATACGCAAGAGTTTGATATTTTCTAAAAAAACAATGTCTCATAGCTTAAACCACTGGTTCTCAAAATGTTGTCCGGGGACCCCCAGGAGTCCTTGAAGGGTTTTCCAGGGGGTCCCCTGCAAAATGAGGAACAGTTTACAACTTATGCCCTTATTTATCGGCTATTCGAAAATCGCCGATTTACAAGCTCACAACGTGATGCATTGTGAGGTTATAGATCTCTCTTTGAAAAATCTTGACAAATGTTGACACATCTTATTTTATAGGGATCCCCTATACAAGGGGACACAACATCTTTTCAAATGGGGTTGTGCAGCCAAATACATAGCAAATTCCCCTGCTTCTGCCCTATTTTATTTTTCGGCCTTTCGAAAATAACCGATTTACAAGCTCACAACAGCTCACAACGGACACGTTGTGAGCTTGTAGATCAGCTATTCTTTTTCCCAATTTTTTCTGTTTTTTTTACAAATCCAAAAGCATTCTGGAGAGAATTCAAATTCTATGACAAAATATTTTCAAAGGGGGGCCAGTGGCAAAATACATATCAATTTGGGGTCCTTGACATGCAGATGTTTTAGAACCACTGGTTTAAACAGTAAACCAGGATGATGCTGTTTGTAGGAATAGGGGTCATTTATTTTAAATCCTGGATATCTGTTTTGACAGTGAAGCTCCGCCTTTAATGGTATAATTAGCCCAGTGACTACACAGTTAAAATGAAACTCTTTTTAGAGGAAAGGATGGTGTAAACTGTAAACCATACAATAGTGTTTGGGGGATTCACTCTTTCATACTCTCCCTGTGTCGTCTGGATTCCCCTGCATTTCCAGACATGAGCCAGATATTTGTGCTGGCATGCAGCGGTGGAAAGTAACTAAGTACATTTACTCAAGTACTGTACTTATTTGTACGGTATTTTTTACTTTTCTGGAGTATTTCCA
>NC_139949.1:34495507-34574308 GCF_963454915.1 Gymnoscopelus microlampas
CCAGCCCCCATGTGTATAGTCCCTGTCACTGTTGACACATGCTGTTATTCTTGTGGAGGGTGTAGACAACTACATGTCTCCTCCTCCAACACAAATGTCACAATCTGCTTCTTTTCTTCAACTTCAACTTCAAATTCAAGTTTATTATCACACGTTTGGTATGACCACTAGTGGTTGAGAAGTGGTACTGCCTGAAGGTCTAAATTCAAGATCTCCGGCAGGCATACTCTATTGGCTTAGTGGTAAAAATGTCAGCGCTTGTGTGAGGTAACCAGGTTTGAATCCTCAGTAGGGCATGAAAGTTACAGAGTGCTGCTTCAAGTGGTTAAACAATATACAGTAGGTATTTACACAATTTAAGCATTTAGCAGACTTAATCCAGAGCGATTTACAGTAAGCAAGGTAAACACTAGGTAATACATCAAATAGGCTATAGTATTCAACTCTTTCACTGATTTAATTGTGTCATGTACAGAGCATAACACCAAGTCAAGTTCAGGAGGCTGGTTTACCCATTGCAAACAATACTAAAGATGTACACACCCATGGACCTGGAAGCGTGCTTTGATACCTGATGTGTTGTGTTCTTCTACAGTCTGTTGTGTACTGCCATGGAGGGCGCATTGGTTTCTATCAGGGTGACATCCGTCTCCTCTCAGACGACATGAAAGCCCTGCGGCCTACCATCTTCCCCGTGGTTCCACGACTGCTCAACCGCATGTATGACAAGGTAGGTGGAGCAGACAGAAGAAAGGCTTTTTCTGAGATCTAATTACTATTACGGTTGGTTCGATTCTAACCGGGGCCATGTATTACACGTCTTTCCATCAGCTTGCTGTCTTTCTAAAGTCATCTATCTAATAAAGTATACAAATAATTTTGTTTCATGGTGGCAAGATGAAAATAAATTCCCCAGTCAATTAATAAACTGACCGAGAGCAACTCACATTCTACTCTATTTCTTTTTACCTACTATTGACTAGTTTGTCCTGTACCTTCTGGTGTATGTGTTAGCTTTTTTTTTAAATAAATCTGAAGTCTCCGGCAAGTGAAGCTTGTAGCAGTCTGGGAGCAGTACCCATTAATTTATTTGATGTTTTCTCCACAGATATTCAGCCAAGCTAACAGCCCATGGAAGCGCTGGCTCCTCAACTTTGCGGCCAAAAGGAAAGGTGCTGAGCTCAGCGCCGGGGTCATTCGCAGTGACAGCATGTGGGATAAAATCTTCTTCAGCAAGATACAGGTACACTGACTGCACGCCTTGTCTTCCTGCCTCTGTCCATCACAGAATAGGACGTCCCAGGCAGCCCACATGTGACTGTGAAGGCTCATGTCATTACATTAGTTATTAATGACTCGTTATCTGCATTTGACCCATCCCACTATTAGTAGCAGCGGGCTGCCACTTTGGGTTGTTTGGGGAGAAGTTGGCATGGGGTCTTGCTCAAGAACACAGGGACGGAACCAGGGACCCTCTGGTTCCCAGACAGCCATTCTACCGCCTGAGCCACTGCGACCCCCCTTTTTTAATTGCCATGTTACAGCACCAGTCACACTGTCGGCACATACTTCAATTCCTGTACATTCATTGTTGCTCACTATTCTGATTCTGATTCAGTTCTATACAATCCCCATCCTTTACCCCTTGGATTGATTGCAGCAAAAGTGGGTGAGGCGTTAGGTGTAATTCAGACCGCTGCGATTTTCCTCTGCAACGTTCTTATGCATAAATTATGCTAGGTCGTACGATGTTGTCGTGTGCCAAAATATCTGCTATTTTTGGTGCACAACACTGCCATGGTTCTCAAACTGTTTCATATAAAGGACCACCAAAATTATATGTATTTGGTCGCGGACCCCCTTCTGAAAGTATTTTGTTCCAGGGACCCCCCGAAGCAAAGATTTGAGTAAACAAAAATCTTTAAAATATATATATATTTATAGATTTGCACACATTCTAAAGATTTTTCAAAAAATAACCAAAGTACAGCCAAAATAATGGTTATAGCTAAAATTGAAAATGATACAGATGCGTTCCCGGGCTTAATGGGTTAAAGTGGTTTTGTCATGTGCTGAATATTTGGTCTGAACCAGGCGTTAGGATGACATTGGTATTTTTGTTTGCAGGCCAGCCTGGGAGGCAGGCTGAGGATGATTGTAACAGGAGCAGCTCCTACTTCGCCCACTGTCCTGGGCTTCCTGCGAGCAGCTCTGGGATGTCAGGTCAGGCTAAAATGCACAGCAGGCATGTGTTGTTGACACACAGCTACAAGTGAATACACCCGCACACAAACACACAGCATGGGCATCCAAGGAATTCAACAACAGTGCGCGAGTGCACACACACACACACACACACACACACACACACACACACACACACACACACACACACACACACACACACACACACACACACACACACACACACACACACACACACACACACACACACACACACACACATACTTTTGAGGACATCAACATTTTAGGATGGCAATTTTATAAATGCCTTTAGTCTTTGCCAATTTTAACCCTAACTGTAAAGCCTGAGTTATAAATTACTTAGTTGTGTGTAAAAATAGCTGATCTACAAGCTCACAAACGTAGCGAGCTTGTAGGTCTGCTATTTTTGGTGCGCAATTACGTATAAATCAATGAGTCATAACTCCAGCCCTAGACCCCTAAACCTCACCTCTAATTGCCTAATCCTAAACCTAAACAATACAAGTACACATAGCTCCCCTAGAATTAGTGTCGAAGTGTCCTTGAGCAAGACGTTGAACCCCTAATTGCTCCCGATGAGCAGGTTGGTGCCTTGCATGGTTTCCTCCGCCATCGGTGTATGAATGTGTGTGTGAATGGGTTAATGGCACAATCAATGTAAAGCGCTTCGGATAGAAGCGCTATATAAATGCATCATTTACCATTTTACCATTTACACATACAGTACACACAGTACACGAGCACGGGCACGCGCATACACGCGCGCACCCACACAAGCACGGCCACACACGCACACACACACACACACACACACACGCACACACACACACACACACACACACACACACACACACACAGTATGACACTCTAGCACTAACTTTCCAGTGTGTTTGCAGGTATATGAGGCGTATGGTCAGACAGAATGTACAGCAGGCTGCACTTTCACCACCCCTGGAGACTGTACCACAGGTGAGACATCATCTACCATGTGGAGGGCTGTAAATATGCACTGTTAAAAAGTTATCATCTGTCTGGTCAATCTAGTGACCCCAGCTCTGAATTGAGTGTACTCGACAGTGTACTCGACATGTGAATTTAACAGTAGGCATGTAATGATTTATCGTAAATCGTTTAAAAACGATTCAAACTGGTGACAATTCAGATCGATTTAATAAAAAATGCATCGCGATACAAACAGCAGGAAGAAAATAAGAAAATACAGGATCTTTGTAATAGAATGGATTAAAAAAAAGAGTTTTCAGTCATTTGCTACTGTATTGACAAGAGGATAAGAGAAAATACAGTATTGTAAAAAAAAAAAGGAAAATAATTTTGGGTTTAAAAAATCTTGAATCGTATCGTGAGTTGAGTGAATCGTTACATGCCTATTTAACAGCATTTAAATGTTCCTTCGTGACAATATTATGCTTGTTTGTTGGTTGGTGCTTAATTATAAGCTCGCTCAGTTAGTCTTTAATTATGTCTTTAAATAACAGAAGTAACCCTCTGGCTTAGGTTTCAGAGCTAGTCTCACAGTACTAGTACTGTATCTTCTGCGTGGTATCCGAGCAAACCTGATACAGTATGTTGTTGTTCCTGTTGGCTGTTCATGACATTTTTAAACTTGTTAGTAATGCCTTGCTGGCCGGACGGCTGGCGTAGCGGTCCAGGCACTTAGGCTGCTAATGCCGCCTGACAGCATGTCGCGGGTTCGAATCCCGATCCAGATGACCTTTGCTGCATGCAACTCCACATCTCTCTCTCCCCATTTCCTGTCAGCCTACTGCAGGGGTACTCAACAGGCGGACCGCGGTCCATGACCGGACCGCGGGACACCTCTCTGCGGACCCTGGGAAAATTATAATTAAAAAAAAAAAAAGTTTTATCCGAGCAAACCTGATACAGTATGTTGTTGTTCCTGTTGGCTGTTCATGACATTTTTAAACTTGTTAGTAATGCCTTGCTGGCCGGACTGCTGGCGTAGCGGTCCACGACCTTTGCTGCATGCAACTCCACATCTCTCTCTCCCCATTTCCTGTCAGCCTACTACTGTATACTATCAAATAAAGGCAGAAAAAGCAAAAAAAAACATCAGCAAAGTAATGCTTCGCTACATCGCCCAATTTCCTCTTTTTGATTTCATGTCTAAATCCCACCCAGAAAAGGACTTGAAAAAAAGGAAGAAAGAAATGTTGTCTTGTCACGCACATGTTTCACAAGCCCCCAATGGGTGTTTTTTTCTGATAAGCAATAGTACAAATCAACATAGGTTGTGGGGCAGTTGTTTATACTGCGGGGCAGTTGTGTTCATTGTGGGCCAGCTGTGATCACTGTGTGGACTGGCACACTTTCAAACTACAGTTCATGAACGTGACTGTGTACCGCATATGTGTCAATCCGTCTCAGTGCAAGTGGTCACACGGTCAACTCTCCTACCCTGGCCTGCATGGGTACTATTGTGTCATACCTACACATCTGATATGCACTTCCTGCTCATCAGCTATTTACTGTAGTGTAGATCTCATACCTACACATCTGATTTGCACTTCCTGCTCATCAGCTATTTACTGTAGTGTAGATCTCATACCTACACATCTGATTTGCACTTCCTGCTCATCAGCTATTTACTGTAGTGTAGATCTCATACCTACACATCTGATTTGCACTTCCTGCTCATCAGCTATTTACTGTAGTGTAGATCTCATACCTACACATCTGATATGCACTTCCTGCTCATCAGCTATTTACTTTAGTGTAGATAGACGTTAGATCGATGGTACTGTAGGTGTGTTATAGTAAGACCAATGGTACGTATGCTATTTGGATTGATGCTACATGAGCTGTCGAGATAAATCCTAGGTATACTATTTAGATCGATGGTAGGTGTGTTGTCTACAAATTTGGATGCAAACCCATGTTCTGCTATTGCTCTTAATATTCGTTGAACACTTACCCTGTTACTGTTTGACAAGCTGTTCATGGCATTACCTTGCACTTTGCACGTCGCTCTGGTTAAGAGCACGTGTTGCTAACCCCCCAACGTGGTCACCAGGTCAACTGGTATTTGTCATAATTCACAGACACTGTCATGCTGGATCTTGCTGACTCTTGGCGATAACTCCACATACTGTACATGCACACAGGCACACATGCACGCTCGCATGTACGCGTGTGCACACACACACGCACATGCACGCGCGTGCGCACACACACACGCACATGCACGCGCGTGCGCACACACACACACACACACACACACACACACACACACACACACACACACACACACACACACACACACACACACAAAGGGGAAGAAGGGGACTGTGAGTGAGAAAGACAGGAAATGATAGAGAGAGAGATAGAGGAAGAAATAGAGAGAGAGAATGTGGGGCAGGGGGCAGAGAGAGAGAGTGAAGGGGAAGAGAGATTTTGCATAGAGAGAGGGTGTGTGAGAGAGAGAGAGAGAGAGAGAGAGAGAGAGAGAGAGAGAGAGAGAGAGACAATAGGGAGAGAGAAACAGACGTTGTGTTTGGCAACATTTTTCCTACTGATAATTACAGCAAAGGCTTAAATCAACAAGGTAGTACCTTGATACTAATCCCTAACAAACAAACATGCACAGACATGGTCATGTACTGTTTTGTATCAGTCTGCTGGAATGTCAGTATGCACACGCAGCAAATAGGCTTCCTCTTTAGTTCCTCAAAATGTTTCAGCTGTAGCATTTATTAACCACTTAATTCCTATTTTATACTAAGTTGTACAAAGGTGCCGTGCGGTGAAAATAGCTGATCTGCAAGCTTATAGATTGGCCTTTTTTTGTTACTTTTTTAAATCATTTTTGAACATTGGCTATAAGGACATGCCAAAAATAGGGATACCAGGGTGAAGTGTTTAAGGTAGTTGGTGGAATATGATACCACACCAGACACGTGTGCACATGTACACCTGATATTCCAGCCTACCACTTACTTGTTGTTCCGCTGGATGGACTGTGTGCTACTTAAAAAAACAAGACGTCTGTAGAGGTGGATCACCAGTTTTTCCATGAGAGCCTTCTTCTCTGATAAAATATACTGTTTTATCCCCCCCGGGCGTGTGTGTCTCTTCTGTTTACTTTAATGCAGTGGCTGTTATAGTGATAACATTAAACCCCCCCTTCCCTCCCTCCAGTTTCTAGTGTCATAGAACCACTGTGCGATGATTACACTCACTTTTATTGCATACTGTAGGTGAAGGAGCCCTGAGCAAAGTTCAGGAAGGAAACTGTACTACCTCTTGACCCACATACAAAGCAATCATTGTTTGTTATAAACAATAATGTTATGTTATAAACAATTTACATTAGACACGACCAATGCCAGAGTTATGGGTCCGATGCCGATCTTGATTTTGGAGAGTCCTACACCACCGATTACCGGCAATTTTCCAGAACATTTAACATATGAGCAAACAAGTCAATATAAAATACACATGAACTCAACTTTATTTTATCTAACCACTTAAGCCCTATTCAAACCTTTTCACAAATAGCAGATCTACAAGATCACAACGCGTCACTATTTGACATGATGTGAGCTTGTAGATCTGCTATTTTGTATCTTTGAAAACCTTTGAATAATTATATTGACCTATAATGACCGTTGCTCAAAATCTAAACACATTGGCTCAATTGAGACAAGAATGGCCGATATATTGGCTAGCTAGAGAGATATGCACTGTAGCATACTGTAGTTGACATTGTCGATCACTGAAAGCATTGACTTTATCAGTCATTGCTTTTAGGCCACGCTCACATGCAGATAAACCGGTTGATATACTGATGTTGACTCTCTGTACATACAGTATGCCAACCATATTATGCATGTATTATTGGTGATACATTGTAAATTATACCTGTGTCTATATTTTATTTATATCTAACTACGTGTTTATCCATATTACTATCGATACTCCGTACATACGATATCTACTATATGCCCCATTTTATTGGAAATAGATTCCACATTATATTTATGCCTATCTTTATATTTGCAAATGGTTTGTACCCTATATACTAACCCGTGCAGATGGCCAGGTCAGTCTTTAGGTCCTTTTTATCAGTTTATCTACTGATGGTTTATATACATTATGCACACCTGACAATCCAGGCGCATAGGGCCAGGTCAGATGTTAAGTCATCTTTATACTGTCTTTTATATTGTAAATCTATTCTAACTCGTACTTCCCTATGACTTATTCTTTACTTGTTCTCTATCCTTACCTGTATCTCGGTTTCATTCTTACTGCGGTGCTGCTTTGACAACTGAATTTCCCTTGGGATCAATAAAGTTCTATCTATCTATCTAAGAGCGGCATCCAGGAATGAGATGCATTTTTGTTCACGCCTCTTGACAGCCTGTCTTTAAAATGTGTTGATTTGTGACTCTGCGAATACAGTTTTATTCAAACCACTGTGGACGTTCTCTTTATAACCACACAAGAGCCGTTTTATAAACATTAAAATAAAATAAAAAGCCCTGGCAAAAAGACAGATGAGTGGGGGGAAGTGAGACATGATGAATGGTTTAGCTGTAGATCAACTGGTGGCGGCATTTCCTGTTTTTTTTTTACATAATGTGCTCTGCTTATCTGCAGTGGTCAGGCCCGGTGTCACGGGGGGCGGGGGCGCCCCCTCAGTTAAGACTGCCATTTTTTTTTTTTTTATCTTCTGGTACTTTTTCCTCAGCGTGTTAAGAAAGTGGTCAGTGGTGTTGTGTGTACCATGAGGGACTGATAGACAGACAGACATGAAAAGGACTTCAGCTGCTCTCGGAGCGATCGACCAAATTGTCCCCGATTTGGGGTATGGGCTTCAGATGACCCCTTGATGGAACGTGCCAAAAACGGCAATTGGGAATGGGGTTACAGATTCCGAGAATCAAAAAATAAGTACAAAAACGGGCCTGAGGATGAGGCACAGGGTTTCCTAAATCCTGAGGTCTGAGGTGGAGGCATAGGTTCTAGTCTTCTCTGGTAGGTCTGTCAGACTCCTTGAGTGATAGGCAGGGCTTCGTGAGTACTCTCAGTAACTAGGCTATCAATAACAGTCTTTTTTCAAATTACATGTACCCTCTTTTGTGTCATGACATGATGTTTGTGCAACATAGTCAATTAAATGACAGTCACAGAAGAAACTCGACTAGGCCGGCACCGTCCTAGTATCAAGTATCAATAATAATGAAAATAGCAGATAACTATTTTAACTATATTTGAAATAGGGCTTAAGTGGTCAATCCATAAAGATTTTTTTTCCCTTCTGAGAAATGTGGTGGAGTCAAAAGTACAAAACTTTGAAATGTAGTGAAGTGAAAGTCATAAGTATCCAAAAAATACAAATACTCGAGTAAAGAACAAAAATGTACTTAAGTACAGTACTCAAATAAATACACTTTGTTACTGTCTACCACTGTACAGCAGTGGTTGGCAAAGTGGGGTGTGGGGATCCCCAGGGGGCCTTGAGGGGGTTCCAGCGGGTCCCCAGCAAAATGACGAACAGCATAATGATTAACCATCCTGTTCTATACTTTGGCTATTCAAAAATATTTGTTCTACAAGCTCACAATGCAGCACGATGCAACGCTTTGTTAGCTTGTTGGCTATTTTTGAAACATTTTGAAAAATCTTGAAACCCCCCAAAAAACACAATTCTTCTCCTGACACCTAATCTTTTCTGATGGGGGTCCGAGGCCAAATACATACAATTTAGGGTCCTTGACATGAAAATGTTTGAGAACCAATGCTGTACAGTGTACATAGGAGTAAACGTTGTGCGGCGTGACCTTGACTCTTGATAACTTTGAGAGAAAAAGAAAATCTGTATTAATTGAATATTTCTAGAAACGGCATGATATATAATATATCTCAAACTAAAACACGCACGCAAAATTACAATACAATGCAGGTTGTGTAAATGTTTCATAAACCTCTCAAGGCAGATTAAGATTATTTTCCTCTTTTTTGCCGATGGGTTCCCAGATTTCATAAACCTTGACGTGTAGTGTCTATACTTCTGCTCACAGAGAGACAATGGAGCATCTTAAGATCACACACACACACACACACACGCGCACGCACAGCCGCGCACAGCCACGCACGCACGCACGCACGCACGCACGCACGCACGCACGCACGCACGCACGCACGCACGCACACACACACACACACACACACACACACACACACACACACACACACACACACACACACACACACACACACACACACACACACACGATGCAGAGTGTGTGAGTGTTTCATAAATCTCACTGCTCACAGAGATATAATGGACCATTTTACAGTAAAACTGCTTCCTAAAGAGAGAATGGGATTAGGAACCATTGAAAGCTAGTGTGTCAATCCAGTATAAATCCTATTTGAATCCCTATGCTCAAAGTGTGAAATGAAACAAGCTGGTGGCTCACAGTCAGTGGTGTAAAGTAACTAATTACATTAACTCAGTTATTGTAATTAAGTAACATTTTGAGGTATTTTTACTTTACTGGAGTATTTCCTATTTTCAATACTTTTGCTTCTACTCCACTTCATTTCAGAGGCAAATAGTGTACTTTTTACTCCACCACAATTTTTTGACAACTTTAGTCACTAGTTACTTTGTAGATTTCTACTTCTGGTATATATTTTGATGCCACTACTTTTACTCAAGTACACTTTTTTTATTTGTAACAGATTATTTCTGCAATACAGTATTGATACTTTTACTTAAGTAAAATGTGATTACTTCTTCCATCACTGCTCACAGTTATGTGATATGTGTATGGAATGCCATTTATGATTGATGATCTATTGTATGACAATATAATGTTGTATTATAGTCCACGCAAGACAAGTGTCACATTCACGTCAGGCTTGGCAATTGTGTTCCTCTTTTCGGTTTGAGGAATGAGACTTCAGAAATGATGCAGAGAGGCAGGGCCAGCTGTGGTTAAAAGAAACTGTGAGCATTCCCAGCTGAAATGCACTGGGAATGAACAATACTGCATGCCTCCAGCATAGTGCCAGGACAATGCGCAACTATATAGCCTACCCTTTCAACAAATTCAAAAGCTACCGCAATGATGAAATAATGAAATATTCACTGCTTATTCCCAAAATGGAAAAGCTTAACCAACCACTTTCCCTACATACATCGTTGACCGGGGGTCCCCCTGGGGTCTATACTTTACCCACTCATTGTCTCCCTCTACACCAAAATATCTTTGCCAAAAATAGCCAGGCTTGTAGATCTGCTATTTTTGCCGAATGTTTGCCTGTTATGATATGCCAGAATAGGGACGCTATAGGGTTCAAGTGGTTGACAGCCTTAAATATCATCTCATAATTTGAGTTATGGTATAAGTATAAATCTTGATAAACTCTTTCTATTAGCATCTTTTTAAATTGTGAATATTTTTTCTTGCTTTTTTACCTTTCATGTGTGACTTTTCTGTGCAGCACTTTGTGACTTCTGTTTAGAAAAGTGCTATACAAATAAAGTTATTATTTAAGAGAGAAATCCGTTCAGCCACGCTCTCCCATTACAGGGGTCATTTTTCATTTCAGCCTCAGCAGAAATAATAAGATGTCAAACACTTTGTGCGCTGTGACCTTGAGTCTTGACCAATTTCAGAAAAAATTAAGTAAATCCAACCGGTCCTGACCCTACCTCCAACTCACCTGCCAAGCCTGATCCAGATCGGATTAACCATTTTAAGCCCTATAGATAACCTATCTACGAACTCACAACCTACCGAGTTGTGAGCTTGTAGATTAGCATTTTTTGAATTTAGCCTATAATTACATGAAAATGCCAGGTTGAAAGTGGTTAAAACTGTCTGAGTTAGACAGACAGACAGACAGACAGACAGACAGACAGACAGACAGACAGGCAGGCCTGTTGTGCAGACAGGAAGTGTGAATTGTGAATGCACAGGCACTATAAATTACAGCCATCAAACAATATTGCTGTATATTTTCTCATATGTTGGCTAACATCTCCCCCTACTGTTGTGCATTATGTTCTTCCTTTTTTACATGCAACGATGTATGTTACTGTATGAAATGACAAATGAGGCATTGTCAAATAACTGCTCCGTATTCACTCCGTATGTCATATGAACAGTATATTATATATATTAGTGGGTAACACAGTGAATTTGTCCACGGTGAAGCATTCTTCAATGGCAACATAAAGTTGTGTTAAAAAATGTTGTCCGTTTCAGTCAGTAATGATTGTCTGTTGTTCTCTAACTGTGTGTAGGTCACGTTGGGGCCCCACTCCCCTGTAACCTCATAAAGTTGGTGGATGTGGCTGAGAAGAACTACTTTGCTTCCAAGGGAGAGGGAGAGGTGGGTGTGGTCTGAATAAGTGTACAGTGTACATGTTTATTGTTTACATCTGCTTGTTTCTTTGTTTAATTTCACCAGAGACCTCAGACCAGTGGTGCACTTTGCTGACATTATTTATTTGTCTCTGTGTTGTCTGTCTTCCTCTTACTAATCAACCAACCAGGTGTGTGTGAAAGGACCAAACGTGTTCAAGGGCTACCTCAAAGACCCGGAACGGACCGCTGAGACGCTGGACTCCGATGGCTGGCTCCACACAGGAGATATTGGGAAATGGTTACCCGTAAGCATCTCCACATCACGCTCCACTTTAAAAATGTATATTGTATACATTACATAGTGCCGTCTTCGGCCAATAAAGAAAATACTTGATGAGAAGGCTTCCTGCATGGTTTCCTCCGCCGTTAGTGGGTCAATGTGTTTGTGAATAGGTGAATGAAGTGAAAATCGTAAAGCGCCTCCTCTCCTCTCCTCTCCTCTCCTCCAGAATGGCACTCTGAAGATCATTGACAGGAAGAAACACATTTTCAAGCTGGCGCAGGGTGAGTACATCTCCCCTGAGAAGATTGAGAACATCTACATCAGGAGTGAACCGGTGTCTCAGCTCTACGTTCATGGAGACAGCCTGCAGGTGAGGCCTCTCTCACAAAAAGCACGCATGTGGGGCTCGCTGGTAGCTTACAGTACCAGTTAGTGTGTCAGTTCTCCACAGGGAGACCTGCTGCACGTTTACTCTCTTTTTTATACACCACTGGCTCTCAACCAGGCCGCGAGGGTATTGCAAGTGGGCTAACTTATAATATAACATTATTAAAGTATCAATGAATATAGTAAAATAAAAAGTATTCTACGCTAGTTCCATTGATCCAAGGTGGAATACAATTGATTGATTGATCATTTAAATAAGCATGAAGGATTTTACAGTATAGATAGGGGTCCCAAAGATAAAAAAAACTAGAATCAAATGAGGGTTTCTGGCCTGATGCATATCAAACTGGGGTTGAAAATCACTGGCCTAAAACATGGTCATGGTCTCAGCAGTTAATCTCTAGTGTCAAAAAAGAGTATGATCTAATGTGGAATGTCAGTCCCCAAGGACATCTGGCACATTATCTACAGCTTGGGTTACACAAAGGTTCTTTATGTCATACTGTAAGTCTGCCCCACTCCCCTGACGTTACATCCCAATTAGACACACCCACGTACACTCATCGCTGTCATCAGCATCGTAAAATATAACTTGACCCAAGGCTGAACCATGGGTTTTTTAGGACACACACACACACACACACACACACACACACACACACACACACACACAGATACACGCCACACGCACACACATAAGCACAAACGTAAGATCACTCACACGCACGCACACACACATACAAACTGACTCACGTACAGTACATGCAGTGTAAGTGTCTCATAAACCTTGATGTGTAGTAGAACAAACATATATCTGCTCATAGGGAGATAATGGAGCATCTTAGACACACATAAGACACACACATACTGTACACATACACATACACATACACATACACACACACACACACACACACACACACACACACACACACACACACACACACACACACACACACACACACACACACACACACACACACACACACACACACACACACACACACAAAGCGTGTGGGTTCCTCCTAACTATCAATCATTTAACTGGGGACCGCCTGGAAGCCCCCTCCAGGGGGTCCCTAGACCCCACTTTGAGAACCAATGCTAACATAGTTTTTTTCCCTTTCTGGCCCTCTCATCTAGTCCTGTTTGGTGGGCATTGTGGTACCAGACCCAGAGGTCATGCCTGAATGGGCCAAGAAGAAAGGCATGCAAGGATCCTACAAGGACCTGTGCAAAAATACGGTATGAGGCTAACAACTTCATATCTCACAACAAGTTTTTAGTTACAACATTCTCATTGTCTGACATCCATCTCGAAACGTAGTTGCAGATACTATTGATACATTATAAATAAAGTATTTGCTGTAATTTCATTGTTGTTGGGGCTGTTGTTTGGAGCAGGTGCTGAAGAAGGCTATACTTGAAGACCTGGTGCGCCTTGGCAAGGCTAGCGGCCTCCACTCTTTTGAGCAGGTAGGTAAAGCACAGTGCTTTAAGAAAGAAAGAAAGAAAGAAAGAAAGAAAAAAACTAGTGAATGCTGCTCTCTGACATCACCTGGATCAAAACCTCCTGGTTTTCAGCATCCTTAGCTCAGAATGTGGGCAGGGGCAGTTCACGAGTAGCGTTCTTCCCACCCTCAATACATTTGATCATGGTGCCCTTGAGTAAGGCAGTTGTGTCCCCGTTGTTTAGTGGCCAACAGTAGGAGAATGTGGTTGCACAGGGAAGCTTATGTTGGAATATGAAAAATACATGGCATGATTACTAAGGAGCATGCATGCATGATGTATGCACAGAAAAAATAACAGGTAAGCATCTTTCTTTAAAGAAACACTTAATGGACTTTCAGCAAATATTCCCTAGCTCAATAAGTCAGAGAAAATGTTTCCACACAGATTATTTGTCGCATGATTTAACGTGCAACTAAATCTCCTGAGACTCATTAGATAGTCTTCTAGTGTTGGACTACTGTATGCTTATATATATAGTCTTGGATGTGTAATGTATGCTACATATCTCATGGAATTGATTTTCACATGCATTTGTTTGCTATTTTCCTTTTTAAGGTGAAAAACATCTACATCTACAACGAGATGTTCTCCATCCAAAATGGCCTCCTGACCCCGACGCTAAAGGCCAAGAGGCCTGAGTTGAAGGAGTTCTTCAAAGACAAGATCGAGGACCTCTATAGCAGCATCACCATGTGAAGACTCGCGGATCCCGTTTTCCAACAAGCATCTTAATACTAAGATCCTCTTTGTCCATTAACTTAATGCAACCCATTAACTTAATGCGATGAAGAACACGCATCTTAGCTTTTAAATGCTTTTTGAGAGCAAGGCGAGCCTGGGCTGCAACCTGCAATCCACCCAAACAAACAAATGCCCTGTCCCAAGCAGCAGCATCCCATTGACACTTTTACGTTAAGAAATCCATGCATCCTTCCACCTCCCTTCTTTTCTGCCCTCCATCAGTTTAAACCCTTCCAAACAAATACAATTTGAAACCTGCTGTCTTACAACAGCGAGCGTGATGTCCTCGTCTGTACTGTAGCTCGGGGAGATGTGTACATCTGTAACAATGCTGACACCTGCTGGAAATAGCCCAATGGACAACCGGTAGACACTAAACCAATCAAATAAGCTGCTGACAGCGGTGCCAGGACGCATGGACTGACAAATCTCCCTAGCTTCGTTGATCACCCACTGATAGAGCGGGCATTGAACTTGTGTCAAACTCAAATGTCGACAATGGACCAAAACAGGGATCCCTCATTGTTCGAGGGTCCGAATTTGCTGTAATGTTGGGAGAATAGCACTCTCCACCTCACCCACTAATCAACGTGTGGCCCGTAGACCTCTATCCTGGGCAAAGCAAAAATTGAGCTACAACCAAATTACAACTCTTTTTCATAAATGTATTAATTTATTCAGATTCATCTCTACATGGCTGTGATGGTCAGTTTAGCCTGCATGCTCTTCAAAAGGCTCAGCCTGTTGTACTGATCATAAAGTTAGCACAATCCACTGTCGACACAATCATTACTTTCTTTTCTCCATCCATCTTTGCACTTAGAGTTTGTCAGGTAAAAGAAAATAAATGAAATAATGCAAATCCAGGTCTCAGGGCAATGCATGCGGTTTGCCCTGCATTGCTGGGGCCCTTACCATGATGAGACTTGAAGAAGATGAGAAAATCTTTGTGGGCATTAAAGAGCAGGTCGTATTAAAGCCGTCCACAGCCACTGCTGCTAGTGCAAGGCTTTGTAATGTAGTCAAGGCCTACAAGCTTCATTCACTGAAGGAAGATAGAACAACCATGGACTCAGATATATATATAAAAAAGCCCCCCCTCCCCCCAGAGTTTACACATAGAATGAGTAATGTATAGGCTTTTTAAGTTGATTACTGTCCCAAAGCATAAACAATGTGGATGTACATAAATGAGGACACCTAGATGTAAGCATATTTATTAAAGCAACGGTTTGACTGGATTTTTTTTTTCTTCCTTTTTTGCGTGTAGTGAGATGGATTGTACTATTTATTTATCTATTCTGCTGTAAAATGGAATCAGAACCATATCCTTGTAATGACAAAGTGCAGCAATAGGGATGAGGGAGGTTGGGGAATGGGAAGAGGGAACTGAAATAAAACAAAGAAATATTCTGGAATGATTTTAATTTTGTGTTGCTTTTTTCTTTCTTTGAGTGATGTTGAAATGCTGTGTTCCCCTTACTTTTGCTGTGTCAAATCATGGAAGAATGTTGTAGGGCTGTCTACTCATACATGATTAATCGTGTAATCGGTTGATTTGGTCTTATTTGGCCAAGAATTGTATTAGTTGATTAGATGTTTTATATGCTTTTGCTATGCTTTACATCTGGTTCCATTTGGTTCCATTTCTACACTCTCAGAGTTATGGGTGTTTGACCTTACAATTAAAAAGTGTGATAACTTTAGGCCAACAGCAGACATGTGGATAGCCTAATGTTCATTTTGGGCACATTTCATTTAGGTGTCACGGTGTGCCGTCATGGGCAGCTCCTGGACGTTTTCACATCACCAGGCTTTTCCCCATGCAGTAACCGGAAGAGTGGGCACCTAAACATTGTGGGCACCTCAATATTAAATTGGCTATTTTTTCCAAAATGTGAAAAGAATAAAGAATAAATGTATGCTTTGGAACATGGTCTGAAATTATGTAAAGTAGGCTTTACATGATTTCAACATCCTTGAACATTTGTAAGACCTAATATTACTACGATTGCTACAAATTGCTTCAAAACCTGTGGGCTAACAGTCATATGGTCATAAACAAGAAGTTGAAAGGTAAATTTAGGTCTGATGATGATGTACCGTGCTTCGGACCATTTTCCAATTCTTCTTTTTTTTGGATTTTGGAATAAATAGCCAATTTAACATTGAGGTGCCGACAATGTTTAGGTGCCCAGTCTTCCTTATCCTTCCACAGTAGCCTACCTGTGGAAAGGCCGGGTTTCACCACTCCAAATTAACCAGTGTGATCCGTTCTAGAACCCACCCGCCTTCCGTATCCGCAGAACTAGACCGGATCAACCTGCAAAGCAACTTGAACTTGATCAATTAACGGTATGCTGTGGGGGTCGCTGCCAATGTAAACGTGTGGCGACAGGACAGGTGGACACTGGGCTCCTGACAGGTGAGCTGCAGACACAAACACCCTTAAATGGACTAGAGACGGGACGTTACGACAAGTAGCTGATACAAGGCGAATATTAGACAAGAAGAAAAGGAGTCATTGAACAATCATAGGCTATTAATAATTCATGCTATATGGGGGGGGGGGTGCAGCAGACTGTGCCAGCCTATACACACACCCGTATAGTTATAAAGTTTGCTTCACACGTTTTGTTTGTAAAAACGCGATAGAATTTCTTTATTAATCCTGTAGGCGTTGATTTACATTTATTACAATTATTTTACATATACAGCCACCACATATTCCGTAACTGACTGATACGTAACTGACTGTGTGTGTGTGTGTGTGTGTGTGTGTGTGTGTGTGTGTGTGTGTGTGTGTGTGTGTGTGTGTGTGTGTGTGTGTGTGTGTGTGTGTGTGTGTGTGTGTGTGTGTGTGTGTGTGTGAACTTTCTACTGCGAAATCAAGGGGAGGCATTGGCAATCCCAGCGCAGTCAGGGAAGAGCTTCAGGCAGTACTACTTGTCAACCACTTTAAGTGTCCTTCCAGCCACCACGGTTTAAATGTCTCAATGGAAGAGTAGGGAGACCACCTCCAACCACTGCAGACAGTTGGTTATCATACTCTAGTCTCTACCATAAAATGTACGTGTTTTATTCATTAGAATAAGTAAGTGCAGCTTTAAGGAAAATAACTTCATCTAACATCTAACACAATATAGCCTACAACTACATCAACATCAGACAACATTTTCACAAGTAGGCTACCTTCACAGTATCCACTGAGGGTGTTGTGAATATTCACTATGCTGTCTCATTGGCAGCCTCTGAACACTTCCCACTCTCTTCATTTCCAATAACAGAAGGGTGTCTGCCATCATCACTTGAGAGTCATTAGCCAATGCCAGTCCGGGTGTGTCCCAATGCAAGCCCTCACTCAGTCCACAGTACACAGTATTCACAGCAGCGATGCGTTCATGACCATGTAAGATTTTGTTTATTTGTATTTACTGTACTTTGTCTATTATATTCTGAGTCACATATTTGATTGCACCGTTTAACTGCTTGATATTGATTTGTTTGCTTTGTTGTCAGAAACCATGGAAATGGAGAAATAAATCAGTTAACTTGCCTCTTGGTGTCAAGCTCTTTAATGGGAGAAAACTTGAGCTCTATAACCAGAACTAAACAGACAGTTTTCAGTATGGTTCTTCGAGCTGGAAAGCTGACTACCTAAGTTGACATGCAAGAGGAGGAACAAACCAATGGAGCAGTACAGCCCAAAGTCTATCCCAATAGGACAGACATAAACCACAACGCTATGGGCTCGAAGTACTGTACAGCCTCCCAACTTGCCACAATTGCCATATCCACACTTCCTATGGACAGAGTCTCTGTCTGTCTGCCAGGGTTTATTCATAATGTACTCACCCACTGCCAGCATTTTTTATCATTTTTTATAGAAAGAATGTGAATTACTTGTCCGTTTAATTTTTAACATTGAAGTGAATGGGTTTTTTTTTTTATTATTATTTTATATCTCCTAATTCGTTGTGAATAACAAAAATAAATGAATACCCAAAAATTAGAGAAACATTTTAGAAATTAAAAAACAAAATAAAAAAAAAATACAAAAAGGGGAGAATTCTCCCCTGTGGTGGTTAACACCATTGACTGAAAAGAGGAGAATTCTCCCCTTTGGCAGTAAACCTGTTAACATGGCAGAATCTATGAGGAAAACTGCAACGGAGGAAAATTATGAAAAGGAATTAATGAGGAGCAGAATGGAGGAGCTTGAGGGGAAAGGCAGGGGAAAACAAACTCTGTTGGAATACAAGTCTTGAAATGTTATATTATGACCCTGTAGAACCACCAATAGATTCTCTTGCTTTTATTGAAACATTTAGTCGTCGAAGGGCTGAAGGTGGGGGTGAACCACCGGGGGGGTGCTCTGGTACCACTAGGGGACCAGAATGAGCTCATTGGCCTGGAAGTGCCTCGCGGCCCGCCCCACTACTGAACCTGACAGTTCTTATTCTAGCAAGCCGAATGTGCATACAGAAAGCTCCACAGAACAACAGGCCTCACTCACACCCATCATGTGGGAACATTAGTCCAGGGGCCAACACTGATATTTTCACAAATTGGTACCACCTAAGGTGACCGTAAAGTTTTTGTATTTTTGTCTTCCTACATGTCTCTAGTTTATATTTTGGTATGATAACCCTTCCAATCTTGTAGCTTAATGGCAGTTATCACTACCTACCGGCTAATGTATCCGGTAGGAGACACAAAGTAGAATCTTTGTGTCTCCTACACCCGGGCATCAAATTATTGCGACAAAAAACAAAATATATCCATGTATTCAAGGCTTCATGGGGTGTGCAATTGATAACTTCTCAGATTTTTGGTGTTTGCAAAAAGACCGCTTTCCATAAGCTTGTAAAAGTTTACCCTCCTTCGGTCTAGGGTGGTCATAGATGAATGGGTAGAGAGTCCCCCTGGGAAACTTAAAGAGGAGTTCACCCAAAAAATGATTTATTTTCTATCAATTGCACACCCCATGAAGCCTTGAATACATGGATATATTTTGTTTTTTGTCGCAATAATTTGATGCCCGGGTGTAGGAGACACAAAGATTCTACTTTGTGTCTCCTACCGGATACATTAGCCGGTAGGTAGTGATAACTGCCATTAAGCTACAAGATTGGAAGGGTTATCATACCAAAATATAAACTAGAGACATGTAGGAAGACAAAAATACAAAAACTTTACGGTCACCTTAGGTGGTACCAAAATATGGCTTGGCCCCAGGACGACATCCACACCTCAAAGTAGACCTGATCCTGAATTAATTTCCAATGACAGACAGGTGTCTGCCATCACCACTTGAGAGTCCCCATACAAGCCCTTACTCAGTCCACAGTATATGGCAAGCCGTGTTTTTGGATATCTAAAACATACAGATAGGAGCATGGTTTGATTAAATGTTAAAACGGCTTGCCATACACAGTATTCAGTCCTTCTCCAGCCCAAGCAGCCATGCGTTCATGACCCATGTATGCTTTTGTTTGTGTTTATTTGTATTTACTTTTGTCTATTATATTCTGAGTTACATATTTGATTTACTTTACAATATCTATTATTTTTTTGGTTGCACCTTAACTGCTTGTTATTAATTTGTTTGCTTTGTCGGAAACCTTGGAAATGGAGAAATAAATCTGTTAACTTCTTACTCTTGGTGTCAAACTCTTTAATGGGAGAAGACTTGGGTTGACATCTGCATAGGAGTGTGGAAAAAAAAGGTGGGGGGAAATTGCTTGTCTAACTGTGTGAATGCGTGATTATCCGAGTTCAGAAGACTGCATTATGCTGCAAAGGTTGTCCTAAGAATTTGTCACCATTGACTTAAAGGGATATCTCATTTTAAAAAACAAATTTGGGTCAGTTTATCGTCTACTCAGGCTTATGTGAGCACCCCAGACAGTTTTTAAGATGCTTGATTCAGTATTTAGATATGTGATATTCATTTTACCAGACACGCCCCCTTCCCATACAAACCCATTGTAACTTCAAACTCCATTTTAACCATGATAGATTCATCGGAAACACCCGTCCTTGGTTCTGGTGACTGATATTGTCCTTCTAATACGTGAGGAGTTTCAATTACTTTTTTCATTTATTTTCAATAATTTAAGAAAATGAAAGAAATGTAATACAATGAAAAAACAGGGCCCCCTCACATATTAGGAGGGCAGGATGAGTCACCAGAACCAAGGACGGGTGTTTTTGATGTATCTAACATGTTAAAAATTGAGTTGGAAGTTATAATAGGTTTGTATAGGAAGGGGGCGTGTCTGATAAAATGAATATCAACTATCTAAATACTGAATCAAGCAACTTAAAAACTGTCTAGGGGGCTCACAAAAGCCTGATTAGACGATAAAATGACCCACTTAAAAAAATATCCCTTTAAGGATGTATTGGAGAATGTTGCTTTGAGGTTTTGCCGCCACTTTTCATTTTGGGGGAATTGTTCCTTTAACCGACCTAGAGTAAGATAAACACTTGGGTCACAAATTACATTTTAGCTTGGGTTAGGCTTTATGATGTCATGTCAGTGACCACAACAGCACACTGTTGTCTTTTTCTCAGGGAGGCAAAATTCAGCTTCTATAGTATATGATACAATTACCATTATCAGACTATGGAGGCATTTACCATTTTATTTTTTTTCCCCCTCATTTTTCAGCTAAAAATTAAACAAATACAGTGAAATATTTTGCTTTCAATGGCCTTATAGTGATGTCAAAGTGGAGTTCAAATTCACTGCTCTCAATCCGTCTGTGTCTCTTACTGTCTCACTGTCTTTTTCTTCACTTAAATTTTCTTCACTTAAATTCAAAAGCAGAAAGACCATCCAACAAGGTACGCTGCGCTGTATAAGCCCTTTGGTGGCTGAAAGCCTGAGAAAGAAGGTACTGCGGCTGTCCCACTGACAAATGAGAATGCTGGTGACCCGGTCCGACTGTGTGACCCAGCCACCCAGGTGATAACTAACCCAGGGACAATCAGACAGAATAAGATGCTTCTCAAGACCAATTCCGATGACACTGATGAAGACTCCAATCCTTCATCAGTGACTGATGAAGACTCGAGTTATTCATTGTCCAGCAGCCTGCCCACCTTTGACAGCCTGCCTTCCTCTGACAGCATGGCCTCCTCCTCTGCACAGCCTGCCCTCCCCGAGATCCTCCTCGAAGAGGATCATAGTGGGTATATGTTGTGTAATATAAAAATGCACTGTTTATTATTCTATGTTATTCATAGATATACAAGTATAGATGGGTCAAAAGGGCTCTACTTGCATGTTCAGTCACCTACTTTGCTGACAATCATTGCTATGAGTATCATAACCAACGTACCGTACCTATGGAACAAACGTTCATGCCTCGGAGGCCCACATGAATTGATTACTTCTCTTCCATGTTTGACATGGAGGCAGAGGGTTGCTATGAATGGACAAGACCTGTTCATTTTATACATTTATATTACTCTACTGTCGCCTGAAGTTAATCTCTTTCCCTCTGGTTTTGTTGTCCTCTCTCCTCTCTGTCACTCACAGGCGAGTCGGTGACGTTTGTCTCACCTCAGTTCTTCACAGGAGATCTCCCTGTGAAGAACTCCACCTTGATGAACTTGAGTCATGCAGCAAACATCTACATGCTGCAGGCATGCAGCCCCCGAACGTCTCTACCATCCTCAGTATGAGAATCGTCTTAATTTCACATTACATTAATCAGAAAGGATAGACAAAGTAATCACACAGAACAGTCAGCAGACCCATAGTAGTCATTGTTGTGTTGAGTGACTTGCATGACCATCACACTTGCTCCCTTTTGACGAAGTCATATTTGAAATCATTAATAAAATGCATGTGTTCTTTCTTTATTTCATGGTTATGTGGGTTTTGTCCAACAATAGAAGCTAGATTTGAGTTGCTGTGTGTGTGTGTGTGTGTGTGTGTGTGTGTGTGTGTGTGTGTGTGTGTGTGTGTGTGTGTGTGTGTGTGTGTGTGTGTGTGTGTGTGTGTGTGTGTGTGTGTGTGTGTGTGTGTCCATATGCATTAACAACCTGGAGACAGAGCTGCCATGGGCCCTTATTTAAGGGATAGCCTTTTTGTGCAGTCACTGTATGGTTTGTTGTCTTTAGTTGTGCTTTAAGTATTTCAATTTGTTTGTAAGTCTATTTTTTTTCAAGTCTCTTATTTCTTATTTAAAAGGCCTTCACTGTTTACCTGCTGCATTGGACTATTTGCCAGAGGTGTGAGAAAAATAAAACTCAACAATCAGCAAATTCTGAACTTGTTATTTTTTGGAGCCTTGGCCGCTTGGTCAACCGTTACGGTCCTCAATACGAAAGACATTTTGTTGTAGTCCATGCAAACCTGAACTTATTAAAATGCACTTCAACCAGAGTAATATATCGACTTTAACCCATATTTCTCGGACACAGACAGACGCTGTTGAAAAGTGAACATGTCTCATGTATCCTTTTTATGTTGCAGGAATATGGTTTTACCACTAGGTGTCGTAGCGTGCTTGTATATTCCACTTAAGTGCCTCACTGTTTTATGTATGTTTGTGTGTTTTGTTGTTTACACTTAAATGCTCTTTTGTAAAGAAAGAAAGAAAGAAAGAAAGAAAGGGAAAAAAGGCTATTTATGTTTCAATGTGCCTTAATTAATACTTTTATGTGTAAATGTGTACCCACCTAAAATAAATGAACTTGTTCATTTGTGTTTAACTCATATTAGTCTAATGTTTTAAATGTGACACTTGATGGAATGTATTCCTTAAAAGTGACAGCATAAGTTGTTATGCCATCTTATTTTATTTCGCTTGCTTTAACCCCTTAAGGCCTGGTTTACACTTAAAATGTATTCACAAATAGCAAAACGCTCACAAAGCCTGCCACAGTGATGCATTGCAAGCTTGTAGATATATTGTTGGACATGTTTTAAAACAATCTTTGCTTATGATGTCATGGGGTTACAAGGACCCTCGGGGTTCGTTGAGGCGGGTTCAAATCGGTTCAAATTGACCCTTACAGGTCTGTAACTCGTAAGCGTGTATAATAAGGGTCCATTTGCTTCCATTTGTAGCCTTCAATCTCAGAGTTATGGAAAATTAGAACGTTTGAGAACCACCGGGTAAATGAAAAACAATGTTTCATAATATATCCAGCAATTTATAATTCTCAAACAAAAACATCAACACAGCCATGAACCCACTGACCACGTGGTTCCTCCCCAGCCAAAAATATCATCCAATCGGATATTTTGCTGGAGCAGCAGTGGCGGACGGACCAATCATAAAACAGCAGTGGGCTTGGTTTCCAAGGAGCTTGTGGCAGTGTTGCCATGTCCGCTTATTATAAGGGACTTTGGGCCTCCTTTTCTGCAAAGTCGCTTGTAAATATTGTTAGTTTGCGGGTTGGTTTTTTTTTGGGGGCTTGTTGTTTCTAAAGTGTACTTGCTTATTGAGGGAGGGTTGCTTCCAATGTTTTAAATTGTTATGTTTTTATGCAAAAAAGTGGCATGGCACACAGCCTGTGCCATGTTTTCCCATTCAACCCGAAGAACCCCCGACGGCAGGTTCCAGTATTGCTCCCGATTCGGCTACAAAGGTAAAACATATGGCACAGGCTGATAAAATAAGCGATTTAAATAGGTTTTTCCAACCCATCCCCGTCGGTTAAATTTTACTTTCCGGCGAAATTGCAAACATCTGTAGGTGTCTCGGTCTCGGACTACCTTTACTTTTGGGATACGATGTTGCGAAAAAGGTGATCTTCACTGCATTTGGACGGACTCTACCTCTGGGACCCGTGCTCTGATGTGGCCCAATAGTCGCTTCTTTTGGGATTGCTTTCCTAGACCTGCGGTTGCTTGTTTCTCTCTCACAACCTGGCAACAGTGAGCTTGCGGTGGCGGACGGTGTGTGACTAATGCTGTCATATGACTGCGTGACACCGATGGAGACAGTCAGTTACAAGACACAGCGTTTAGCTCCTCTTGGGATTATTTATTATTAATGATTATCTCTGAGAAGAAAAGACGACAGAGGAGGTGACTTTTTCTTTCTGTACCGAATAGTTCGTCCGATTTGGTACAAAAAAAAAATGCCTCCGACCCTTTTCCAGAAACTTTTCAATAAAAGAAACGCCTTCTCGCCGCCGCCGAGATGTAGCAGAGAGGACCCTGCGTTCAGGTACGTGTGTGTGTGTGTGTGTGTGTGTGTGTGTGTGTGTGTGTGTGTGTGTGTGTGTGCGCGCGCGCGCAGTATGTGTGCGTGCTATCTCTGATGCCCATCATGGTGGCTGCTGCTGATGGCAGTTTATTTTCATATTTTGCCGTATTTCTCACACACTACTGCAGGACTAGGACGTCCGCTTGTTTTGGTTTTCGCTGGAGTTGGTTAGCATGCTAATGTGGCTAACAGACACACAGAAAGATAGGCACCAGTGTTGCCAGGTTTTGTGAGAGAAAAAACAAGGTAACAGGTCTATGAAAACAAGCCCGAATGAAGTGACTAAGCTACATGATGATGAGCCCAAACCTATATAAAGCGGCTATTGGAGAATAGCCGATCTACAAGCTTGTAGATCTGATATTTTCAAAGAAACGTGGAATATTTTTTTAAACATTTTAACAACTTAAATCTTGTATGGGGTCCCCACTCCCTGGCATAACATATTTTCAGATGGTCTGCAGACAAATGTATATTAGTTTGGGGATCCTTGACATGAAAATGTTTGAGAACCACTGGTTTAAACAATTATGAAATAAGCCTAAAATAAGCAACTCAACTTTAGAAACAAGCCCAAAAAACCGCAACTACCATTATTTACAAGCAACTTTACAGAAGAACAAGCTAAGTTGCTTATAATAAGTGGACATGGCAACACTCAGGCACACACACATACATACATACACACACAGCTAGCAGGCTGCACACGCTGTCCCTTTGTGGAACTCCCAGCCAGCCTCGTGACCCCTTTTCGTGTCTATTGATACTGTTATTATATGTATAATAATAGTGCATTTACTGCAATATATATTGTATATTATATATATTTTATCCTGTATAACATGTAATACTTCAGTTATAATATATTATGTACAGTAATACACTGCTTAGATTTCTCGTAAACAGAGGATGATCGCGCATGTTAACCACGTTACTCCTGGGATTGCAGTAAACGAATTATTATTATGGCGTATTATATATAGCATATTGATAAGTTGGTGCAAAGTACACCAGTGTGTCTGTCTGCATGCATGCATGCATACAGTGTAGTTCTGCACTGTCTGGGGGACAGTATGTGCTCTGTGTGTGTGTGTGTGTGTGTGTGTGTGTGTGTGTGTGTGTGTGTGTGTGTGTGTGTGGACACACGTGACTATGACTGTCACTGCTGTAGTCTGAGCAGCAGACTACTTGACATTATTCCATTCATCTGTTTTAATCATGAGGGAAATTAATGTAATCCTGAGTGTACAAAACGAACCAAAGGAATCAATGCTGGTCCATTTGGTTCCATTTGTACACTCTCTGAGTTATAAATGGATAAATGAACACAGGACTACATTGTGTAACAACCAGACCAATATTGGGACCATATACACATGCACAGAGGTCCTGTTCTGTTTGATAACCCTTTTCAGCTTGTGAAGTGGTGCAAATTAATGGCTGCTGGTGGATATACAAGACTATACAATAATCAAGTTTATATAATCTTCCATCCAGATTCTAAAAGCCAGCCTACTGCCTGTGTTTTACTTTTTCAGTCAGCTCAGTAAAGAAGGTCTTGCGTGGGATTTACATGTTCCTTTGCATGGAACAACCATGCACTGGAACCCGTTGACCTTTCCCTGTGAGATGATAGTGTGGATATATTTACTTGTGGACCTGAGAGCTCTATCCTGTGGGTTATAGTGTAGGTGCCACACACACCTTGGCCAGTGCCAGAGTCACGATCCAAGAGACATGAACTCTGTGTGTGTGTGTGTGTGTGTGTGTGTGTGTGTGTGTGTGTGTGTGTGTGTGTGTGTGTGTGTGTGTGTGTGTGTGTGTGTGTGTGTGTGTGTGACTGGTTGGTTCACTGGCCAAGTGCAGAGTCAGACAGGCAGGTTTCTGTTAGCCTATAACTGTGGTCAGTTCGCTTCATCTCTGATACAAGGCGTCATTAGGCTCTCCTCTTCATAGATCACCATGAAGAGATTTATGGATTGCAACTTGCAGTTTAGGTGTATTAAAAAGTAAAAACATAAAAATCCTTAATTGAATGGCTTGCAATGCAGGAGGACATGAGGGACTGGGAGAAAAGGATGCATACGGAGGAGGACATTTGGGTGGAGGGGGAGTGCAAGTGGAGGAGAGGATAGGGAATGGAAGAAAAAGATAAGAGATCAAATGCAGAGAGAGAAGAGAGGAGACATAATGGCTAAACCCAAGAAGAACTAACTTGTTGCAAAGGTGAAACTGGACTTTCCTATTGCCCATCAGTACTATAGGTTTTGCCAGAGTTACTTACCTCAGTGGGAGACTTTGCCTGGCTATGGCATGGTCCAGTTAGTTATACAAGTTATCGATTTTCAATTAATTGGGGGCTAGTGAAAGTTACAGGTATGGTGTGTGATATCAAATGTGGCTTACCATAATCACAGTAATCCTTAATCATATTCAAGGGCTTTTGGAGAGAAATGAGAGGGTGTGTGTGTCTGTGACCAGCTGATACTCGTTGAGGCTCGTTAATGTTGTATACATCAAGGTAATTATGTTTCTGCTCTCATTATTGGTTTCGGACAAGATTTTTCCTTTTGGTCCTAAAAAACGCAGCTTATCAATTAATCGGTTAATCGATCGATAAGGTTATCAACAATCAATTAATGAATGAATCGGTAATTTGCATCCCTAGGCTGAATGAAAGATAGTTTACCTGCAGACTGCATTCAGATTAAGAGGCAGGATTGTCTTCAAGGTGTGTGTAGACAAACGACCGTGTTTGGAGTGGTTGAATTGAATGAGTGTTTAACACTGACTCTTACCTTCATTTGTCAGTCAACTGTGAAACTGGTCAACCTTCAATGAAGTAGCCATTTAGGGCGCTCGGGTGGCGCGGGGCTGTTTGAATCCTCTGCGTGCATCTGGCGTGGTTGGGTGTTCCAGCAAACATCATTGGCCATGTTCGTGGGAGGGGAGCCGAGTGGGCAGGGTGATCTCTTGCTGCTCTAATGACTCCTACAGGTTGGTCAGGGTGCCTGTTCAGTGGGGTGTGGAACTGTGGAACTAGTAAAAATAGCATGAAGTGATTGTGAATATCTGTTACGTCCTTCCAGGAAACTGGTCACTGTCAGTGTCACGTGAAAAGAAGTGGCCTTGACGTCAGAGGAGGAGACATGGTTGTCTGTGTTCTCCCTAGAACCAACTATGGGACTTAACATTGACAAAGGACTGGAATACACAGGGAATCAGGAGTTGGCATAACAAATGACTAAATTAGGCAACTATTGTAAAACAAAAAATTACTATTTTAACTTGCACCAATTCCAATTAAATATGGAGCATCTTTGGTATTGCATGTATCATAAAGGTTTCACATCACAACATATAGGTGTTTGTGGTGTGTTGCGCAACCCTGTTGCCTTGCAGAACTCGGCCACCATCCCACTGACAGCGCTACACTGTCCCTGTCAGAATACCACGGAGGGCAGCAGGCTGACTGACCCTGTGAGGAAAGCCTAAAGAGCCTCTCCTATTTCCCTCGCTGCAGCGCGTGACCAGGAGCAGCATATTGTACATATCGGTGAGAGCGCCCGGCTCACTGCCAGCCAGGACCCAGGCACCGGCCTGAGCCCCAGCCAAAGGCTTTGTCACCCCTCGGCCACGCCGCCGCCAGGCCCGCCACCCTGGTGGTCCATGCCATGTCCGCATGCTGAACCATCCCACTCAGTATACAGCTTAATGCTCGGCTTGGCCCGAACACTGTGTGTGTGTGTGTGTTAACCACTTAAGCCCCATTTTATACTTCTGCAAGCTCACAATACGTTGCACTGTGCCACGCTGTTAGTTTGTATCTGATATTTGTGAAATAAATTTGCCTATAATGACTTGCCCAAAACAGGGATGACAGGGTTAATGTGGTTATATATGATGACAAGGTAAATTGTTGCTTTCTCAGACTCAGAGAGTTGGCATGAACCCAATGTTAATAGGGAGTAGACATTTTTGGGTGTGACCTATCTGCTACAGTATAAGTTCAGGAACAGTGACAGGCTAGTAAAGCAAAGGTCATATTATATTAAGTCATCGTCTGGAGGCGATTTTAAATTGATAAAAAGTTAGTAATTGCGTTCAATTATTGAACGCAACAATACGTTATTAACGGTACATGACGATGTTACGCGTTTGCTCAAAATTAATCCCCAATCCCTGGTGTAACTTCTTCAGTGATGGCTCATAAACTTATCGATTTTCAAATATAACAAAAATCAATCTGCACGCTCACATTGGGGCTTAAGTGGTTAATTAGACTAATCAATTTAGATGGTTATAAAACACGTGTTTGGCATGTCGCTTCAAGAATATCTGATGAATAAAAAAAAAAAAGAATAATCGCTAAGATAATAATTGAAGCCCTAGTAGCATCCTCCCTGCCTGTCTTACAAGCCTGCTTCTCCAGAGCTCTGTTGACAGTGGCTGTCGTCAGGTTCCTTTCATGGCTATTTTAAGTGGCCACATTCAGGCTTCTTAGAACTGCAGGGTCATGGTAAAGATATACTGTAGTTAGTTTTGTGTTTAAAGGGTGTGTGTGTGTGTGTGTGTGTGTGTGTGTGTGTGTGTGTGTGTGTGTGTGTGTGTGTGTGTGTGTGTGTGTGTGTGTGTGTGTGTGTGTGTGTGTGTGTGTGTGTGTGTGTGTGTGTGTGTGTGTTATTTATTGTTAGAAATAGGATATACATACTGTATGTTTTATCTCGGTCAGTCCTAATGCAGATGTCTAGTGTCTGACTATTAAGTCTATTTATTGTATTTTTTTATCTATACTCTTATCTCTACGTGTACCTATCCTTTGTTTTGACGCTTACTGTGTTGCTACGACACCTGAATTTCCTCACGCAGAGTCGGGAATCAATAAAGATCTATCTGATCTCATCTTAAAGACACACACACACACACACACACACACACACACACACACACACACACACACACACACACACACACACACACACACACACACACACACACACACACAAAGCAGCCCTCCTCTTCTGTAATATTTAGGTCAACGTCCAGCGGCATAATGATATTTTTAAAAGTTCACTTCTTAATCATTAAGAACAGCAACATGCACAGCAGCGGAAATCAAAGAGATATTGGACGTTATCCATGCTGGTCATGGTAATTTTGCTAGCACCGTCATGGACTATCCCCAGATAAACTTTGAGCAGTTCGCCTTTGATTGTCTGCCATGCCCGGCGTGGTATGAAAACATCTTGGTTCTGTTGTTATTCAATCTGGTTGGGTACCCCATACGTGGGAACATTGAAATCAGTTCTTCAGTTTTTGTACACAAACTGTCATCAGGTATCGCTGCCTTATTAGGGAGGGTAATGTTAAACCTTTCCAAGCTGCTTTGTTTGACTTATTTTACTGTCTGTGGTACACACAGCATTGTAGTTTGCATTATTATTTGATTGGTCTTTCTTTCATTATAGGACTTACTTTTGTAGTCCTCCGACCACTCAAAGCGCTTTACAATGTGCCTCACATTCACCCCTAACACATGCTCACAGGTGGCGCAGGGGTAAAGTACCTGTCCACCTCCAACCATGGAGTCTAGGGGTTCGAATCCACTGCAGTGCATCCGGCTTGGCCGATACAAACACAATTGGCTGTGTTCAGGGAGAGAAGCCGGGCGGGAGGGTGATCTTTGTTGGTGCAAGCGAGCGACAACTACGGGCTGGGGCGTCGACTGTCAGTGGGGTCTTGAACGGGAGGAGTAGGGCCGAGGTGCTACGTCCTCCCAATGGGGGCTCCTCACTGGCAGGTGAGCCAGTGGGGTACAGTGGCAGTGGCTGCACAGAAATATGTGTGGTTTGCATGTTGACTACATTGGGAGCAAAAAAAAAAGGCTACACTGGTGAAGAGTGCCTTGCAAGACACCACCAACCTGCTGGTCAAAAGCAGTAAGGGTTCAGTGTCTTACACCAGGAAACTTTGGCACGAATTCTGGAGGAGCCCGGAGATTAACAAAGAACCTTCCGGTTCCCAGCTGCCAAGATGCATGAATTTTCTTTTGGGAGCATATGTATGCGGTAGCACTATAAAATATACATTATTTCCTGTTTCCTGCTAATTACACTAAACAATTAAGTAATTACAGACTCATCCTCTATAGGACCTGGCTGGTGGTGAATAAGTCTAATTTACAGTCAGATGGTGCAGACTTTGTGACACACATGCCGAGTGATTATTTCCTCTGCTGGGATCCTGAAATCAAACCCCTCATTGCATCTCCCATATCACCCGTTTAGTCTTGTTTCAGCCTCTAAATATGTTGACGTGTGGGTGGGTGGGTTGGTAGTGTGTGCGTGTGTGTGTGTGTGGGGGTGGGGGGAGGGTGATGGATGGGGATTGAGGAGATTAAGACACAGAGGACTAGGACATGGGGTCAGATGCTTAGATTTGACCCTTGAATCAGTTTGTTGGGTCGGTCAGAAGTGAAGTTGACTTACAAAATCCTCTTTCTTGCTTCTTTTATAATGCTAAATTCTTGAACTTTAAAGTTCTCAACAAAACCGCTTCCCATAACGGCTGAATTGGAAGTGAACTGAGGCCAACTGTGGTTTTCAAATACCAGCTCACACACACACGGCTCATTCACACTCGAGTCACAGCACATCTCTACATTCAGGATTCTTCATCATGCATATCATCACCGACTAGCCTACTTTCCACCTCGCCTTTCCTCTCATGTGATTCTGATTCAGAGGGACTTGTGACACGTGTATTGTCGCTGAACACACACACACACACACACACACACACACACACACACACACACACACACACACACACACACACACACACACACACACACACACACACACACACACACACACACACACACACACACACACACACACACACACACACACACAAACAAACAAGGAACGCATGACTCAACAGCAGTTAGTTTGTACTATAGCCCTCGGCTGGGCGTTATATCAATATCATGATTTCAGACTAGATATAGTCTCTGGGATTTTGTTTATTGTGATTGTACTATTCATTCATTGTTTTAAAGGCTACATTAAAATTATGTAATTTTAACTGAACTGTTCTATTATTTGCCTTTACCAACTTATCATATGGCATTACGGATGATTATTTAACAAAAATCTTATTGTGTCCCTGCAATATTGTCACAATATCGCTATCGAGGTATTGGGTCAAACATATTATTTTATTTTCTCCATGTTGCTCAGCCTTAGCCTGGCATGGCCAGACTAATATCACTGCCGAAGGCAATTCTTATTTTTGCAATGGCATATTCGTCTGGTTTCCAGGCTAGCTCAGCCTCAGCAATTTGTATGTCTACAGTCTCTACACCAAATGTCTTTGTCGAACAAAGCTGATCTACAAGCTGCAATCTACTGCTATTTTCTGCTGAATGTTCACCCCAGAATTGGATGCTAGCTAGGTTCATGTGATTATGTTTTAAACCCAGCTGTATGTCAAGTAGCTTTATTTGGGGGTCCACAGACCGCAGTGGCTGATGGTACCTCACTCAGTATTCAGCAAGACACTTTCACTACCCTGCCAGCCAAATCTCTTTGGAGAATGACGTAAAACAGGACCAGAGTTGATTTTCCTCCATCCTGAGATGGATAGATAAACATTATTTGATATTAGAGAGAGAGAGATATATCAGACTTAGAGAGAGAGAGAGAGGGGACTGCCTGGGAAGAGCATTTAACAGGTGTAGCTATGTAAGTAGACAATAATAGACAATAATATACAATAATAGATTATACAGTATATAATTGACAGGAATAGAAATAAATAGTTTTTTTTTTTAAATAGTCCCAGATATTGTACATACAGTACTAGACACGGCCAGTAATGAGGTTAGAACAGAAGAATGTTCAATCAGAGAATGTTCTATTCTAAGAACGTTCATCCTGTATGTACGAGGCAGTCACACAGTCGGTTATTGTACACCGACAGACTGGAAGGCCTGAGGCTGTGCTGTCATCCTCCTCCTCTCGCAGTCATGTGAGTTTTGGAATGCAGAAGTTGTCCTGTTACCTGTAATTGCGGCAACACGGTGGACAGTCGGTCACAGACGCAGTCAGGTGCTCTCTCAGCCTGTGGGCAAGCCTGTTGTTTTTTTTCCTAGTTTACTATAACTTAGTCATAGTAATGCTATTGTTAGGTATTGTTAGCTATTGTTAGCTAGAGCGTTGGTTTTCAACCTGTGCGGGTCAGGACCCCCATTGGAGTCCCCACATGATTTTTGGGGGGTTGCCTAGATGACAGTAAAGTGACAATTTCCATTTTTAATACCTAAAAAAGAAATTAAATGAAAAAAGATCATTACTGCATCAAAAGTAATCAACAAACTATACTATAAAAAAATGGTCAAACATTGGCTTGTAGATCGGCTATTTTCACTATTTATCTGTGGAACCGAGTCAAAGAAACTAATCGTAATGCCTCAACTCCTACAATTCCAAGTGCTTGTCAGGGTGGTTAATATGATTATTTTGGGAGGTCCCCAGTTCAAATATGGTTATTTTTGGGGGGGTCGCGGCCTCAAAGGGTTGAGAACCACTGTGCTAGAGGAGTATAGAGGTTGGGATGTGAGTGGGTCTTATTGCATAATTATGGATGATCGTTATCGCAGGGCATTTAATGTTTTTTAATTGTCTTTTTTTAATGTATTTATTCACAACAGTGGCTAGAGGATCCTCAAACTATCTGATGCTGGCGCTGGCAGTTTTCTAGTAACCGTGTCCTCTGTGTGTGTGTGTGTGTGTGTGTGTGTCTGTGTGTGGTGCCATCTGTCCTTGTATCGATGTGAATCGAGGTGTGGTTGAGTGGCAGGTGTTTTCTTTCACCCGGCAGAAAAGTGTGATCCAGCCACGCTCGGCAGGCCTGCCAGGGAGTGTTCCTGCTCTTAGCGGGGTTTCGTTTTTTGCCCGTGTAGCATTATTTAGCTCTGCCATGTCTCTATAAGGTGTTCTTTTACTTTTCAAAAGCAGGTGATTCTTTGTGACTGCCATGTTCTCTTTTCTTTTTGCAGGGATCGTCACCCCGAGTCCAGCAACCTTTTTTCTTTAGTTTTTTGAGGCTGTGATGTACTGGGACAACGTTTGTCAATGGCATTTCTATTTGCCTTTCATGCTTTGTAAACAAAACTGGACAGGGCAGTTATGACAAATAAGTATAAAAAGCCTTTTACTGAAATGTACAAAGAAACATCAATAACTGGTGGTACCAATAATCAAACAGGCCTATCCTTATTTAATAATGATTTTGTTTTACTATCAAAAATAGCCAAAATAGACGGTTGGCGTAACCGTCTGGGCACCTAGGCTGGTAATCCAGCCTGACAGCGTGTCGCAGGTTCAACTCCCGATCCCGATGGCCTTTGCTGCATGTCACTCCCCATCTCTCCCCATTTCCTGTCAGCCTACTGTCCTATCAATAAAGGCATAAAATCCAAAAAATACATCTTTAAAAAAAGAAAATAGCCAAAATAGCATGTTGAATCGCGAAGCGTTGTGAGCTTGTAGATCTGCTATTGCCCAAAATAAATAGGTTGGTTAAAAGAGGAACACGACCTGTAAATAATGATGGAAAATCTGTTCATCCATCTATTTTTATACAGGTGAATGGAAGCAATTCTAAGGATTATGCAAAAAATTGCGATTAGCTCAAATAATTGCGATCAGGTGATCAGATTATGTAATTGTGACGAGGCAGACTGCTTGGTTTGTAGGGGATGAAAGTACAGTATGACACACGCACGGGATATGATAGCATTTATCTGTGGTTGCCGTGCAGTCAGTGGCAGCGCAGATTGTGTGGAGACGTCTTTCCATCCCTCCTCAAAAAAAAAAAGCTCACCTGTCCGGGGTTTATTTAGATTGTTGTGACAACTGTATCCTGGAGGCTACGTGTGAAATGCGCTTGTAACATATCTCTCACCCTGTCCCGTCGTTCTCCACTGCACACGCTCTGTTGTGGCTAAGAAAATACAAAATAAACAATGCTATGGTGTGACTGGAAGACCAGCCACTGAAACACACAGCCTTGCCTTAATGCAGATACACACACACACACACACACACACACACACACACACACACACACACACACACACACACACACACACACACACACACACACACACACACACACACACTGTACACTTGCGTATGTGTTGCGCTGGCAGCTCACTGATAGGACTATTTCAAATTATTAAGAAGGAACTACATTGATGTTGTACCTGGAGTGAGTCTAACTGACTTGTGACTCATGACGTTTGTTATCACCTTAATCAATTAACTACAGATACGGAGGTAAACATTATCATTTCAATAGGTGCTTGTGGCTATTTGCGGTGCTAGAACTTTATGCAGTGCTTCAAAGCTTACAGTTAAGGAAAAAACTTTAACATTTTCACATTTATGGGTTAATAGTTTTGGCCATACTGAAGAAGTATGTTCAAGATATCAACCGATGAGTCAGACTGATTCAGTGCTGCTCAGAATTGTAGATGTACAGTAGAAATGATCAATATTAAAAACAACGCCTACAGCATTTTCCAACAGAAAGAAAGGGAAAAAATAAATGAAAGGAAAAGAAAAACCTCCTGTTAAAAATTGAACGGTAACAAATTAATTGTGGAAGAACTGGTAGCAGCCAGGACACGGGTCTGGTATTGACCATAATTAAAATTCTGTGCACGGGGGTCCAACTCGTCTTGAAAGTGGCCTCCTGGCCCATTTGAGTCTGAGCTGTCTGTTGTCCCAGGAGGAGCAGAGGGAGACTAGCCCTGGTCAGCCTCTCACGCTGTCCAACACACACACACACACACACACACACACACACACACACACACACACACACACACACACACACAGCAGTGCTCCACCGATCACCTGACAGTCTCATGTTGTTGTGTGAATTTAGTTCACCGCTATTCTTAGCCCCTGCTTTGGCAGAGAGAAAGAGAGGGGGAGAGAGAGAGGGCGAGGGAGAGAGAAGCCTGGGGAAAGACTGGCAGAAGCACAATGATGCCCAGGTAGGAGCCAGTAATATTTAACCACGCTGTGTGTGTGCTTACAAGTGGGCATGATGGTGCTTGCTTAAAGGGGAAGATTGATAGTGCTACTTAGAGGGGGTTTTGGGGTTAACGTTGGCTTTGTCATTTCATTTAGGCTAACTTTGTGTTTTCACAGTTCTGGACAAAACTAGTGGTACGGCAAAAGTGTGTGTGTGAAGACTGGTTTGAATGGAGCAAGTTGGTGTTTTTTCTGCTGGCTGATGCTGGCTGTAGTCACACATTGATCAAGTCTTTAGTGTAAAGTTATGTAATATGCTTTAGAGAGTACGTGTGGATTAGAAGGCTTGTTACACAGGGCACCTTTAGTTTTTTTGATGAGACAACCTTGTCTGTCTCATTTTTTAAAGGCTTATTTTAACAAGATGTGCTATAGTGAAAGAGCCTTTTGTTAAAGAACATGGTGAAAATAATGAATACCTTAATTTGTTAGCATCCTCGTTCTTGTATGTAATGAAGTCGCCGCTACTCTCGCTGTCCCTTCTAATGGACGTTCTCTTCAAGGAAACGTGTGTGTGCGGTTCTTTAGTACAGAGAGGTACATTTGGAGTCGTTTTGTGGTACACAGTCGAGGTCAAAGCAGTACAAGTAACAGTCATGAAGTCATGTGCTGCTTTTATGAATGACTCTCCCCTCGACACTGTGGCGGTCCACATGACACTTCCTCCTCTTCTCGGCATCGTTCTTCTTTCAGTGTTTCTTTCTACATCAGCTCCAGTTTCTTTTTCTTTACATTTTGTCAACTAGTTTTCATCTCAGATGTTTCTGTCATGTGACTTGTTTTCTGTTTTTACACCTTTCTTTTTTTCCCTCTTTTTTTTCTAGACTTGTTGCTTTTTCTTTTATCTGCCATTTCTCGACCCATCCCTAATATTTAGATATTTAGATTTTTTTCAACCAAAAAAAAAAAGTACTCCTACAGATTTTGTCCAAACATTACGCCTACCTGGCCTGGCGGAGTCCTGTGCTCCGAAGAGCAAATATTTCTAGTTATTTTTTTCCCAGCTGAATAATGAATAAAACATTATTTAGGCCCTGGTGTCGGGTAGGACACCTACTGGTTGACAAGTAGCACTGCCTGAAGCTCATACGGGCAATATCTCCCCTGGCCAAGTGGGGATTCCGTCTTGGAAGAACAAAAGTTGGTCTCCTGCGCCGCTTACCCAGGTTCGAATCCAGTGTAAGACATGAAACATACAGATTGCAGCTTTAATTTCTCCTTTTTCTTCTTGTTTCTCAATGCGTTCTTAAAAAAAAAGTTTTAGTTTCTCTGTCATCTCCTCTTTCCCTCCTCTCCTCCCTCTTCTTCTCATGTAACGCTGTAACTTGTTACAAAGTTCCATAACTGCTCCACTCTTCTCTTATCTACTGTCTGGAGCAGCAGCATGACTTCACAGTCTGTGAACACAACAGACAGTCTGTCTTGTGCATTTCAGGGAGCTCACTCTTAGCACTGAACTTACTCAAAGCCTAAAAAATACCCTGCTAGTGTTTTCATAGAATAGACTAGGGATGGGGAACCCTAAATTAAGGCTGGGCAATATTGCCTTATAACTACAGTATATTATGATGTGATTAGATATTTTTGCCTTTACCTACTTCATTATTATATAAGCATTACTGAAGATTATTTATCAAAAAGCTCATTGTGTAAATATTTGAGAAAGCAGTCATCCCCATAATATCATCACAAATATTGGTATCAAGGTATTTGGTCAAAGATATTGTGATTTGATTTTGTCCGTACCGCCATGCGTCTAGGCCTCTCCTAAATGGCAGACTTCACACTTCAGATCAACTTTGCGGTGCTCCAGACATAAAAACTCCATAAAATCCATTGTAAAACAATACAATACACATGCTAGATTACTAGTCTAGACTTAGACTCCAGCATCAGACATTAAATAACATTGACGGAGTAAAACAATAAAATCAAATAAACTTTAGTTAACAGCATACACAGTATAATATACATTACAGTACTTTGTCATCCAACGAATAGCAAAAATAGCCGATAAACAATGACGTGTCGCATCACAACAGAACACACTGTGAACTTGTACATCTGTTTTTTTCATATTGAAACGTTTTGGAAAGGAGGGTGGGGGGAGGGTGGGATAGGGGTATGTAGTATATGTACATTTTGTCATACGATATGAAAAATTGTATGTGCAGTATGCTTGCCCCTGGGCCTTGTACTAAAAACTAATACAAATATCTTGAAAAGAAAGAAACGTTTTGGAAAGGTTTAGCCTACAATGATATGCCCAAAATACGGACATCAGTGTTAATGTGATAATACGGGTTGTTTCCTCTGGTTCCCTGCATAAGACAAACTACTGATGGATTTGAGTTGAGTCAATTTTCATGATGAGTTTGTGTCCTGGTGTGAAACTATCAATCCACCCAACACTGTAACATGTTGGAGACAGAGTGGTTGTAAATTCCTCACGTAATTGTGTCTATAGCATTGCTATATCAGGTCATGCTGAAACACTGAGAAAGGACTTTTTGATTACATAAGTCAGTCAGTGGTATGCAGGGCTCTGTTCTGTTCTGTACAATGTAATTTGATCTCATTACAGAGTGCTGTACAGTATGTGGGCCAGTGCATTACATCATGCAGTGCATTCAGTGATGGAGGTCAGTATATGGGCTGGGTCTCCCTGTGGGATCGGTGCCAGGAGGGGGAACAGTTTCCCCCTTCTTTAATGGACACACACGTACGCATAAAACGTCCCTCAGTATCAGTTCAAACTTAAGTGGCACCAGGGAATATTCCTGACATTTTGCCTGGCAGATTGAATCCTCCTGAGAGACGAGCTGGTCTTTCAAGACCCAGCCTGCAGCCTATAGGCTCTGTCTGTGTTAAACAAATGCTCTTTGTTTTTAGCAAAAAATTCACTGCGTGCCCCAAAGCCAAAGTCACTGATGCCTGGCCTAGGTCCATTAGGACCTATGGGGAGCTGTCTAAACATGTGTTGCTACTAGCCAAGGACGAGTGTGTGTGTGCTGCTTGTGTGTGTTCATGTCTGTGTTTACAAAGATGTTTATATTCTTGGCGCTGCCTTGTAAGAGAGTGGGCGATATGGCCAAACATCACGGAAACAGTATATATTACAATAATCAGACTGAAGAGAAATCCTGCCACTCAAGTGAAATGTGCTGTACTGTCCATTCTGTTTTCTTAGGATTTTGTGTCTGCATGTGAAAGACGTTGAATACACTCTGGGTTTGACAATAGGACACTGAGGTTGTAGTACATGATTGATGACCCCCCCCCCCCCATATCTCCTGTCCAGACTGAACGGCTTAGCTTCTAGGAATGTGTTTGGTAAATGCTAGGTCACATAGTACTGTACATGCTTACACAAGCATGCCATCACACACGCTGGTATTCCCTGCACTGTTAAGCTGAAGTAACGCATAAACCTCAGATGCTGTGTACGTGTGTGTGCGAGAGAGAGAGTGCAGTATACTTAGCTGTTCTCGTTGCATGCCAGGCCCCTAACCCTTTGCCTATAAACACTGGCCTTATGGGAGGCTCCTGCACCCCCCCCCTCCCCCAAATAAAAGGCTATATTTAGGGTTCATTCAGTGTCCATCTGCATGACCCGTCTGTCCCCCAGACTAGAGAGAAATCCTCTGTCTGTCGTTCCCACTCCCCAGTCATTTTCTAAGCTTCAAACTCAAGCAGGGAGTCTTGTTTTCCCCAAATTCATGGCAGTGTTCCAAAGCTCGGGGAAAGAAGTGATTCCACAGCAGCAGGTAATTGCTAATCCTTGTCGTTTGATGCCCCTTTTCCTAGAAGAAGTTCCGGTGATTTCATATGTGACAACACCCTACAGTAACTCCCTCCTGCCATTCAAAAGTGAGCTGGCACAGAATAGGTTCTTCAGAAAATGTCCCATGCAGGTAGAGCTGCAGAGGACTGGTAAAAACGAAATAAAACAATATCTACATCTTCTTACTTAGCCTAAAACTGTTTACAAGTTGAAATGTCCTGGACATTGTGATCTGTCCTGCTGTCTAATGACTGCATTTGGCACTCTAGCTAGCAATCTGGTGGCTGAAACTGGCCAAAGAGAAGTTTAGTGGCTGGATGGTGGTTGCTTCCCATCTGAACACAGTCCAGGGCTTCTCCCAAGGTCTTTTTTACCATGTGGTGCTGGGTTGCCATTGATCTTGCGTAACTTATATAGCATCGCTGTCAGGTGGAAACCGTTTATGTCCAAAACCGTTACTGTTCAGGAAATGGGGGGGGGGGGGGGGGAGAAAAATAACCTGTGTACCAATGTAGTTATTTAGTCACAAGCTCTTGTTCATGTCTTTCATTGATTACATTTATAACATCCACCTTACATACTTTATCACTTTCAACCTGGCGGCCCTATTTTGGTTATGTCATTATAGGCGATAATCTTACAATATATATATTTTTTAAGTAGTGAAAAACTGAAAATAGCAGATCTACAAGCTACTATTTTCACTACTAAGCTAGCTAATCTACAAGCTTAAAAAGATTGCCATTCTACAAGCTCACAACGCGGCGCATCACGACACTTTGTGAGCTTGTAGATTCGGCTTTTTTTTGCTACTTTTCTTCGACACCGTCATACGACACGGTCTTCCAAAAACTAAACAAATATACATACATACTTGGTTGAAATGGGGAGATACAAGGTTTCTGCCCGACAGCAACCATATAATACTTTTGATTTGATAGTCATTCTGCAGTAGGGCTGTAAACATTTAACAGTCCCTTTTATGTCCCCCAACGAGTCATTTTATGTGTCTTGTTGTTTTAATTGTTCCACTGCTTGTTCCGCCATTACCGTTACTTGTACAGTAATAGCCGTCACAGTGGTGGTGAGTGGGCGGTGCACTGATCTGGGTGCCTCCCCAGTGGCTGTGGTATGAGCAAGAGGAACGCCAGTTACGACACGACTGTTGGCACTGCCACGCTTACCACTGCTGGGAGCTGTGACAGATTAAAAGGAGTTTATTACAAGCTTATTACAACCGTACCCCTCCCACCCTTATGCTTATGTTCCTGTCTGTCCCTCATTCCATTTAGACACCCATAATGTTGGCACTGACATTACCACACTTTACAGAGGGCTTTTAATTGAGGTATCGTATGTCGTCTGACTGGTGTATTGCACTAATATAAACAACAATAACATCTGGAATCGATTCGTAGGTAGGTAGGTAGGTAGGTAGGTACTTAGGTACTTTATTCATCCCCAGAACAACACAGTCAACAAGTCAGGTCAAAAAACAAAGCAAAAATTCACACAAAGACAGATGTTCAGTCTGTAATGGAGAAACAACTGGATATCAATTGTCTTGTCCATTGACTCCCAGGTAATGTTTGTGGTTGTTTATTCTTGAGTGTAAAAGTCACAGGATGGATTGGTTTGTGCTTTGTGCACTTCTTAAAAATACTCGAATAACTGGAAGTGGTAAACTGGTAATGTTGCGTTCCTGTCCTATTGGTTTGGTGTTTTGTTACTGGAATCAGATTGTCTACAACTTTGTAGCGAGTGAAGAATGCAGAAATGCAGCGTTTTGGAGAATATTCTAGTCGTAGGTTTAATTTATCTTTACTGCAGCTGTAACTAGGGCTGCAACTGTTGATTTTCTCTGCAATTATTCTATTGACTACTTTTTAAATGAATCAAATGATCTTTACACACACACATTCTACCTCTCTGTCAGTGTCTTGAGTTGACTTCTCACAACTTTTGCACAAATGTACTAATGTCATATCTCTCTCTCTCTCTCTCCATCACTTTTTCGCCCTCCATCTCTCTCTGGTCCTTCCATCCATTTGTGCAGCTGGCCTACGCCCCAGCTGGACGCCAGTCAGATCCGGTTGATCGTATACCAAGACTGCGAGCGACGGGGCCGGAATGTCCTCTTCGACTCCAACGCCAACAAAAAGAGGGGCGCCGAGGAAACCCCCATAACGGTGAGTCATGTTTTCCTCTTCTCAATGTTGGAGGCACCCCCGTATGGTTTATTAGATGGCAACAGAGAGTGACAAGCCAACTAAGTTCACTGGCTCAGTGTGGCTGCAGTCTTTGGGGGCGGCCATAGCCGAGTGGGTAGAGAGCGGTTCAACTCCCGGCTAGCCCGATGTACGTACCTGTCGAAGTGTCCATGAGGAAGACACTTAAACCCCTAATAGCTCCTTCCCCTGCACTCATAGTAGCATCTGATCGTTCTGACTGTAAAAGAAATGTCCCCTCCCCCCGGATACTAGAAAACCCTTTGTTATTATGCAGTTGTTCTGCACTGAAACACACATAAACGCATAATTTAATATACGTACTGTAGGTAATATACAGAACTCGAACATGGAATGTCGATGGTATGGGTTCAAGCCACACCGTTCCCATGTGGGTCTCGAGATCCACATTTGTTTTCCTTTACTGTTGCATCACTAGTTTGTCTTTCTTTTATTTTTTTGCTTGAGTATATATACTGTAGGTGAGGAGGACCCTGACCGGTTTGTTCTGGAGCTCTTATCTCCAATAATAATAGCATCAGCTGACTGCACATGTGAAAGCAGCATTCTTTCACAGTCCCATGACAAGCATGTCATTCTATCTCTCTTGATATATGTCTCTCCTGAAGCGTGATTTTTAAAACGCTCAAAGGACCATAATGGAAATTAGCCCTCAAGCTTCTCTGTGTTTATCCTTTTGATGGATATCTACAAATAATATGTGTACATGCATTTTTGCCAATAAAAAACGTCAATCAATCAATGTATACTTAGGTGTGTGCAGCAATAGCCAATCTGCAAGCCTTGTGGTGTGATGTGAGCTTGTAGAACTGCTATTATTGGCATGTGACACTGGCGCGCAACTAAGTATTTAAATCAGGCTTAATACATTGTGTTGTCCAAACTCTGTCAATCCTGCAGCTTCCTGCCCGTTCATCTCTTTCTCTTACACTCTCTGTACATCTCTCCTAATGTGCTGTCTCTGCTCTGCCTGTCCCTCTCTTTACCTCTCACTCTGTCGATCTCTTTCTTTCTCTCTCACTCACTCACTCACTCACTCACTCACTCACTCACTCACTCACTCACTCACTCACTCACTCACTCACTCACTCACTCACTGACTGACTGTTTGGCCTTCTCTTACTGTCTCTGTCATGAATCAGTCTGTCTCTGCCTGTTCCCTCCCTCTCTCTCTCTCTCTCTCTCTCTCTGCTTTTGCCCTCATTGCCATGCCACGACTTCTTCTGCTGTCCATCTTTTCATCTTCACCCAACCCCCCTCCCCCTGCACACACTCGCTCTCTCACACACACACAAACGCACGCATGCACTCACTCACGTCCGCACAGGGTGGAAAATAGAAGCCGTGTGTTTCTGTTCACTTTCTGTTAGTGCTCATAAACATGTAGATTTATTCTCCGCATTAGACCCAGGGGCCACATATAGAAATGCAATATGAAGGGCTTTGCAGCGTGGGTGCATGTGGTGTGTGTGTGTGTGTGTGTGTGACTGTGTGTATGGGTCATTGCCAGTGCATTCAGCACATTCTGCATGGTTTAGGGCTTAGCCAGCTACTGTGACTTCTATCACATGACGGCTCTCTTTCTCTCTCTCTCCCCCCTCCCCTCTCACCCGGAGAGATTTTGTTTCGCCTTTGAGAGCGAGCGAGTGAGCAGGGAGGCGGTGGAGGAGAGAGAGAGAAGGCGAAAAGTAGGCAAAGAAGAGAAGAGCAATAAAAGAGTAGAGCGATAAATGAGAGAAAGAGATGGTGAGGGCAAGAGGGGAGGAACAAAGATAGAGGGTGGGTTGGGGGAAAAGAGAGAGGGAAGTTGGAGTCGTGGAGGGATGGATGGAGGGAGGGAGGGAGGGAGGGAGGGAGGGAGTGATTGCAGTGCTGTTAGCTCACGAGTTCCAGGGGAAGTCATATGACTGACAGTCACATGCTCCTGCCCTTTTGTATATACGACACTGTAGCAGGCTTTGGCCGCAGTGCAGTGGATACACACACGCACACACACACACACAGACAGGCACTCACAGACACACATACCCACACACGCACACTCTCTTTCTCTCACTGTCTCTCTATCTTTTTTCTGTCTCCCCTCCACCCTTCTCGACCCTCTCTCACACACACACACACACACACACACACACACACACACACACACACACACACTCACACACTGACAGTTGTTTGATGTGGGCCATTACCAAAAGCCTAGCTAAGCTCGCCAACCACCCCTCCCTACCCCCACCCCCACCCCCACCCCTCCCTGAATGCATTCCACTTCAATCTAGTGCCAAGTTAAGAAAGCACATGACACATTGGCTTGATTGAGAGTTCACTGCTCTTAGCTGGCTGTTTACCGACGTGCCTCTGGCCTGGGTTTTATTTGCTCTGGCAAAAAAAAAAAACGTTATAAAAAAGGCAGGTCAAACTCGAGACGATAACAATGTCACGTTCGCTCTTATTTCATAACAGTAGGATATTGGTGTGAGTGGCGATACGGCTGCTGGTCTCCAGGATTGTCTTGACTTGTATCTTGATGAAATGTCACAATGTTATGTCACACCTAAGCAAAAATAACCAGAAGGGCATAGGTCTGCACCCTGTTCATAAATATAGTCATAGTCCGTGTTGCTGCCATGTCCTGTTCATTTGAAATTTCAAGTTGAAATTTTAAAGTGAAATTTGGGGTTGTGCATGTACAGATACACCGGATTAAAGAGTTCAGTCGTATACTGTTTAAATCAGTCTTAACCTTTTAATTTCGAGGACCTGCAGTTTGACCACAGCCCCCCCCCCCCCCCCCCCCCCCCCATTTCAGATGATTTTTTTTTTCACCTCTGGGATCCTAAGCTACACTGTAAAATCAAAAATCTAAATTGTTAATTTAAGTCTGAGAGTGTACACATGGAGTGTACTCTCCCTTTGTACACTCTCGAAGTTACATTTCCTTTTGGTTCCTATCAGTCATTTAGCTGGGGACCCCCTGGAAGCCCCTCAAGGACCCCAGGGGGTCCCTCCCCCGGTTGAGTACCAATGGTTTAATGTGCCTTTTTTGTTTCATGCGTGTGTCCAGAGGATGTGCAGCGAGGGCCAGGTGAAGATGTTTGGGAAGTGCTGCCAGCTGCGTCCTACAGGGGGCAGTAGCAGCTCCCTGGACAGTTCCTCCTCCTCCTCCTGCACCTCCGAGACAAAGGAAACCAAGGAGCAGGGCCTCCGCTTCCAGGTAAACGCATGGATTCAAGTTCTCACTGATTTCAGTCATTTGGATCCCATAGAAGTCAGCATATCTTCTGTGGAAGCATGTTGCGGAACGAAAGTAGCTCTATCTACAAGCCCTCAATGCGCCATAGCTTGTAGATAGGCTACTTTTGGTTATTATTCTAAGATTAGAGCATTTGAAGTGGTCAAACTAGCAATATGTGCAGAAGCATCTATCATATAATCCTGACGGTCTGGGATATTTCATAAAAGCAAGTGTTAAAACCCCAATCTGTGATTTTATCACCTGGTTGGCAGCATGTAGAACAGCAGGAACAATAATTACTAAAACATCATAATTGCTTTTGGGGGGCAAAATATCAGTCAAAACATTGGTAATCTGTGGTGGGATTAGGATCGGACCAAAAGTCCTGTCGTTGGATGGGCTGAACGTTGGTACTACGGTGATCTGACACTGTGTGAAAAGAGGGATTAATGGGCAACTATGGGCATATGCATTTACCCAGTAAACCGCATGTTTACTGTGTGTTTTTGTTTGTCATTGGGAATATACAGTTGAAAGAAATCTACTGAGAAATGTGTCCATCTACATTTTGAAAGAATTTTGAATTTACCGTAAACTTTCCTCTGCCAGACAGAGAGCCAGCAGGAGACCGGCCCTTTCCTTTGACCTCCAAACAAGAACGAGGGACAAAATGTCTCCTTTTTAAAGGTCAATTGACCCCCTTCACACGGCGGGCAGTTTTTCTCTGACATCAACGTGAACCTGTTTGTTTCAGGGTTCGAGGTGTTCGTCAGACGTGGCCATGCTGGGGGAGATGATGTTTGGATCAGTGGCAATGAGTTACAAAGGCTCCACTCTGAAGATCCACCAAATTAGGTAAGAGTGTGTAGAGGACATACTTCACTGGCACTCTCACTGATCCATTGGTTTTGTAGAAGGCCAACAAGCTGTTAAACCTGGCGTCCCTATTTTGGGCGTGCCATTAGATACGAGAATTTTCCAGACATATTCAGTGTTTAAAGATTTCCTTCAAAACGTTTTCAAAAATAGCAGATCTACAAGCTCACAGTGTGTCACGAGCTTGTGGATCAGCTGTTTTCGAACAGCCAAAATATAGATATATATATAACTGTCAAAGTGGGGTCCTGGGACCCCCGGGGCTCCAGGGTGACCCCTGCAAAATGTGTTGATATAGCATCACAATCATTTTAACCACTTAATCCATTTATAAGTTGGCTATTCAAAAATAGCAGGTATACAAGCTGACAACGCGTCAATTTGTGCCGCGCTGCGAGCTTGTACATCTGCTATTTTTGAATTTTGATATGGGGGTCCGTGGCCAAATACGTATCATTTTGGGGGTCCTTGGCACGGACAAGTTTGGGAACTACTGATTTAGAAGGCATTTGTAGAATTGGCCTCAGGTCTTAATGGGTTAAAATAGGGTTTAATATACTGTATTGCCCCGGGGGAGGTTCAAGTGAGGGTTTAATATACTGTATTGCCCTGGGGGGAGGTTCAAGGGAGGGTTTGATATACTGTATTGCCCCGGGGGAGGTTCAAGGGAGGGTTTGATATACTGTATTGCCCCGGGGGAGGTTCAAGGGAGGGTTTGATATACTGTATTGCCCCGGGGGAGGTTCAAGGGAGGTTGTGAACCGCAGAGATGAAATAAGAGATATTATAAGAGGGTAGAAGAAGGTCATCTCGGGGCATCTGCTGGCCTAGCGGTCCAGGCGCATACCACATAAGCTGGTAATCCAGCATGACAGCGTGTCGCGGGTTCGACTCCCGTTCCCGACGACCTTTGCTGTATGTCTCCCCCCATCTCTCTCCCCATTTCCTGTCAGCCTACTGTCCTGTCATAAAAAAAATAAAGGCATAAAAGCCACAAAAAAAAAAAAAAACGTAAAAAAAAAAAAAAGAGAGTCATCTCTCAAACATGCGTAATGCATGCACGTATCATGCTGCATGTACTGCAGACACACACGCACACACACACACACGCACAGAGACACAGAGACACAGATGACATGCTGAGCTTTGCCCTGTGTGTGCTATCCTCCTATCAGGTCTCCACCTCAGTTGATGCTGAGTAAGGTCTTTACAGCCAGGACGGGAGGTAGTGTCTACGGCAGCCTCAACACGTAAGCAAAGCTACAGAAGCACGCACACTGCTCTATGGCACAGTGGGTTTATATCTGTGGGTCATGTTGACTCATAAGTGGGTCACAGCAGGGGGGCAGGAGGGTCGCGGGATGTCCAAAATATCTATGCTTGACACACATTTCTTTTTACAACAGATGTTATGTATAAGATTTCACTGGTGGGTTACAGTATGAAAAGGGTTGAGAGGGTTGAACTGCTCTGGTACAGACACACGCACACGCACACGCACACGCACACGCACACGCACACGCACACGCACACGCACACACACACACACGCACACACACACACACACGCACCTCTATCTCTCTCTCTCTGTCTTTTGTTTCTCTTCTCATCTCCACCAATTTTATCAATTCGATTAGATTTTTACTTCCTACTGATATGCACTCCCTCCAGTCTTTATCGAAGACTGACCTCCTCTCTCTCTCTCTGGCAGGTTACAGGACAGCCTAGAGTTCATTGGACAGGATCCCAACACCCTTCGGCCCGATCAGAACACCGGGGGCAACGGTCTCCTAGGGAACATAGGTAACCACAACAACAATCCAGCAATGAATCCTAATTTTCCTTTAGAATCGTACCAGTGCTCCACTTTATTCCCCTTTTAGTTTACAATGCGGTTCAATCCTCAGCGAGACTGCGACCGTTTTTAGTTTTCTCCCTTTCTCTGCATCATAACCTTTTCATGTGAAACCGGCTTGAAAGAATCTGCCAGCAGCTCTGCCTTGCAATCCTTGTCCATTGAATCTCACAAAAAGGTTTAGGAACCTGATCACCGGTCATGAGAGTGCCGACGGGCTGTATGTTCACCTGCGCCGTCACCCGCTGTTCTCCACCTGGAACTCCTTTTAACTGGGTGCACAACACATGTCGGGTGGAGATAAGCAAATGTCACTTGAAGACAAGTTGTTTTCAGAGAACTGAAGAAATGAAAGTATAGAAAGTAGATATACCCACGACCCTACGAGCTGCTGACAGATTCTAAACCCCCCCCCCTTTACTCTGTCATCCTCACAGAGAAGACGATGTTTTAGTCACACAAATCAAAAGAGCAAAAGCTCTCCTCTGCTACTCGTTTGTCTTTCTGTGAGCGATTCCAGCCATAAGTGTCTTGTCTGTCTCTGTGACTGACTGATTTCGCTCAGTGCAACTTTGCTGCGTGTCGACGGTAACTGGCCACCCCCTTTGCTTCACTAACCATGGTTCATGTCTTTTATTTGTGTTTGTTTCTTCTATCTCCCTCCCTCCATTCCTTTCCCGTGTTTTTTTTTGTGCTGCGCAGGATTCTCCCAGCTCTGCAGCCCTCGACGGGCCTTCTCTGAACAGGGCCCGCTGCGTCTCATCAAGAGTGCCTCTTTCTTTTCAGGTTGGCTCAATAAAAACTGGCCTTGACTTGTGTGCGTGCATGCACGCATGGAAGTTTTAGCTCCGGTAGTAAGTAACGGTGGTGGTAGTAGTAGTAATGGCTGTGTAGACCATGACTCTATGCATCCAGCTGCATGCGTGTTTGGACGTAGTAGTATTTAGTAGTGGTGTGTGTAATAGTTCTGGTATGTGACTTCACTGCATGTCTGCAACCTGGGCCAACGTAGTCATTGCATGTGTGCAACCTGGGTGAAGTAGTCTCAGTATTTGACTCAGGTCTGGTCTGCAAGTATAGCATGAACACGGGCACAGGACATGTGTGGATCTTGTCACTGGTATTGATTGCTGTATTAGTGTTGGTTGCTTGCTTACTTTATATTCCTCACTTGCACCTCTTCCCCGTTCTTCACTAACTTGCTAACTACTTATCATAACTCCATGATTCCAGTACAACGTTTTGAGGCAATATCATCAACAGTAGCCCCATGTTTCTTGTAATACAATAAGGTATTTTGGGGACACTTCAACACAAAGTGAATTTATGTATGTCATTTATAGAATAATTGGCCCCAGTTGGAAGATGTTTGCCCTGAAAGGCCATGATGACCGCTTTCATGCCAGTCAACAATACTATCCTGGCTTCAGGTTAACTCATCTAACCCATCTTAACCACTTTTCAACCTGGCAAAATGTCATTATAGCTAGACATTTTCCAAAAATATCACAAATAGCCAAGATAGCACATCTGTAAGCTCATAATATGACATGTTGTGAGCTTATAGATTAGCTATTTGTCGTACGACAAAATATGTATGTGTATAAGTGGTTAGTTTCCTCAAAAGGTTGTCATTGCATCATCACCCAACCAATACAGACATTATCCACAAATTTCCTTGGGCGTTGTGGGCATCACTTCCTGTCGATTTGATATTGGAATCAGCGATCAAATCGACAGGAAGTGATGCCCACAACGCCCTAGGAAACTTGTGGATATAGACACATTATTTGTTAATTTCAATTATTTGTTCAACCAGTTGTGGACATTTTTCAGCAAGTCACGCTGTACCTGAAAATCAAACCTTATGCACCACTGCACAACACTAAATACAGTGCATTCTGTGTGTTGAAATGGCTTAGCTGTGCTCTTGTTGTACAATGGTAAGTCGATCAGAGAGCTTATTTGCCAAAAATATTCTTTTAATATCACCCGTCTATTTTTTTTACCCCCTTTACCCTCATCTGTTCTCCGAGTGTTGATGCGTAGGGACACCTGACAAACGCGCAAACGGGCCCACTGATATCAATATCACTGTCTGCGGTACGAGGTTAAGTCTTAAGCCTGCGGCTGCTGTTATGAAAGCCTGCAAGCATGAGGCAACACAATGACAAAACATTACAACATACTGTCAGGTTGCATCAAACAGCCGCTAAGTTGTTATGCTCGTGTGGGGACACTTCCTGTTTTTGTTTTTGTTTGAACCACTTTCAACATGGTGTCCCTAATGAAAGTTGTTGGGGAATTTTTCAAATAGTAAAAAAAATGTATAAATACCCTATATATTTTCAAAAATGGAAGATCTAGAAGCTCACTAGACGAGCTTGTTGAAATCATTTTGAAATGAGGCTTAAAGGGTTAATGTAATCTAACCACAGTGATATACAAGGTTTGGGCTGGTGGTCCGGTGGTACGTTTCTATCTGCTTTTGAAAAACACAAACACACATTATTCCATACATTACACTGTGTACTCTCTATGCTCTATCTAGATCGGTGGGTGGTGGTCTTCTTGGCTCTGGAAAACCCTATTATGCAATGGAAACTGCCCTGTGCCCACACCCCTCCGCAATGGCTGGCATGAGAGGAATCTCACTTTCTTTTCATTCCCGGGTTAAATATAACAGTTCCCAAATCCTGCCACTATACATGAAGTTCTAATTTGATAAAACATTACACTGTAATGTTGCATCAAACAGCCGCCAGGACAAATTGTTATACTTTAGTGGGGACCCTTCCTGTTTTTGTTATTTGTTTTAAGTTACGTTTTTGGGTGGCTGGCGGTACTTTTAGAGCTGCATTTGAAAAGCGTAATTGTCAGCCATGCAGTCGGTGGCTCTCTGATTCTTAGGAACCATTTGGGCTGCTAAGAATCGGAATTAATTGAAAGTCCCAGATCGGAGGAAACCCGTCGATTTTTGGAACTTGCCAGTAATCCCGGCATCATCTGACATGAAGACGATAGAGCAGAAGAATGTACAGTATAAAGTAAAAACAATCAATGTGATGCCGTTATACTCTGCATTGTTGTGTAGAAGAGGGCAGCGCAGGGTGGCATTAGCTGCTTTGAGGTAGAGGTGGTGGGTGAACAACCTGCACAACTATCACACCTACTGCATGGTGGTACCACACAGGGCCATATTTGCACTCTGAGTCCAATCAAGTGTCAGGATTTTGCAGTGTATTCACACCTGTCTTACAAATTTCTGTCTCTCGTCTTTGTCTCGTCCCATCCCTGCCACCCCTTGTCCTTTTTCTCGTACCACCTCTGCCACCTCTCGTCTTTTCTTTTGTCCCACCTCTGCACCCCCTCATCCTTTATTTTGTCCCCTCTCTCTCCAGGTCACAGCAACCCTATGGACATGCCAGGCCGAGGGCTGTACGATGAGCGGGACAGTGGCATCGCTAGGTCAGGTGAGTTAAAAAAGACTTAAGGAGGTCCTTTAAGCCTGGATTGGCCACACACACACACACACTTTTCCCTCGCGCCATATCTAGAAGTTCCGCAATTAAAAGCACTTTCAACCTGGCGTCCCTATTTTGGGCATGTATTATAGGTAAAAATTATCCCAAAAATAAATAAATAATAATTGCGTATTCGTCATACAACAAAGTATATCAATTGTTAAAGTGTTATTTTCAGAGATATACGATATTGCAATCACTGGTAGACGGGATTCTGAACTGTCCACAGCCCTCCTCTGAGACACAGACCGGGTAGAAAAAATACCATACCATTTTATCATGAGCATTAGTGAGGACCAATTATATGAAGATAGGTTGAAAATGGGCGAAGTCGTCCTTTAAGATTGAGATGGATGTCTTATACACATTTTCCAAAAAAATGTTGTCTGTCCTGCACAGCTGAATGTGTCCTTGGTTCAAACCAAGCCAATTAAGTTGACCCACATATTTTAATCCCCCACTCTCAAGTTAATTGCATACCACATAAATAATGCAAGTAATTGGTTTAGGTGGAAATACTTCCAGGGTCAGCACGGTCGACCCCTTGTGTCTGTCCAGCTTAACTTCCTGTTCAAGGGCGGCGTTGAGTTGTTACACAACAAGCCCCTTTTGTTTTTTTCCCCCCATGGGTGGCACTTGGCCAAGACTCTCCTACTGCAGACTGGAACACACACACACACACACACACACACACACACACACACACACACACACACACACGCACACACACTTTTCCATACATTACACTCTGTACCCTCTCTGGTCTATCTAGAGAGGTGGGTGGGGGTCATCTTGGCTATGGAAAACCATATGCAATGGAAACTGCCCTGTGCCCACACCCGTCCGCAATGGCTGGCGCGAGAGGAATCTCACTTTCTTTTTCGTCCCGGGTCACACGCACGTCGTTAAATATAGCAGTTTCCAAATCCTGCCAATACTACATGAAGTTCTAATTTGAGACTCCTCTCCTCTCCTCTCAGTCCACACCTCTACTGCAGTTGTACTGTAGTACTACTATTTATCTGTCTTAACGCACGCACGCACACATACACACACGATAACAACACCTCAAATACAAAATCTCTTACGTAAAGGTTTGTTGTCAGCAACTGTTCAAGGCTGTGTGTGTGTGTGTGTGTGTGTGTGTGTGTGTGTGTGTGTGTGTGTGTGTGTGTGTGTGTGTGTGTGTGTGTGTGTGTGTGTGTGTGTGTGTGTGTGTGTGTGTGTGTGTGTGTGTGTGTGTGTGTGTGTGTGTGTGTGTGTGTCTGTCTGTATGTGTACAGAGTGGCAGTAATATTTCTGTGTGGTGTTAGGCAGTAGTAGTCTTCTTCAACAACAGCAGCATGTGACCGTTAGCTAGCAAGCTGATATTGGATCCCATGTTAAAGCTGGGCCAATAGAGACTGTGAGATGATGAGTGGAGAGAGGTGTGTGTGTGTGTGGTGGAGGGATGAAGTCCCAGGTTTCCTGTTCTGCAGTCGCTGGATGAGTTGGTGTGTGTGTGTGTAGTCTGGATACCATTCTCAATGAGTAACCCTCCACACCTGCTGTCTGACGCACTCTTGTTCTTCTCTCCCCTCTGTCACCCAACCCCCCTTCTTCTCTCCTCTCCTCTCCTCTCTCTCCCTCCTTTGTTCTTGTCTTTTCCCCTCATCCCTATCTCCCCCACTGCATCCCTCCACACACACCCCCCCCCCTCTCCATTTCATCTCTGCAGCCTCTCTGAGCAGCTTGTTGATCACTCCGTTCCCGTCTCCTGGCTCCTCGCTGACCAGTAGCTGTGCTTCCAGCTACCAGCGCCGCTGGCTTCGAAGTCAGACCACCAGCCTGGAGAACGGGGTCTTCCCCCGATGGTGAGACACACACACACACACACACACACACACACACACACACACACACACACACACACACACACACACACACACACACACACACACACACACTGTCATTCTTCCCTTTCAGTCATGTTACCGTACCCTCTTGTCATCCCCCTGTGCAGGGCCTCTCTGCCAGGCCCCTTTTCAAAGATTATCCTCCCGAGGACTTCCTCGGATTCCGAAAGGCAGCTGGGCCTGTGACACACACCGTTGCTATGTCTAAATCCACAGTGCTTATGAGCAGACAGGATACATGTGTCTGGTAAACACAGCTAGCAGCCCTCGGCTTCAGAATAGACCCATCTGTCTTCCTGACAATGGCCTGAGCTCTGCAACTTCCAACCTCACACATTTGATCTCCATTTCTTCACCATATATGAGCCAATAGGCCCTAAATACTTCAGTGCAGGAGGCAGTATAGCTTAATAACAATACTGTGTGTTGTTTTTCAACTGTGGACCATTCAACCTGGCGTGCTTATTTTGGGCATGTTGTTATAGGCATTGGGCAAAGATTTTCAACAATAGCAGATCTATAAGCTCACAACACATTGCATGGCTTAAGTGGTTATGCCATGCAATGTTGGTTATGGGTGGTATGGCTGACTTGAAAATGTTGGTCATGGGTGGTATGGCTGACTTGAAAATGTTGGTCATGGGTGGTATGGCTGACTTGAAAATGTTGGTCATGGGTGGTATGGCTGACTTGAAAATGTTGGTCATGGGTGGTATAGCTGACTTGAAAATGTTGGTTATGGGTGGTATGGCTGACTTGGCTGTTGAATGTTAGTATTATTTTAAGAATGGGAATGGAATTATTTCAAAGAAAGAAATGCAAAAAAAAACTAAAGCTTCTCTTAGAACACCAGTTTGTTGACACCTCTGAGACACTGAGCGAGTAGACAGAAATTGTACCATATTATAATGAGCGTTAGTGGGTGGGCTCGGGTGGCGCAGGGTTAAAGTACCACCACGGAGTCTAAGGGTCTGAATGCACCGTAGAGCATCTGGCGCGACTGCGGAGCTGACAACACGGCAGAGCTCAAGAACCTGATGCTAGACAGGAAGCGGTGTAGAGGGCAGCAATTCAGGAGAACCCGAATTGGTGTTGGATAGTCCACACTTACGCATCGCATCACATCGGGCTTGGCCGAGCGTCTTATGTGAACACAATTGGACGTGTTTGGGGGAAGAACGCCGGGTGGGCTCCTGTTAGTGGGGGTGTTCTTGAACGGGATAGTAGGACAGAATCGCTACGGCCGCCATCTTATTTGATATATACCCCCCTTCCCAGGTCGGTGGAGGAGAGCTTCAATATGTCAGACGAGAGCGGGGGTCCCAGTCTGGGTGTCGCCCGCAAGAAGAAGATCGCCATCGGGGTGATCTTCCTGCTGTCCCCCGACCCCGAGGAGAACAACCGCTTCCAGGAGTTCTTCTTCTCCCACTTTCCTCTCTTCGAGAGCCACATGAACAAGCTCAAGAGTGCCATCGAACAGGTGTGTGTGTGTGTGTGTGGGTGGTTGAAGGGTGGGTTGTCTACATATACACACTGTGGTGTCAAAGCACACATGCAAAAATGTGGTTTTAGCTCCTGAATGCTAATTCATTTTCTTTATGTAGCATTTAGGAGCTAAATGCCTCTACCTTGAGTCGAATAAGGATTTCATGTGTTGAGCGAGCACCAGTGTTTGTGTTTTGCACATAGTGTGTGTGTGTGTGTGTGACACCAGCACTTTTCATGGTACATTTTCTGTGGTGGTTTTAAAGAAAAATGTAAAAGCATGTTAAAAACAAACTCTCATTCATTTCCACCAGTAGTGCCTTTTTCTGCCTCTTTCCCCATTGCTCTTTTTTGGGGTCATCTTCATCGTACTGACCAATGCAGTAAGGTCTGTTTGATTTGGGGCGGCCATAGCTTAGTGGGCAGAGAGGCCATTTGGTCAATCACCGGTCACCGGGTCACCCCCCTGGGCCGCCCAGTATACAGTACATGTCTACAAGTGTCCCTGAGCAAGACACTTAACCCCGAACAACTCCCCCGAGAGTGCCCATCATGACCACCTGAACAGCCATCAGCTGGGTGAAGCTGAAACATAATTTCCCCCGTGGGATCATTAAAGCTCCTTTTGATTATCGCCTGGGACAGACACATCCGTCACTGATGTCCACTTAACGGTGAGACGACGTATATCGCTGCTGTTGGTAATGAGAGGAGCTGCTGTCAGACAGATTGAGTGGTCAATGACCATACCTTGTATTCCTGTGGTTCTGTTTACTGGTGTCTGGCAGTGGCCGGGCCTTCTCTGGACCACTGCCCAGTGCCCTCCCACTCCTCCCCCACACATTCCTAGCCCCCTCCACTCTCCTTCAGGCATGTGTTTGTGTGTGTGCAGCCTCAGTGGTTGGTTTTCTAAAAATATTTGCTGCGTGTGTGTGTCATTCCCAAGGCCATGAAGATGAGCCGGCGGTCAGCTGATGCCAGCCAGAGGGCCTTGGCTTACAGCCGCATGGTGGACGGACTCAACGAGTTCAGGTAGGCCACATTCCACTCCTGCACGTACGCACACACACACACACACACACACACACACACACACACACACACACACACACACACACACACACACACACACACACACACACACACACACACACACACACACACACACACACACACACACACACACACACACACACACACACACACACACACACACACACACACGCACGCACATACATAAACACTCCCACACACTCACTCTTGCTCTATCTCTCTCTCTAATAAAACTTTTCATTCCATTTTGCTGTGAGGCTGAACTCTATTAAACAAACAAAATTCTATTATACAAACAAAAAATCATTTGGCTTTTGTCCAAAGCCAAATCACTGCCTGCTATTTTTGAACCGAAAGAAGATCGCTGCCATTCATTTGGGTGAGCGGCTGCCAAACTGTCACTCATACACTCACTGTCAGTTGTTAAAATCCTACTCTTCATGCAGTCACTATGTGCACTATGAGGGACAACACTATCATTCTCTCATTGCGGGCTCACTGACTCCCTATTTCAGCCATGTGTGCTGACACAAAATCCAGGTGCTATATTTATATGTCCTGTGTTCTAATAAAAAATCTGATTGGAAACTTGCATGGCAAGTAGTCACAAGGTTATTTTTCCCGGGTACCAGTCATCGGCGATAATGTCAAGAAATAAAATGGCTGTTGATGGTGATAATTAAATCTTGTGCCTTGTTAGCTGCCCACCGGACGTTTTTTGCATTGACAATAGCCGATCTACAAACTTGCATCTTTTTCATGCGAGACACGATGCGTAACCCAGTCAGGCTATAAAAAAATCATCTTGAGACCTTATATGAACCAGCAGTGGAGATTACCACTATGGGTCAGGGTTTCTCAGCCCCATCCCGTGGGAGGTGAGGGGGACCTGGTTGGACAGTCCTCTGTAAACTTCTGTAATTCTGCTCCAGTGACTGGGGTGTCAACAGTAGTCAATGATTAATGACACACACACACACACACACACACACACACACACACACACACACACACACACACACACACACACACACACACACACACACACACACACACACACACACACACACACACACACACACACACACACACGAATGCTCTTTGTCACTGACATATGACATATTCATCCTCTGACCTTCCTCACAAATTCACATAGTGTTGATATAATCCAAAACCTAATCAAGGTAATTAATAACGTGCAGAGAATAGTCTGTCCTCTTGAGAACTGCATGTTCCAATTTAGGATTTCTAGTGAGGCCCAGGATGTCCTCTTCAGATGACGACACAATTTAGTTTTCACTCAAATGAGGTGCAAGAAAATAATGTCCACTGCAGAGGGCAAATACTTCCATCGTGTTCTCCAGAGGCTACACCGAGTGAGGGAACACAGCCCAGTTCCTTCCTGGCTGAAATATATCCTAGGAGTCCCCTTAACCCATTAAGACCTGAGGCCGATTCTAAATCAGTAGTTCTCAAACTTTTTCGTGCCAAGGACCCCCACATGTATATGTATTTGGCCACGGACCCCCCCATCTGAAAATGTTTTCTGCCAGGGACCCCCAGAAGAGATTTGTGTTGAGTTATTCTTTTTTTTAAATCATCATTTTCAAACACTTTCAAGATTTTTCAAAAATCTGCAGATGTACAAGCTTGTACAGACTACATCTATTTTTGAATAGCCAACGCTAAAATCTAAAATGACACGGATGCTTTCCTGGTTTTAATGGGCTAACACAGACTGTGTGTGAAACCGAGGAATGGAGTGTGGTCGAGGGGTCGTTCCATGTGTGAGGTGCGAAGTTAACTTTCGTGCACACATCTTTTGGTGTGAGATATGCAAGTAAATGCATGCAACACGTGAAGGGTGCATGCATGTGTGCATGCACTGTGCAAATATGCGCATGGCCAGCGTCTGCCTTCCTGCGTGCGACAGGGCCCATGCCACACGAGGTGCTCCCATTGCGGCAGTCATATGCTCAACGGGCAACCGGCCACAGCAACCCTAGCCTCTGGAGTGGCAACCCTATCTACCTCAGACACTGGCCATTAGCACCAGAATAGTAAATAATATGCGGGTGGCCACCATGAGCAATGTTATTGCCTGGGACAAACAAAATATCTTTTTAAATCACACCTTGAGAGCTATGGCTAAATATATGCAGTGCCAGCCTACAGCTTTTGCCATCAGGCCCCTTTTGAGATGATGGAATATTACAGAGGGCACAGGGTACAGCGACTGCTGATGCTGCTATGACGTAGATCGGGGTGGGGGCGGCGCAAATACCCACGTAGTTGGGCAATGATAAGTTACGCACTTTGCACAGGCACGTGTACAATCTGTACATAAAACTGAAGTTCAAAGCATGAAATGAGGTCAGAAATGCATGAATGAGTGCCCCCCCCCCCCTCCCCCCCCCAAAGTGGGTGAGTTGAGACTGCTCATCGAGCCAAACGCGTCATATCCATCGCAACGTCATGCGCCAGGCTCCTAAAGTTCACCTGAACAGCTGGGGTACAGTGTAAAGTTAGACCTCCCTCCCCACCTCCGGCAGAGCTGGCTCAGCCTCAGGCGTCTGTCCATCTGTTTTTTTTGTAATAGTCCCGTACACACACACACACACATCTCTCACGGCAAGGGGTCAAGTGGGGCTTATTACAGTCAGTGCCAACTGAACATGCATTAGGTTATTCGATACGCCTCGGATCAACTCTGTCCTGCTCTGACGACAACGAGATGTTCAGACAATCACGCGCATCAAGGGAGGAGGTGTGGGGGGTGAATTTGAGTGACAAGTGACAATTTGCTGGTTCGCTGCTTTACTTGGCTATGCCCCCGCAGCAGAAGCCAGGTATGGTGTGCTACTCAGAAACTGTTTACTGCTCACCTTCACAGGGCAACGGTTGGGGGTGGGTCATATTTCGGTGGATGGGAGGTCACACAGCAACTTGCTCCTAGGTGGAAGGTCTCTTATGAAAGCGGTTGACACCTGCATGCTTTCTCAGCACCGGAGCCCAGCAGCAGCATCTGTTCTGTCAGTAGGGGGTTGTGTCAGGTCAGCCAGGTTGACAGTTTGGTGTCAAATGAACTTTGTTTACCAGCGGTTTTAGACCTGCCTGGTTACCTGAATGTTTGAGCATTCAGCTTGGGAAGCGACGCAGCTTTTAGTGGCGGGAAATCATCTGGGTAAAGGGCCGCCCACACCTGTGTGACACACCCTGATGAAGACTTTGAATATCTTGGGATTCGTTTTTTTTTCTTTATTTGTACGATTCTTTTTTTGTGGGGGGAATTTTATGTTTCATTTAGATAGGAAAGTGTAGAGAGACAGGAAAGCTAGGTCAGGGAGAGCGGGAGAGACTTGTGAGACATTGGAGTTGGATTCAAACGCAGATCCTCGTGACTCACAAGGAGTTCATGGTCAGTGCACTGACTGGCTGAGCCACCAGGCACCCCATGTTTGTTTTTCTGATGTTTCTACTCGTGTTATTGGGTCAGAGGGTCTTGTTGAGGTAGTCAACTGTAACATCTAAGCACCATGGAGCCAGCGTAACACGGGTCAGAAAGTAGAGATTCTCATTTCTACAAGCCACTTTATGCAATCGGCAAACCTACGTCTTCTGTATTCATATATTTATTTTTAATTCTAGAAATCGGCTTCAGGCATCACATTTCATTTTGCGAAACCTGGACTTTTAAAAGTGTGAAACTTGGAATTGACTATCCACACAGTAGCTGCAGTAGCCAGCTGACCCCCGGCTGTATCTTCCACTGTCGGCTGCCAGCTGTGGCAGCCAGCGGGGGCTATGGCGTTCCTCACTCTGCTCACGGTGCATATTTCAGCTCTGATTTATTTATTTATTTATATATTACGCCCTGATTCCCGGCATTCCTGGAGCTGCAGAGATTCCCCCTCTGCCTTGTGTGTGTGTGTGTGTGTGTGTGTGTGTGTGTGTGTGTGTGTGTGTGTGTGTGTCAAAGGTTGGCCTTCTGCCGAGACATGCTCACCCCCCGCCACACACAAGTACACACACACACACGCCACCACCCTGGAAACTCCAGTCATCCTCAATAGACAAATGACACCAGATGACACATACACACAGAGCCATGGCATGCAGACATGCACTTTAAACACACACACACACACACACACACACACACATACATGTACACATGTACGGTGAGGAATGGGAGAAATACATACTTACGTGTCCGCGGCTGCATGTGTGCACGTACTGTAGTCTGTTAGGCACACGGACGCACGCGTGCGCTCGCTTGCTTACACGTACATACTCCCTTGCTCACACACACACACACACACACACACACACACACACACACACACACACACACACACACACACACACACACACACACACACACACACACACACACACACACACACAGGGTCTCCCTATGCCACAGTGCAGACAGCAAAACCCTGTGAGCTGAGATCTCTTTTGTTCGCCCCTAGAGACAATAACATATCTGTTCTGTCTTTGCTCCGTCTATGCACCCGTCTCTGTTCTTTTCTTTCTGTCTTTCTTTCTTTCTTTTGCTCCTTGCCTCCCCTCTCTTCTTGCTGTGCTCAATTTAATCTCTCCCTCTCTCTCTCTCTCTCTCCCTTCTTCCCCATCTCTCCTCCTCCCCACCCTCCCTCCATCCATCCCTCCCTTACAGGACGACCATCTGTGACCTCTACACCATGCCCCGGGTGGCTGAACCCGTCTGGCTGACTATGATGTCTGGGGCCCCGGAGAAGAACCAGCTGTGTGGCCACTTCATGCGGGAGCTCTCCCTGCTGATGGAGCAGGCCTCCAAGAACCAGTTGAGTGACACAGGGACACAAAACAAGCGCTGACGTGGGACCACGGGACATTTTGTGACTTTAGTAGTGGACTAAATGTTGATATGCTTCAAAATGTCTCTAAACCACCAGGGGTCCTTGAAGGGGTTCCAGTGGGTCCCCAGAAAAATGAGGAACAGTTTAAACACTATTTTAGTCTTTGGCTATATGAAAATAGCCGCTGTACAAGCTCACAACGCGTTGCATTGCAATGTGTTGTGAGCTTGTAGATCGGCTATTTTTGAACATTTTTGATAGATTTTGACAATTCTTCTCTTATGGGGGGGGGGTCACTGGCACTAATGTTTTTAAAATGGGGGTCCATGGCCAAATACATATCAATTCTAGGGTCCTTGATATTGAAATGTTTGAGAACCACTGCTCTAAACTACCCTTAATTCTGATAAATTTGAAGGACCCCCCCCCTCTAGACTCATTGCATTGATTCTGTAATACGGTTTGTTTTTAAATCTTAGAATTGTTTGCACCCAGCTCTAGCCCCTAAATAGAATTTAGATGTCACCAGACGTTTCAGTAGGCAGAGATCTCTGATCGCCTGGCTACGTGATGCTATACATTGCCTAGCCTTAGGCTGACATACATTGGCAAGTTCATAGTTTAATTCTTTACAGTATGTCTGCTGCTGACAGAAAGAGAGGGAGGGAGAGAGAAAGAGGAAAGAGACCGCATGCACTGTCTTTGAGCACCAGTAATAAAACGCCTTGTTCGCTCATGAACACAAACAGCAAGGGGAGAGACAGACACACACTTGTCTTTCTCTCTCACACACACACACACACACACACACACACACACACACACACACACACACACACACACACACACACACACACACACACACACACACACACACACACACACACACACAGTTCCATACAGACAGTCGCTGCATGGTCTCTCAAAACCCCATAGTAGCTTTTCTTGCGTTAGAGAGAAGAAGAATCTCTGCCAAATCTTTGGACGGTCATTGTTGACATTATAAAGGCGAGCCAAAGCACTGTGGATTGTACATAAAGTGAATTGGTAGAAAGGTCTTTCATTGAACCCCAACAGGCTCCTCAGGCTCCCGTCATCCACTTCAACAGTGTAGCTGCAACTATCGATTGCTCAAATAATCAAGGGGGGGTGTGGTTAACTTTAAAAAAAATATATCAATGGATTCATAGATACAAATGAATAATTTTTTTTTAATAATTGACTAAATCGATTACCGGTAGTCTGATTAACCACCTAAACCCTATTTCATACTTAGCCACTCAGCGGTGTGCTCAAAAACATATAATATATTTTAAAAAGGGAAAGATGCAGATCTTTTTCAAAGTCGATTACTTTATTAAATCGATTAGTTCAATTAACTGTTATACCCCTACAACAGTGTTTAGCTGTATACTGTACTATAGAAACGTCTCCTTCATGTTTGAGAAACAAAACCATGGAGACGGGTGTGACCGTTTGAATTTACTTCTCTCGAAAAACGTCACATTCCAGTTCAAGCCTCAGTCAGCACCCCATGACCACTGGATATGATGACTGATGCACTACTACTACTGTTTGATCAAGGAAATCATTTGACTCAGTCCCAAAACCACGATCTATGAATCATGAGACAGGAAGGGAAGCAGACACTCGCGGTCACGGCTGAGAGGCGACTCACACATTGTGTGCGTGAGCCTATCTCTCTCTCTCACACACACACACACACACACACACACACACACACACACACACACACACACACACACACACACACACACTATACTGTATGTGGCAAGAAAGCATCTGACACAATATGTGTAGAGAAAGTAGTCATCTGACCAATTATGAGTAAAAAAAGTAATAGACAAAAAATAGATTGGACTGAATTGCACTTAAAGGGGAATACCTCAACTCATTTTCAACATTCAACTATGTAATTTACATACCTTAGAGCTGTTGTGTGGAAATAAGAAACGGTCCTCCCTTTCTGTGTTGCCTAGAACAGGAGTATTGATTGTTGGGGTCATGTGATCAGTGACATACAGAAGGTGTACTACTGTATTTGGCCTGCCCTCTAGGCTGCCTCATTCACTAGAATGGGGAATCTCACTTCCAGCTGAAACAGTGCGACTTGTAGTAGTGTATAATGGCATATGGTTATATATCATGTTTCACAAGACATAGTACTTGTAGAAAATAGAAATCAATTGGCTGAAAATGCTCTCTAACAAGTCTTAACTTTATTCAAGTTGTACTGTTTCAGCTGGAAGTGAGATTCCCCATTCTAGTGAATGAGGCAGCCTAGAGGGCTGGCCAAAGAGTACACCTTCCGTATGTCACTGATCACATGACGTGACAATATGTTGAAAGGGAGTGCTTTGATTGGCTAGCGAGACGCTTGATGAAATAGAGACCTATAAATAGGTGTGTCACTTCAAAAAATCATTTATATTTTTTTAAGTGACACACCTATCCATCAGCCAAGCTAACATTGGTCAAGTGACACGTGACAATATGTAATATTGACAGGATTAATGGAGAGTATCTTTTCCTCTCCGTCCGTCTATGTATGTGTCCGTCTGAGAACACCCAACATCGGTCAAGCTTCACGTGACATCACAATATGTAATATAAATAGGTAAGACAGGATCAATCAGGAGCAGTACTTTCCAGTACAAACTGAGATCACAGCTGAGATCACACAATGCAACTAACTCCCATTACGCGAACTGAAGAAGCAGAAAATCATCGTCTGAAACCATGTTTTTACCATGCTGTAGCATGATATAGTGTCATGTTCTATTTTTAGTAAGAATTAGAACATTTCTAGAAAACTATGGTTAAAGATAGGGTAAGTGATTTCCTTTGGTTAAAATAGCACGGGTCCGCTGGCGGAGACCTGTGCTCCGAGGAGCACATTTTCTAGTATTATTATTTATATTATATTAGATTTTTTTTATGTTAAAAGAATAATGATAATAATAAATGGTTGAAATGTGGTTAGAAAGACTGTAAGTCTATCATGTTTGCTCAGACCATTAGCACCTGTGGAGCTTGAGGATCAAGAAGGTTTTAGTTGTTGCTCGCTCATACAGGTACAAGCAGCGAAACGTTGGTGGGACATATCCCACAGAGACTGTGCCAATACAACTTTATAATAGCACAATCTAAGGTCTCTAAGCGTCACGTCTCATAGACGACCGGCTTCGGCCGCGCCGTACTAGTACTTGTTTGACGATCCTCATGTGCTCCACCTGCACTTCCTCTTTGGTGACACCTTTACTCTCTCAAATTGTCAGCCAGTTGACCTCACAGCTAGCTTACTGTTCATTCAGCTGTGGTTATTGTGTCGTGTTAATAATAATAATAATAATAATTATAGCTCAGATTTATATAGCGTTTTTCTAAGTACCCAAAGTCGCATTACATAAAGAAAAGGAAGGAACCAACTTTATTAAGAAGAAAAACAATAAAAGATAAGTGTGTTGACTCCCGTAGACCTCCCTTCTCAACCGACTGCCGCCCTTCGTATCGTCCTGCAGGTTCCTACCGGCGTTACTGACAGCCATCCTGACCAATCACCTGGCCTGGGTGCCCACAGTCATGCCCAACGGGCAGCCCCCCATCAAGATCTTCCTGGAGAAGCACTCCTCGCAGAGCGTTGACCTGCTGGCCAAGACACACCCCTATAACCCGCTATGGGCACAGCTAGGTACAGTACAACACACGCACACGCACAAAACTGCTGTGATTACTGGACGAAATGTCTATAATTTTTGTGCTCTTTTCCACCCAAGATAGATTTTATTAGCTAATCCTTTCAACTTAATTCTCAGTTTTGAGCATATAGAGTAAAGTACATCCAATAAAAAATAAAGGATATTTTAGAGGGGAAATGGAGCTGAGCTAAGTAAAGGGGATCCAATAGTTTCTGTCACATACTGTAGCAAAGTATATTGGCATTGAAAACATTGCGTTGGCAAAGACTGAAGCATGCTGTGCTAGAGTACACCTGCTAATTTGAAAATAAATTAAGCGGAAATGTATGAATGGGTGTTGATTTGTAGATCATATAGTGACTGATGATGTGTGCCATAAATATTTGACTGACAATGGCCAGCATTACTCACTGAAAGCTCAATGGAAGCCTCTATTGGACAATGAGCTGACATTGCCACCTAGTGACCAGTTCAGAAACTGCAGAACTACAGTAGAATAAACAAATCAATCATCAGTGAATAAAAGCTCAGAATTGCTGCTGGTAATTTAACCACTTACACCCTCTATACTTGGTAAACTAATACTGTGTTGACCGGGCTCGGCTCTGTGCTTAGTCTGCTCTTTTTTTTTTACCTCTACACCAAATCTGTTTGCCGAAAATAGCCCATCTACAAGCTCACAACGTGTTGCGACCCATTGTGAGCTTGTAGATCTGATGCTTTTGGCTTATGTTCCCCTCCATCATAGGGATGCTAGGGTTCAAGTAGTTATTATTTATTAAAATGTTACTCTTTCTACTGTCTGTCTGTCTGTCTGTCTGTCTGTCTGTGTGCCTGTATCAAGGTGATCTCTACGGGGCCATCGGCTCCCCGGTGCGTCTGTCCAGGACAGTGGTGGTGGGCCGCAGACAGGAGCTGGTCCAGAGACTCCTGTACGTCCTCACCTACTTCATCCGCTGCTCGGAGCTCCTGGAGACTCACATGCTGGACAGCGGCGACGACGAGGCCATCGTCATGCCCGGCACCCTCATCACCACCTCCCTCAGGAGGGGGGAGGTGGAGGAGTCTGACTACGTCCTGGTGACCGTCCACAAGCCCACCGGCGACTACCTGTCCCAGGGGGTCCAGGGGGGCGCCCCGCAGGCGGGGGCGTCCGAGGCCGAGGACAGCAGCTACCGCTCGGACAACAGCCTCCAGAGCAGCACCTACACGGATGCGGGGACGGAGTCCGGCGCCGGGGACACGCCCAAAGAGGAAGATGAGGAGGAGGAGGAGGAGGATGATGAGGAGGATAGCAGTCAGAGCCAGGGGTCAAGGAGCAGCGTTCTCCAGACCGGCTGCGCTGACAGCCATGGCGTGCCGGCCGAGGACCAGCACACTGTGCCTGTCGTATGCGCCCAGGAGCCGGCCGAGCCCGGCGCACTCCGCAGGGAGTCGGGAAGCCCGCCGTGTGCAGAGACCCGCCTGGAGACGGTGCTGCGCGTCGGTTCGGCCTCCCCCAGGGAGCGGGTCTGTGCACTCGACGGGGAAACCCAGAGTGACCCGGAGCTCCTGTCGCCGCCTTCGGCCCTTGCCGGCCTGGAGGGTAAGGACACAGAGGTCAAGACCCGGGGGCAAGAAGTCGGTGATGCAGCATCGCGAACCCTGCCAATCAACATGCCGGGTCCCCGCTCCTTGGGGACGCCCCTGGAGAAGAAGCCGCCAGATAAGCCGGTACCGGGGACGACGGCGGGGAACACTGTGAGCGGCCCGATGGCACTGCTCCCAGAGGAAGAGGAGCCGGCCACAAAAGTCACCTTCCTCATCGGAGACTCCATGTCTCCGGAATCGGACACTGAGAGCAGGAGGAGGAGGGTGGAGGAGGATTTCAGGAAGCACAAGAAACAACAGCAGCTGGCGCAGCAACAAATGCAGCATCAAGCGCAACACTGTCAGCAGCAGCAGAGGGGAACCGATTCAATGACCAGTGGCGTCGCAACGCCAACGGACCAAAGTAAGCAGAAGCAGACCAAGGAGCTACCGGCTCTGCCGAGGATCTCCAGCAAGATGCCCCACCAGCAGTGGAGCCCGCTGTGCATGGAGGAGTTCGACGAGTACTACAGTCCGGAGAACCCAGTGGAAACCAGGACTATAGACGACGTTGCCAAACAGCGTCCCGAGGCCAGTGCCACGGACAAGACCCACAAGGAGCTGCTGGACCCCTCGGGAGCAACTCTCCCGGCGGGTCCCGGCAGCTCAACGGGTCCTGGTTCTCCCCGACAGGGACTACAGGGGGGATCGGATTCGGGCTTGGGATTGGAAAATAGAGAGATGGAGCTTACAAAGGGTGAGTCTACTGCGATGGAGGTCTCGGGTGGGGGCAGGTCCAAAGTGGGCGATGCAGAGGCTGACCATTGCCGGAGTTTTTCCATGGAGCATGAGAAGAGCTTTGTCGTGTCCGACGCTGTTCCCCAGGAGGGCAACGGCAACAACAACAAAGGGGACCAAAAGAAGACGGGGCCCGTCAATGACTGGGAGATCCCACGCAATGAGAGCTCTGACAGCGCACTGGGGGACAGCGAGAGTGAAGAGACAGAAGACTGGCAGGAGGAAGTACGCGTACCCTTCCCTGGGTAAGAGAGACACACGCATCAATACAACACACCCACTAATGCAGTCAAGCACATGCACACTCACTCACTTTCACACACACACACACACACACACACACACACACACACACACACACACACACACAGTAACTCATTCATGCGCTTTCTCTGTCACATATCCTTTCTCTGCTTCCAGTGCTCAAGCAGACACTTCTGACAATCAAACTCACCGAACGTGTCGTTCTGTTTTTCCATCAACAGGGCAAAGTTGGTGGAGCACTACTCTAAGCCAAGCATCGCCAACTTTGGCAGGTCACTGTTCGGAGGGTACTGCCCCACCTACGTGCCAGACTTCGTCTTGCAGGGGTTGCCCAGCGATGAGAAACTGCGTCAGGGACTCATGGCTGAATTATCCCATGCTGTACAGGTAATTGCAAAATCCAGTGATTTTATTCATTCATCAGTTACTGAACAATGTAGACTTTGACAGAAATGACTGCCTTTCTGCTTCCCTTTCTGCTCCGTCCCTTTTAGTTTCTTTGACAGAAACCTTTGTCCTTGACTGCTGGCAGTGGTAATTACACTTGATGAACCTTCTCTCTGCTTGTTTCTGTCCGTAGCATCCGGTACTGGATGAGCCCATAGCGGAGGCCGTCTGCATTATAGCAGACACAGAAAAGTGGACGGTGCAGGTGGCCAGCAGTCAGAGACGAGCCACAGACATCTCCAAGCTGGGGAAGGAGGTGCTGGTGTCCAACCTGGTCTCCTGTCTGCTGCACTCCACTCACCAGCTTTACAAACTCAACCTTTCACCCAACTTTGTAAGTGACATTCTGGAGGAGATGCAATGATTTTGTTCTTCTTTATCTTCTGTAGGGCTGCAGGTAAAGATACATCATATATACATTATATCGATAGAAAATTAAATCGATGCAATTGATTAGAAGTAATACATTTTGGAGCAAAGAATTTTATTATTATTATTATTATTATTATTATTATTATTATTATTATTGTTACTAATAGATGGGCACTTCTATATAAGGATTTTAAATTGATATTTTGGGGGGGATCCAACCAACTTCCCGCTTGGCACATTACGCCCTCGGATCCTCGCCGATAAACACAGAATCTTTGAAGTCCGTTGATCCCAAATATATAGGCATAACGGTTGGATCGGCGGTTCTGGACAACCGGATCTCTATATATGCCTATATATTATGGCCGTATCGGTATCAAATAACTCAACGCCAAGTACGGCCCTCCCTTGCGTTGTCGGCGATGCGCGCGCCGAGTTTGAAGTCGGTCGGACGGTTCTCGACATACAGTATGTGAACTACAGACACACACACACACACACACATTGATGGTAGGATTACTAGACAGGTGCCCTTTGGGCAGTGCTTGTTTCTGCTCGTTTCCAGTGCTCGTCCCAGCATGCAGCTTTTCCTCAAATTCCCTAACCCATCAGAGTTTGAAAACTCACTGTCTTGGTATCTGTCTGATTATTCTAAACCAGGGGTCTTCAACAGGGGGTCCGGGACCCCTAGGGGGTCCTCAGAGCTACTATAGGGGGTCCGCCAAATCTTTATGTGATAGGATTTCGTTTTTTTATTTTATTATTAACCACTTGAACCCTAGAATTCCTTTTCCGAGGGGAACATTAGCCGAAAATAGCAGATCTACAAGCTCTCAACGCCTTGCGCTGCGAGGCGCTGAGAGCTTGTAGACCGGCTATTTTTGGCAAAGAGGCTATAGGTGTAGAGGGAAAAAAGAGCAGACTTAAGTAAAAAAAAACTTTAATCTGAAACACAATTTTATACAATATAGAAGGGGTCCCTGCTTCATCTCTCTCTCAGCTAGGGGGTCCTTGGCCTGAAAACGTTGAAGACCCCTGTTCTAAACTTTACTGACGCATCAGTCAGTACTTTACTGGCGCATCAGTCAGTACTTTACTGGCGCATCAGTCAGTTTGCAAAGGGTGGGGCATGAATTCCCAACTTGCATCGTTCTGACTTGCGTCATCTCTGAGCACGTTGGTATGTGTTGACCCTCCATTTCCAACATTTAGCATCACATTAGTAGCAGTAGATTGCATTGATATGTTGCCTCTCCTTAGTGCATTGATTGATTCTACTTGGTTCCTAACCGTGTGTCTCTCTTGTTTAGTGTATAATGCACCTTGAGGACAGACTTCAGGAGATCTACTTTAAAAGTAAGATGCTGGCTGAGTATTTGAAGGGACAGACCAGAGTCCATGTCAAAGAACTTGGCATGGTCCTAGGGTAGGTTACTATCTCTGTTTTTACATATTTATCATTGGTTTGTCAATAACCGTGCCTTGTGTAGAGATTAAAAAAAGTGCACAGTGCAAAATAATTGTCTAGAAATGAACTATAGATTTTGCTTCCCATTTTTAGATTATTATCCTTATCCTCTTTACGTGTGTGTGTGTGTGTGTGTGTGTGTGTGTGTGTGTGTGTGTGTGTGTGCGTGTGCGCGCGCGCCCATATGTGTACATACCTGTACATGCAAATCAACATACTACTTCCACTTGTCCTAATGATCTTGTCCTAATCCTGGTTCTTTTATTATTCCAGGATTGAGTCTAGCGACCTCCCCTTGTTGGCAGCTGTGGCAAGCACTCACTCCCCCTATGTGGCTCAGATCCTGCTTTAGACTGCTACAGCACCAAGGCCCAAAGTGGGAATGCATTCAGGCCCGTTGGTGCAACTTTGACCCTCGAATGGCCGTCCATGTTCCATGCTGGCACCAAAGCATCATCCTGCTCTGTATACTGATGCTGTTTGAGGCTACACAGAGAGCCTGTGAAGATCACAGATCCTTGGACCGGGACCACAGCCAGAACTTCCCCTCACCAGAGACCGCTGTTCAGATGTCTGCCGATGCCTCTGATTCTGGTGCAGTACTGATGTTGTACCACTAGGGGGAGGTAGAGTCGCAGAGACCACCATCTCACAACTGAAAGAGGCTTTTGCTCATTACAGAAGCATACTTTACTTGACATTCACGTGCTTTTGAATGTTTATTTTAACGACACGACTTTTTTGTTTTTTCACATAAAAGCCAAAGACTTAATTTTGTCCCTGTTGAGAATGAAAAATCCAGATATCTGAAACAAAATGGATCTGATTTCTACTGTTTTTTCCTGTACAATCTTATACCCAGCCATAGGAAGCAAAGGATGGGAATGGGATGTACTTTGACATTTACTTCATAGTAAATATCATTGTGAACATTATCAATCTCACTTTATGCCAATTATTTTCATTTATCTTCATGTATTTGTTTACAAGTGAACTTTCCCTGACATATTTTAATGGGAGGTTTCTCTTTGTTAAATTACATTGCACGCCTCCATGAATCCTGACTTTTAAAAGCCTAATTTCAGGTCACGTGAGGGTAATCAATGCACACACAGTGATTTTTAGTTGTCAACAAACTGGTTTTGAAATGGCTCAAGGTGGCTTTGACATTCTTTTCATACTGTAGGTGCAGCACTACCTCAGTTCTCACTGTGGGTAACAGATATTACATGCATGGTTGCCCTATAGTAAAAACCTGAGGTACACTTTTTATGCTATTTTAATCAGAGGAATGCCAGAGCAAACTGTGTGTGGACACTATGCTGTGCTATTAATGAATAAAAGGGAGGGCACTATTATTATTCCTGAGAATTACGGAGGGGGGTGGGGGCTGCATATTTTTGCTTGAGGATATAACTAAGAAGGGCCCATTTCTACTGTGGAAGAACCTAAACAACCATTATCTACATATATTTTCAAACCAAAATGCTGAAATATTTTCACACTTTTATAGCTTTGCCACCTTCATGTGATGTTTACGGCCTTCACGCTCACTTAGGAGACGCACGTTGAAAAACAAGGTGGACATATAGAGGGCAAAATATATATCAGTATACACTATTTTCAGACATCTTACATGATTGATATGTTAATTTTAAACACCAGTACCACAAAACACAAAAACCTGAGTACTACGTTAACTTTATTTTTTGTTTGTTTTCAAATCAACTCTGTGTGTGTGTGTGTGTGTGTGTGTGTGTGTGTGTGTGTGTGTGGGTTATGCCATATAACCAGGGTGCGATTTGCTGAGGGGAGTGTCCTACCTTGTGTTTTTGATTTCCCTGCCTCTAATCATACAATTGAATCTATGGGGCCGGTTGGATCTTTTACCTTTGAAGTAAAATACAACCCGGGGGGTGGTTGCAGGCAGAGGGACACGGTGCAATTTTAACCATAGTAACCCTAGCATCCGTATTTTGGGAAAACTTTCCAAACTGTTCTTGTATTATTTTATTTTTTTAAGTTTTTTTTTTAGCTTGTAGATTGGCTCTTCAATCATACGGCAAAGTATATGGGGCTTAAGTGGTTAAGTATGATATTAGCTTGGTTACACAAGATTTGAGCTGGAGGTTGCAGGTGGTGAACAGCATTGTTGTAGTAGGCTGTTTTGGTATTGTCTACCATGGCGTGACAAATCCCTCCACCGTGCCCAAATCGCTACATTATGTTGCAAGATTAGAAAGTGTCTTTTTATCTCCTTGTCCTCCCCTTCTCCCTCAACATCAGAGCTAAAGAATGGGCATTCGATGTACGGTTTATGCTAAACTGAAGGCTGTTCATTGCTTGTAGTGCATTTGCCAATTTTCCACTGGGTATTCCCCCATGTCAAAACTAACATCACCTTGTTTTTTGTTTAGCGTTTCTTTTTCCTTTTTTTTTTTACTCAAACCTAAATCGCACCCTGAATATAGCAGTCTTAATGGACGTGAGGCATGAATGCATCGGAGGCTCCGGGAGATTTTATTTTGCTGGTTAAAATGATGTGTATGTACTTATTATTGTATGGATGATATATGCCCTTCTGCAGGGTATGTGCTATTATTACAGCCTCCATTTTGTACAACCCCATGATTACATTGGGAAGGTATAAGTTTCTATTAACTTTCTTCCCCCCTGTTTTTGTTATATGTATAAATTATTTAGTATGGCTATGGTGTGTGTAATGGTTCATGTAAAATTGTACATATTCAGTTTATTTCCATTTTATTTGTACATAATGTCTTTAAGAATGGTTTCTTATTGAATTATCTTTTCCCAATTTTATGGGAATGTTGTGCAATAAAGATGCCGATGTTAGGAACTTAAGTGTTTTTTTTATTATTTGCGACTAAGTCAAAGGAATCTTTAACATATAAACAAATACGTAACAGTGCTTCTAGTTTCACATCTGGTTACAAAATGTTTTCGTATACACATGCTGAGTAACTTAAGATCAGAGGATCATACAGGATTTAGACTACAACTGCCGATGAGTCAAAGCATTTACATGTCCATCCATAACTTTAACCTTTGCTTTTAACCCATTGAGACCTGAAGCCGATTCTACATGTCTCCTAAATCTCAACAGTATTCTCAAAAACGTATGTTTCTATATCAGTGGTGCTCAATCTTTTTCATGTCAAGGACCCCCAAAATTATATGTATTTGGCCGCGTACCCCCATCAAAATATGTTGTTCCAGGGACCCCCAGAAGCAAAGATTTGAGTTAAAAATGTTTGCTTTAAAAATATATGTATTCAAAGATTTGCACACATTTTCACGATTTTCAAAAATAGCAGATCTACGAGCTCGTAGCGCGGCACTCGGTGCCGCGCTATGAGCTTGTATATCTGCTATTTTTGAGTTGCCCAAAGTGTAAAATAATGCTTTTTAGCTCAAATCTAAAAACACAGTTCCAGGTGGGTTAAGTTCTTAATTGGTTAAGTCATTCAGTGCCACAAGTTACTGTAAGTTAAGCTTTTTTCTGGATCATTCCACACTGATGGAACTGAGAACTTTGATTGATTGATTGTGCTTTTTTTGACAAAATATTCAGAGTACAGTTATACAATAACGCTAAAAGGATAACACAAAAAACCCTGATGGCTTGTTTCCATTGTGGTCCTGTGTACTCAATTCATCAAGACATAAAGACATACTACACAATACTATACAAGAGATCATCAATACTAGGAGCAGTACAAGTATAGTAAAGTAAAAGTAACTGAAACACTTGAATTTGTTTAACTGTACAGTAGCCTACAGACCTTTGGCACTGACAATAGTATTGTGTTCTGTGTGCGAAGCTGGTATTATTCATTTGTCTGCTGGATAAACTATCAACATAAATAAGATGGTGGCTGTTTCGGGTCTTATAAATAAACATTCCAGTGACTCAGGCTACAAAGTGCTAATGAGGGCCAGCCCACTCCTATTTAAAGAGTATGATTAAAGATGTGTAATGTGTAATTAATTAGTAGTAACAAATCTCAGTGTTCCAGCGTCCAGCAGACGCTGTGATGTAACAGGTGTATGCAAATATAATCTGTCACCACGATCAATTATTGGTCAAACATAGCTGAGACAAGCTTCTTTCCCACCTCAAGAGAAAAACAGCCCTGACATATGATATTTAAATAGGATATACATCTAAAATAAAACCCACAAGTTAAAATGTTATTTTCTTCAATCTTGTGTATAGTAACTAGTTAGGGTCTGCAGTGTCTTAGACATAGTAAAGCATTAACTTAGTTTCTCAGAACTAAAAATAAGCGTCAACTGATACAGCTGAGCCTGTGTAGTATCAAAAGGAGACAGCATGGATGTCTTCAAAACCTTTTTTGCACAAAGGTTAACACAATATGTGTCATCTGCATAAAAATAGTCATTTATTTTTGCCATTATTATTAAAATGGTAAATAAAATAGGTCCAAGAATGAAGCCATGTGGGTCCCCATTCTGGACGGTTAAAACATTAGTCTTTCCATCAGACTGGGACTGGGTATAGTGTGTTCTCTCAGATAGGTATAGTTTCTAAATCAAGAAACTGATGACTGATTAAGATTTAAAGAAAGAAAGAAAAAATAAACCTTTAATAGGTCTATAAAAAGAGACATGGTGCTGCTTTTTAGCCAGAGAATTGATAAACTTTCATTGCTGCAGTAGGGTGAATCATGTTTCCTTAAACCTAATATCCCAAGACAGATCAATTTGTTTTTGGCTTAAACCTGACTAATATTCATATTATTCTAATGTAGAAATCACTTGATAATATGGTTACACGCTAGTGTCACTATTTTTGTCTTTGTTTTATGTTATAAGGGAGAATCTACACTGTGAAAATGTGTTTGTTTTGCTCAGCTGTCAGCATGAAAAGGGGTCTAAGATTAAAGATTGCATAGGAGACTGTTTTGCAAACTTGGTGACAGCAATCAGTATGCTGTGATTTTAATAATTGACACCATTTCTGATGTGTGCCAGATCAAGTTGACCCTTATTTTGGATGCATGTAATAGCTCAAACACTCCTTCCTCTAAATCTAATTATAAGGGAGCATTTCCAGGCTTTGTTCCCTGGCATTACAAATGTAAGATTTTATTCTGTTTTTCAGCTTCGGGGTAGTAGGTCTAATCTGAGTTCCCAGAAGCTATCGTTTAGGAAAACAGCTGAGCTTTTTCCTGAGAATTAGGGGGGAATAAAGAAAGCTATAGGGATGATTTCTCCAATGTTAAAAAAGTCACGAGTTCACAATAGGATCATGTTGATGATCCGATATTGCCCCATTATGACTAATTTCCGCCCCAGTGGGGATGCATTACCTTTCTATCTGCACCCTCCCTCCTCCCGACAGACCACGTGGAGGGAGAGTTAAGCAACAACAGGGTGTCACACTATACTGTCAAAGCCGTAACCACTGTCCGCCAGCCAAATAACTGCATGGATATGCTGCATATGAGTGCCCCCCCCACCCCCACATATATATCTGCTATTTAAAAAAAAATCTTGGAAGAAAATGTTTGAATGTATAGGAATATTTTTTTAAACATTTTAACCACACACACACACACACACACACACACACACACACACACACACACACACACACACACACACACACACACACACACACACACACACACACACACACACTTCTTGTGGACTGGAGTGCTGTCAAATGTTGGTCAAATAAACGCTTCAACCCTGTTGAGGAGGCAGGAAAGGAGGCGTGAGGTGGAGTCAAGGAGACGATAGAGGGAGGATCACTGACAGTGTTGCCATGTCTGCTTATTATAAGCGACTTTGGGCTTGTTTTTCTGTAAAATTGCTTGTAAATATTGGTAGTTGCGTGTTGGGGGTTTTGGGGTCTTCTTGTTTCTGACGTGTATAGTTACTTATTTTGGGGTTGTTTAAACCAGTGATTCTCAAACATTTTCATAAGATTTTCTAAGACCCCCAAATGAATATATATATTTTTCTGCCGACCCCCATCTGAAAACATTTTATGACAGGGACCTCTGAACAAGATTTGTGTTGTTAAAATGTTTCAAAAACATTACTATAAATTATAAAAAATGTCTTCCAAGATTAAAAAAGAAATTACAGATCTACAAACTCACAACACGTCGCATCACCACATGTTGTGAGCTTGTAGATTGGCTATTTTAAAATAGCAGGGTGAAGGTGAAGGGCCTTGCTTCTGTGTGTGTCTCCTTCAAAACCACTCTAAAAGAGCACTCACAGGTGGTTGCAATTCGGAACTGCATGGCCCCTGTAAATAATTCAAGCCTAGTATCACCAGAACCCCCGCCCCCCCACAACTGTTTACTGTACACGTTTATGTTTTTGCATAATATTGTATATTTGTCTGTCATTAAATGTTTCGATGAATTACATGGACCCAATGGAAACAAGCCATAAGTGTTTTCTTGGGTTTAATCCTTTCAGCGTCCTTTTGTAATAGAACTGTACTTTCTGTGCTTTTTTTGCAAACTGTTAATAAAGTATTCAATCAATCAATCAATCAATCAATCAATCAATCAATCAATCAAAAACCTGGTTGCTTATTTCTTTCACAATACCTGGCAACACTGTCGCTGAGCTGCGGCTGGAGGCAGTCAGACAGATGTCGTCAACTCTTTGGGAGGGATCTAAAAAAAAAAGAAAAAGAAAATCCCAACTCCTGGAATCAAGAAGCTACCGAAGAAGTGGAGATTATTTTGTGCCACCAAAGAAAGATGTACAGCTTTCATGACACTTTCTTCCACGTCGTTGATAATAGTTCGCACTTTAGCGTGAGAAACGCTCTTCATTCTGTGCAGTTAACTCTGAATTAAAGCTCCAGTCCGGTGGTATAAGGTTCGTCTCGGAGCGTGTGTCGGGATGTGAGTGTCAAACGGGATTATAGATTTTGGGGAGAGAGGACACACACAACAAGGAGTGAAAGTGAGGTTTCCCTCACTCAAGTGGGATTTATCGATTTTTTTCTCCGGAGGAGGATTTAAATCTTTAAAAAAGCTACGAAGTTATGATGAAAATGATGGAAAGTTCTTTCAAACAAGCTTTGAAGAAGCCGCCCTCCCTGCGGACCGCAGAGGTAAGCGTTTATATTAGCATGTGTTGCTAATGCTGCTAACTGACGGAACAGTAAACTGCTGCTTCACTGTGGGTTAGTTGGTTGTCATCAGTGGTGGAAAAAGAACTCACATCTTTTTTTACTGTAGTAAAAGTACTGTATCAATACCGCAATGTAGAAACACTCTGTTACAAGAACAAGTCCTGTATGCAAAATTTACTCGGGTAAAAGTATTAATTGGCATCAAAATGTACTTTAAGTACCAAAAGTAAAATTACTCATTATGTAGAATGTCCCATTTCACAAGTGTTCAAAATGTATAAAAAGTCTTCTGAAAATAGCAGATCTACAAGCTTATTTGTAGATCTTATTATTATTGCAAATAGCCAAAGTATATAGGGATGAATATTGGTTATTAATGCATGTTTTCTTGATCATGTTTACTAGTTATAAAGTAACTAGTAAGAAAAAAAACTACTGAAAAGTGAAAATACTCCAGTAAAGTAAAAAAAAATTAAATTTTTTCTTAAGTACAGTACTTGAGTACATGTACTTAGTTACTTTCCACCACTGGTTGTCATTCAAATCCAATTGCTTTGCTTCCAATATGTATCTGTGTAGTAGTTGAAGTTATAGTCTGTCTGTCTGTCTGTCTGTCTGTCTGTCTGTCTGTCTGAGCCTATCTCTGTCATAAAAATACACACAAATAAGTTGTGAAAAGTGTTCGGTCAGTTTTATTATTGTTACATTCAAGCGTGCACCACAAGTCTAGGGTTCTTGCTACTAGGATATGATACAAGCAGTACTAGAGGTCCTGGCATGATATAATAGTACTAGAGGTCCTGGTAGGACATACAACCAGCAGTACTAGATGTCATAGTGGGATATAATAGTACTAGAGGTCCTGGTAGGATATACGACCAGCAGTACTAGATGTCATGGTGGGATATAATAGTACTAGAGGTCCTGGTAGGATATACGACCAGCAGTACTAGAGGACAGGTCCAGGTGGGATATAAAACATACCAGTAGTACTAGAAGTCCTGACAGAATGGAAAATCAGCAGTGCTAGAAGTCCTGGTACTGGTAGGATATAAAACCAGCAGTACTAGAGGTCCTAGTAGGATATAAAACCAGCAGCAGTAATAGAGGTCCTGGACTGGTGGAATAGAAAACAAGCAATACCCCCCCCCTTCCTTTCCTATTTATATCAAGTACAAGCAATACTATGACAATGTATGAACTATGAAGCACTGGGTTTAATGCATTCAAATGAGTTGTAAGTTAAAAAGAGACAAACCCTAGGTTATTTAAATGCATGACGTTATTTCTAAGCGGGGAAATGTTTTTTCCCCCTTCAAAACCTACACTGAATGAAACCAGTTGAGGTTTAGTGTGTCACTGTTGCTTTCTCATCCCACCATGCACCATCCTCCTCCTCCTCCTCCTGCTTGCTGCCTCCTCCCAACTGAAGCTGTGGAATCACAGCTGGCTTGTCACTGCTTTGGCCAGTGCTATTCTACCCCAAAATAGCACACAGCACCATACTCCCATGTTCAGCTGCTGGTAATAGTTTTTGAGATGCAAGCACTTTTCAAAGCACAACCGGCTTCCCTAAACCACTAGCTTGCCGTCAGCTCTGCAGCTTTGTAAAAGGTCCTTTTTGATGGGCAGTGATCCTTTGTTTGTTTGTTTGTGTGTTTGCATGGTAAGTACGTAGAAAGCCACCTTTTTTCAGAGAGCACTTTTGTACGCAGCCAAACAAACCATAACAACCGCGTTTGGTTCTCAAACACAGTGTGCTCATAGGAGTCGGGCAGGTCAGTGATTTTTGTGAGTAACTGGCTGATGTAGCCCTCCTCGGCCCGCAGTCAACACATGTGAGGAGAGGGTCCAGGGAAAAAACGGCGCAAAATGCCTGAATTCACTCTACCACTTTGAATGCAAGAAGAGTCTGTATTCATTCATCTGCATTCTGTACCACTATGACCCTTCTGTATGCAGGGCAAGGAGTCATGTTGTAGTAGCAACAGTCAACTATTACACTGTGTGGTCAAATGGCAGTTTGACAGCCCTCATCTAAAAGGTTGGATTTGTCCATGCAGTCAGTGGAACAGCTAGTGTTGGATTCAAATAAATTGCTACGTAGATATACGATTTGTTCGAGTCAACTGTCGCAGCCCTAATATTTGTATGTTTTTTTTAAATCAATGTTGAGTCCTACCTACATACTGGTAAATCCCTCTGTATTTGTACAGTTGAGGGAGAAAGAAATTAGAGGGAAGTGTAGAGGGCATGCAATATGGCTGTGAAACGAAAGCTAGCCCCTGCCACTCTCAAAGCCCATATTTCATATTTTCTTGGATTTATCTTGTCAGAGATATTGTATCATG
>NC_139949.1:34574508-34639508 GCF_963454915.1 Gymnoscopelus microlampas
GATGAAGCCCTGCATGGGCAAAATAGCCTACATGTTCAACTGTGGGGATGTGCATATCCTACCTGGCTACCTTTTTTCATATGATAAAAAAAAATGCCATGGGCTGACCACAATGGGTAGGGTTCATCCTCCATAGAGTATGAATGCACTCAGCAGGTCTCATGGCAATCTGCCCATTAGATTTTGAGATACTTTGCTTTGAAGATTTTTGGCCTTATGGTGGTGTGTTGTTAGAGGAAAGGGCATAAGGTCGAAAAAATCTGTAGGGTTCATCCTCCAGGGAGCATGAAGGTGCACAGTGGTGCACAGTTTTTTAGATATGTTTTTGGGAGACACAGTGAAGTGTTGGGCAGTTTTACATTGGTTTTGTGGAAATGTTGTTTTTGGTGATGCAGCGTTGAAAGGGTTAATGAAAGTAGCCAGCGTCTTATAGAATGTGAAATTGATACCTTTGGTTGGAGGCATTTCACTCATGTATTGACTGGTTGAGGAAGAACATGTAGGTCACAGTGGGCTCACTGGGCTGTGGGGAAAATAAATGCCAAAATGTGAGTGTGTGTGGTAGGAATATTTCAAGTCCTTAAGAAAAAAGTAAGAGTCTGTGTGTGGTCGGAAATTCTGAATAGTATTTATTCCAGTAATGTTGGAGTAGACCTGTCTTTTTTCCCTTTTGGGGTGGTGTGTGTGTGTGTGTGTGTGGGGGGGGGGGGGGCTTCTATGAGTGCAGAAGGGATCTTCTTAAGGTATATCAAGTACTGTACGTCAAACGATGTTCTAGAGTGACAGCAAATACCGGGTCACTTCCTTATCTCTGCCATTGCTTCGGGCTCTCTGATGTTAACAGGACGTGTCACACACCTTTCCATTCATTGCATTAAAATGCCACACAAAAACAAACATACCAGTAGACCTGCGTACTGAGGAGTGGGCGGGTCTGCTGCATGGCAGTAGTAATTACTACTTGCTTTATGATATGCAAATGCCATTCGTTCTAATTTTGTTTTTGTTGAAGCAAAGGGAAGTGTGGGTGGCACTGACTGCACGCACCATAAACCTAGTCAGCCTAGTTGAAAACCAGTTTAGCAGATGATTTGTTTTGTTGTAAGCTTGGATGTTTTACTCAGCACATTTATTATATGGATTCAAGTTGATTTTCCTTCATAAAGAAGAAACATTTAATTTATTCTGTGCATGTCATTATTGGTGAAATATTTCCATAAAATAAAATAAAAAATAAATAAACACCATCGTACGATTAAGTATAAATTAAAATAAGACTTCAGAGGTTAAAGACTCAGCGCTTGTATCTTCGTTCAATATGTATCAGTATTTTGCAGCTCTGCAGTATGTGACTACAACATTGTTGTGGTCAAATAAACACAATAAATACACAATAAATGTATCTATTGAACAGTACTTGCCAGTTTTGACTGTGATCTAATCTAAATTGCGTTGATGTGTGCCATAATAAGTAGGGATGTGTATTGGCAAGAATCTCACGATACGATACGTATCGCGATACTTGGGTCACGATACGATTATATCACGATATATTGCGATACGATACATATTGCCATATATTACAATATTATTGCGATATATTGCGATTTCAAGATACAGTATATTGCGATACGATGCAGATTGCGAAATATTGCGATATATACATATATCACAACTACATATTGTATATATATATATATACACTACATATTGAGTAGCTGTAGATCAGTGACAGGTTTTTCGAATGTTTTTTCATAAAGCTCTTCTGAAAAAGGAAAAAAAAGTGTTTTATTTTTTCAAAATGTTTTTTTTTCAAAAAAATCGCGACATGACGGCCTGGAGTATCGATACAGTATCGCGAAATAAAATATTGCGATATATTGCGAAATTGATAATATTGCCCATCCCTAATGATAAGGGCACGGTCACACATCCGTGTCAGAAATGGAGTGCAGACGCGCACAATCCGCGAGTGTTGTCTCGCGGATTGTGGGCATTGCTGGTTGTCTGGTGTGTAGTTCGTTTGACTTACGTTGAAGTGGTATGCTTACTGAAAGAAAACTACAAGCGAAATGCCTGCCAAGTGGGGTCAACGGCACGCTTCTTTCCTATTGGTTGAGGCCCGGAGGCCTGGTCAATGTTCACCAATGTTGAACTGTGTGCTGCAGACGCACTGAAAGCGACGCGTGAAAACGCTGCAACGAGAGGCTCCATTACTTCACTCACATAGAATGAAAGTGATGCTTTTGAAGCATATATGTGACGGTGCTCCAACACCGAAAACTGGATACGAAATTATTAGAATGTCAGAATTCATGGGTGGTTGAAATTGAATTGTTTTACCAGTTTGGCTTTAGAATAGGAAATTGGTTTCAGAATAGGACAGTCTTCTCCATTGGTGGCAGCCTGGCAGGTGACCTTCTAAAGTGTCTGATAGAGTTAGCAATCTCACCAGCCAAGGCCTCCAATTTCCCTTCATTTGGCTGGTGTAAATTTACCACCCTGGTTGAGAACCTGCCGGTGAAACTGTTTATGAACAACTCCCATGGTTGCACTTCCTGTCGGTGTCAGGATTTTAACCGACGAAGAGATACTCACACAAGATGAAAATCACAACAGAGTAGGGATGTCCGATTTTATCGGCCTCCCGATATTATCGGCCGATATTAGCATAAAAATTGATATCGGGAAAATATCGGTATCGGTTTTTGAAAATTTTTTTTTTTTTTTTTTTTTTTTTGCTTTATAAATAAGTTACAGGAGTTCTTACTGTATATGGTGTGTGTGATATGAAATTTGAGCTTACCCTAATCACAATAATCCCCGCATATATCGGTATCGGTTGATATCGGTATCGGTAATTAAGAGTTGGACAATATCGGTATATCGGTTATCGGTAAAAAAGCCAATATCGGACAACCCTACAACAGAGAGGGAGAGATGTGGGGCAGAGAGAGAGATTGTGTGAGAGAGAGAGAGAGAGAGAGAGAGAGAGAGAGAGAGACCTTCCTGTCAAAGCTCTGAAAATAGCCTAGGTAACGGGAAGGGAATGGGCAAGGTATAGTAAGACCGACTTCTGAGAAAGAGAAGGGAGAAGGCAGAAAGAGAGATGTAAAGATTAAAGCAAGACTTGGTGTTCTTACAAGAGAGTCTGTGAATGAAAGAGAGTTGTGTAAAGGAGATGGGAGGGGCCAGAGTTCTTGGGATATAGTGACAGTGTTGGCTGTCACATTTTAGAGAAAGTGAGGGAGCTCGAAAGGGCAGTACATTCTTGTGAAATGGAAGGAAACAGAGGAAGGCCAAATCTGCTTTTAAGAAAATAGAAGAGAGAGAGTGACAGAACCGTGGAGACTGGAGTTCGATTCCTCCACGGTGCATCCTGCTTGACCAGGCGCTCCAATCATATGCACTCATTTTCCAATACAGAGGCATAAACCTTCTATACCCTAAAAACATATTTACAACCTTTAAATAGTAAACGTTCTTTACACATGTTATAGAGGCTATCTTGCACAGACATGAATACGGGTGTGCCTTAAGATGTTGACTAGCCCTTTGGTATGCCAAGTTGGGCACAAAAGGTTTGAAAACCACTGGTCTACACCCTCCCAAGACCAACAGGTAGTGGTTGGCTTTGACAAGGACTATGTACAGTATGATATGAGTGGAATTTGCGATGACTAAAATGAAAGAACAACAAAAACAGTTGATCAGAGAGTGTGTGTGTGTCCTTGTGTGTGTCAGTGTGAGTGAGTCACTGGGTGAATAAACACAGCCTTCCTCTGACCCGGTGCTGCTCAAAGCTCTCCTTGTGGAGCTAATAAAGCCCCAAGGTCCGCATCAGCCCAAGTTTTAAGATCCTCTGGACAAGGAGGGAGGGTTGAGACTGAGGCAGACGCTGAAGCTGGGGACTCCGGTTTACCAGCAGAAGTTCTACGCTCTGTGGTTGTGGCTTCAAGATCTGCTGCAACTTTCCCCTCTTTTCTTTTTCTTTTTTTTCCCATTCTCGGCAGCCTAGAAAGGCATGAGAAGCAGGCTTCAGATGTTCTAATGAATGAGTCAAATTCTTTTAGACCATGCAGCACTAAAACCCTTGTGTAACGTGTACAGACTGTTTTCTTTTCATGCCGTATTGTGTTTTGTGTCGCAGATGACCTTAGCACTCCATGTGCATATTTGAGTGTTATGCACCAAGACAAATTATTACTAAATGTCAGATTTTGTTGTGCTAGTTGGTAACAGCAACAGCAAGTGACAGAAACACTCTCCACTGAGTTGCATCAATTCAATTCTTTGTCCATCCATCCATCCATCCATCTATCTTCGTCCGCTTATCCGGATCCGGCTCATGGAGGTAGAAGTTCCAGCAGAGAATCCAAGACTCTTTTTGTTGTTGTTGTGTTATTGTTTGTTGTTGTGTTATTTCTAACTATAATACATGCTAGGTACCTACTACCTGGTGAGCCAGTGCCGCGGTCTACTGTACCTACTTGTCTGTTGGGCACGAATGATAATCAGTTTAGGAAGATAATCCATTTTGAAAACTGTGTTTATGTACTTACACTGTTGTCCAATCTGTTTATTTGAGACATTTAATTATGAGGTCGTCTGTGAGACAGCGCCACTTGCAAAGGCAAGTTTCTATCAGGCCTGTTGTTTTGATGTCCCCCAAGCTGCAATAACAGTGGCTTTGTCCCAGTTGGGGATTGTTTGAATGTAAACATGTCAGCTTTTCCTATGGGTACCACTGCTCCCATGGAGCCTAGGGGCTCCCTGCTGCGGCTGTGTGTGTGTGTGTGTGTGTGTGCGCGCGCGCGAAAGAGAGTCGGACTGACTGCGTCTGTGCATGCTAGTGTTATGTATGTACATGCGACATCAGCATGTGTTTTGTGTTTTTGTTGTGCCCACAGACACATGCAGTACATGCATCACATTGTGTGTGTGTGTGTGTGTGTGTGTGTGTGTGTGTGTGTGTGTGTGTGTGTGTGTGTGTGTGTGTGTGTGTGTGTGTGTGTGTGTGTGTGTGTGTGTGTGTGTGTGTGTGTGTGTGTGTGTGTGTGTGTGTGTGTGTGTGTGTGTGTGTGTGTGTGAGTGAGGTGAGGACCATAGTGTACTAGAGCAACAGCATTCCATGCAGGGCAACAGCCAGGCGTGAAGAGACCGATGGACTCGGCTCATGACAGCTAGCAATATCAGTGAAAGATTAGTGATTATATAAACTGAAATTATGCATCTATGCAAATATCTCTATCTCTCTCTCACTCCCCCCCCCCCCCCTCTCCCTCCTTGCGACGTCGAAGAATATTCCGGTTCGGACAGGCTTTTTCCGAACTATAGTTTGGAGAGTCAGGACATCTGTAGGTGCACGAGTTCCGAGAAAAAGTTACGTTAATTACAAAACTTCCACAGTATGACTTTAATCTTGAATGAATGGTACAGCAGCTTCAATGATCCATTCCTTTTGTTTACGTTTCTTCTCGTGTTGTAGACCAGAAGTAGGCCAACAGGCGGGCTGCATAAAACCTGTCGCCACAGTGCTCTTATTAAAGTGTTTTTTATCACCTTGCAAAACTGCCCTGGAATGTCTGTCTCGGTGCAGAAAAGGAAAGCAATATAAGCACATGGCTACATTTGTGTGCATGCGTGTGCATATTTACGTATATGTGTGCATTTGCAACCATGTGGTTGGATGCATATTTGTGTGTGTGTCCTTACATTCTATGGGCATTGGCTGTAGAAAGAATCTGAGTGTTTTGACTGTCCAGAAGATGTTTTCTTGATGTCTTTTTTTCTTTTTGCAAACATACTGGGTTTTCCTCAAATGGAAAGCAAGTTTACTGCTGGTCTGTTGGCAGGGTAGATGGAGGGCACATACAGGTATGTGAGGTTTTTCCACATGTGAGACCTGTGCTGAAGTCAACAGCACTGAACTATGTCCGGTACACAGTCAGCAAGTTTGGTTTGGATTGTGAGACATTGTTTGTAAGTCAGAACACTAGGCCAGCGGTCAGAAAAATGAAGAAACGGCCACATTGGATAAACAAGACTTCACCAGACTGACATTCTGCCTGTAAGAGCCCTCCTTGAAGTCAGTTGAAGTGATGTACAGTCAGGTCACACAAGGAGAAAATGGGAACAGAAAGACCAGACATAATGGTATCTGTAAACAAGATTCCCTCTGAAAAATCTGAGATGGGGAATTTGAGAGAGAACTGATTGCATTTCTCTTGTATGTCCTTCCCCATCTGTGAGAGGGATAATGTCATTCAGTTACAATATAAACAAATTAGCCAATGATGAAGGTAGTAGGTTTCTACAGAGCATCTGAGTTAAAAAACATCCCATCTCCAAGGCCCCCTAGAAGATTTGAGCTCGATTCAAGTGGTGGCATTCCATCCTGTAGCTTGGCGTTGCAGGTACACTCCAGAGATAAAAAAATAACTGAGTGAGACTTCTTTTTAAAGTTGTTGCAGTTTCTTAACTTTATTTGTTTTGTCGGGGAAGAGAACATTTCAAGAGCAGTCTAAGAGATTTGGTGTAGAGGGAAAGAAGGAGGGGCATCCCAGTCAACAAAGTACATAGTTTGCATGGTTAAAGTAACACTTTTGGGGTGTCAGGCCAGCCAGGAATCACAAAGCCCAAATTGTCAGATATTGCAGTAAGTGCAGGATATAAGGACACCAGGAAACCTGCTCAACAGTTCAAGATGGACGCAAATCGAAACTCACTCATTGGCAACATATTGTGCATTAAACATTTAATATATCATACAATAAACAAATGAACACATTGAGAAAATAGACCAAATATGATGATTGGACAATTATATTGAACAAAGTTCAAAGCAGTCAACCCCACCGTTCAGTACAACACCCTGGGAGTCATACAGTATTTCCGCGCAACTCGGTTCAATGAAGTCTGCAAATTCTGTACAATGGGATTACCACCATCAATCTGTATAAGGGAAACTCATTTACTCACATAGTACCACATCCATCAGATTGTCATAGTTGAGTAGTCAGCTTTCAGAAAAACAAGCAATCAGCGTGGCTGTGAAATTAACCCACATACACTAGGTCCTTCCATGGCTACTGAATAATCCTTCCAAGGTTAATTACCAATCCAACTGTCCCTTTTTTTTCAATCAAAGTTAATAACTTGTCCATTTGCTTCTTGCACAGACTGCCAACGTTTTGCAGTTTCAAGAAAAGAGTCATAAGGGTAAAGACTAAACAGGAGGGAAAGAAACATGGGAAACAATGTCAGATCACAAGGCTCATACAGTGAGTAGTAGTAGTGAGTGATTTTGGACACAACCTCAGTGACTGACTCAGCAACATTTGCGTTTTTTATAGGGCTGGCCCCATTTGCGGTCCAGCCAAAAAGTAGGTTTGTGTGTACATTTATGATGGAAGGTCTTTGAATTGTGTGTGTGTGTGTGTGTGTGTGTGTGTGTGTAAACTGTTTGAGTTATGTAAAGCAGTAGCATACTGATACAATCTGGAACTATTTTGTAGGAAGGAACAGGCCCTAAATGTTACCGATTCGATCAATCCAAACCAGGCCAGCTTCCTGAATGTCTGTGTCAATACCAGGCCTCATTTCCATATCAGTCCATCGGCTCACACTTTGTGGCGGCAGTGTTTGCTAGCGTTGTTCTAGTTTTGTTGTGGCCTGCATGGGAAGCCAGTAGTGCTGATTCAAATCCTTTGTGTGGCTGAAACAGGTGACTGTTTAGACCTGCATACGAATAGCTAACATAAGTTACATAACCTTTGCTTTGGTCTAGGTCCTCACCTGCTTATTAACCCTGTTTGCTCATACATTCATCCTGATGATAAGAGTCCTAGCTGCTGCTAGCTATTGCACAATTGGCAATCATAGAAGTACAATATGAATGTGAGATCTTTGCTCCCTTGTAGCCTTCACAAATAGATGGGGGACTTTAGTTAGCTTGATTGACTTAATTAGAAATCTTCTCATTGTTGGCTCAGATATATAGAAATGTAATACAGTATCATCTTGGAACAATAACGGCCAACACATTAACCGCTATTATGTCTAGGAGGTCCAAGAGGCTTTCAACCAATTGAAACGGAATACGAGTCCATAAAATGTAATGCAGAAATAATCAGAATCATTAGTTCCATGGAAATTACCGATAGCTAGCCTAAATGGGAGTAAATCTGTTTCTGAGTATGCAGGAAGATGAAAGCCTTCTGCTTTGGGGATGTTATCTGGTTTTAATTGTATGACTCTTCTTTTACAGTATTAATATCTACAGTACACACACACACACACACACACACACACACACACACACACACACACACACACACACACACACACACTGTTGATTCCAACTGCCCACACACTTTTTCCTTCATTCCTCTGTGACTATTTTCTGACACTCAGGGACTTAGACAGAATTACCTCTATACAGGCAGATAAGGGATCAGACTAAAGTATTTGTTAAATGCAAAAGGGCCACTTGTTGCTAGCAGTACGGTTTGTACTGGGCTGGCCACGTTTCCCTGTGTGATATCTGTTCCAAGCTGGTCCTCCTTGTTCTGAAAGGTCACAGTAGAAGCTGGACTGCAACCCACAACCTGAAATTCAAAGCCCTGCTACTTGCTGTCATGTTTATGGGCTCAACAATTAATCAAACTCATCAATTTAATAATTTCTTGAACTTCCCTACAAAAATTGTGGATTTACAAGCTCGACTTGTAACCGACGATATATATATATATATATATATATATATATATATATATATATATATATATATATATATATATATATATATATATATATATATATATATATAAGCGTTTTTAGCCGCTTGCTGAAAGCTGGCGGCTCTACAGACAGACTAAGACCTAGTCGACACCCAAGCGACACCTGAGTGTCATTGGCTGTCCTGGCTGTCCTTAACTCCTTTAAGCCAATGGCGACACGAATGGGGAGACGGCCCGCCCCCCGCAGTAACCGTGCTCCGCTGCGCTCCCCTCATTCACAGACAGTGCAAGTTGTACTACAGCCTCAGGCAGGAGGGTTAGCCTAAATGCTAGCGTGCTTCATTAGACCTAGTTTGGCTATTAAGTTATTATTTGGCCATGTTCACACTGACTTCAATCTTAGCTATTGTTGGGAAGACCCGTGTGGTGTCACAAAATGTTGCCACCACTTATATAAAAAACATTAGAGCGTTTAGCGTCGCAGATTCTGTGACGCCAGGTTTGGTGAGAGAAACAAGCAATCCAAAAAACAAGTAATCAGGTCTATGAAAAGATTGGGGTAAAAAAAGCCTGCCGCAAGCGGCTATATTATGACTTTTGTCATTTCTTGTTTGTCAATAAATCACTGGTCAATCAGTATGTCAGTCACTGGTTCCATCAGTCCTAAGTGCGTTGTCTCACTCATTCACACGCCTGCTTGCTTGCTGATTGGGTCAACTCCTCTGCTGACATGTTTGACAGGAATTCACTGTGCACACCTCTGGAATGCTGGGTATGTCAGAGCTGGTTTTCCCTGAAGCTCCCGCCGCTCTGACTTGTTACTCACACGTCACTTACAGTATGGATGGAGGGAATTCAAATTTGAACGAACATGTTTTTGTTGGGGGGCTGATGGCCCAGTGTTTAAGGCGCATACCACATACTGTATATGCATACCACATGATGCAGCTGCAGCGAGTTGTATGTTTGATTATTCCAGAGCCCGTGTCACTCCCTTTCTCTCTCTCCTGTTTCATGTCAGTCTTCACTGTACTATCAAGATAGCTAAAAAAATATCTTGAACATGTTTTTGTTTTTACATACACAAAATGACAAACTAATAATGCAAGCAGAAAAACTTGCCATTCTGTTTAGTGCGAACATAAGTCTGAACAGTTTCCACCTGGCTGTGGCTACCATCAGACTGTTGAACAAGTGCTGGGCCCTGCCTGTCACCAGGCTTTCCTGACAACACAGGCCACCACACACAATCCTTTTTCTGTCTATGTGAGACTGCAGGGGAGATCCTCTATTGCTGCACTGGCACTGACACATGTCTGATACCTGATTCTGTGTGTGCTGCTAAATGATCACACCTGCACATGAGAAAAAAAAAATAGCAGATCTACACTGTTGTACTTTTTTACACAAATCGTCTCTTCTGGGGGTCCCTGGCACAAAACATTTTCAGAGGGTCTGTGGCCAAATACATTTGGTGGTCCTTGACTTGAAAAAGTTTGAGAACCATTGTCATTTTCTAACCATGCACCTTTTATATTTGACTCCACTCATATTAGGAATATCTGACATGTTTTCCTTGTTTCTTTCTATCTCTATTTTTCCCCTTTCTTGAGAACCTCACATTGTGGGAGCTTGTATGACAAATGATTTATTTCACCCACTGTTTTACACCTGTAAACCTGTGATGTGACAATAAAGTTGAAGTTTAAGTCTGGACGATCTGTACAGATCCTCCATTGAACATAGACCTATAGACCTATATTGTGATCAGTGCTTTAACCATCACGCTTGTAGACTACTTAGTCTTGTTCTTTCACTTTCCACCAATATATGTCTTTCCCCATGCTCTTTGTAGCCAGTATATTTCATGATTGCCTCACTCCCCCTCCACAACCCAAACCTTGAAGCGTCGGCCATTGAGAGCAGTTCTCTAGAAACGTTCCAAAACAATGGGTGGCCGAGTGGTCAATAAAAGAGGTGTTTTGTAAGAGCTGGTGTGTGGGCTGTGGGTATTATGTGTGTGTACAGACCTGTTATACAGTCAGTGGTACAGACTAGCTTTTGTGCAAGAGAGAGACAGACAGACAGATATTTGGAGGGCAGGCCAGGGTCAGAAGTTGAAACATAGCCTAAAGAGAGATTTGTATTTAATGACAGACTCTGCATGCCATTTTGGGTGACAGAACATTGTGAATGTAGAAGCTTAGAGCTGGGCTGTACGGCAGACATGGGAATTGCTATTTGGGGTTGGTCCTATACTGGTAAGATGACGTCATCCATGAACGTAACATTTTCATATGTTGTCAGAGAAAATAAGAAAACTGCAACTTGATAGACGGGTGGTTAGAGGGAATATCCTGTCCAGACTGTCAAACCGTTTAAAATCCTCTCAACAGCCACTATGTACACCATTGTCAGCATTTGGGTGTTTACTTTGTTGTATGATAAATAGCGAAATTTGCTATTTTTAAATTTTTGATTTTGAATTGGAAAATGTTGGACAGTTTTTGCCTTGAATTACATACCTAAAATTAGGGATGCCACCAGGTTGAAATTGGTACTTGTCTGTCTTGTCTGACCTATCACCTATGACCCCTCAGCAGGAGACAGATTACTGCATAGGGACTTAGACTAAGAGCTCTAAATGCCGAAACATTTCTAAATATGTGTCTAAATATGTGTCTCTTAATAAAGTTATACTACGTTATGCTGACAGGAATGATCTACCATCTTTCTGACCTACCCTTTGGCATTATAGTTCAACTTTTATCTTGCTGACTGTTATATCGTGCTATTTCATATACTGTAGTTCCCATTCCATTCTTATCAGACGATTACAATTCAAGTCATTCTGCATGGATTAGTGCTGACGTGCAGCACACACACTACGGCTGCCTGCAACTCTCCATTAGTTTCTTAGCGATTATTCTATAGATTACTTTTTCGAATGGTCGAGAAACACATATTATTGTTTTCAACAAATTGATCTAAAAGAACTACCCTTTTGTTTTTTAAATAATCGCAAAAATCGATTACTCTGATCAACCAGTTAAAGTCATACTGTGTAATATTATTAATATATTATTTTGGAATGCAACGGTACATCAGAAACTGTATTTATTAATGTTAACATATATAATTAACTTGGTACATTTCCACTTCCAGTGCCTACATCAGATCTTGATCAGGAAAATTGCTCCCTTAATTTCTTCTTTGTTTTTAACCATCATGCTACAAACAAAAAAATCAATTGTCAACTCAATATCCCTGTATCTCATGCTTATCTAATTATGTATCTGTTGCAGTAAAGAAATCCCAGACCAGGATGTACTGTAGGCCGACTTGCTGGTGATTTTAAAAGCCTTGAAAGGTGCACCAGTATTTATTTTTTCACCCTTTCCCAGTAGGACAATGGCAGTAATTATTAACAATCAGTGTTGTACTATGCGCCATGCTCTCCAGGTGCTTGCTTGAAGTCAAGGTGGCAAAATGTCAATATGTATTTAATCAAAGTTCATTGGCTCAAGCTTAATCATACTACACAAGAGAACTGTGACGAAGTGTAATCGTGTGCAACACAGTTACAATATAGATCACACTCGTAGGTTTTAATTTGCCCCCCACTGCTTTCCAAATAACATTGGGTTTACATTGGGTAAATAACATTTACATTGGGTAAAGGCAGGAAAGAGCACCCCTATAATCAAAAGCCCCCCCCCCCCTACATGCATCGCTGCCATTCTACATTTCAATTTGGTGACCGACCCACGTCACCACTGCCGATGGGGCAGTACACACAGACTTCTACAACAGACTTTTGGTCACAAACGTCAGCTTGGTGTGTCACAGCCTTCAGTGTCCTAATATGAAGCCCTGTTGAGTCCGTTTCAACCACTTGACTCCTTGACTGGTTCCATGACAACAAGTGAAAAGGGGGTATATATTACGGGAGGTGCGGGTCAAGACTGGGAAGTGAGTGACTGTGTCTGCTTCCTGCCCCTTAAGCCTACGGCCTCCAAGCAGAGGGCCAGGTGTCCCAACTTAAGCAGTCCTTTTCATTCTTAAGGACCAGAATAGCATGACTTCAATGGGCTGATTCATTGGGGGTTTAGGAGGAGGATGAGTAGGGGGTGCATGTCTTCATTGACTCAATCCTCAGAGAGGAGAGAGCAGTCAAGCGGCTGTGATCAGAGCAGATGGTGACAGATGCAGATTGCTCAATAGCCCATGTTCTGTCATTGTGGCATATTGGGGGGAAAAAACCCACAACCGGTTGTAATACTGTGCTTGTAGTTGCTACCCCACATGCTCGCCTGGCGCCCCGGCCCCATCCCTTCCCGTTCAGTGTGACGACCCCCTCCTCACCCCTGGCCTGCACCGGCACTTGTTGGTTTCCCAGTTCCCACATGTACAGTAGTAACATATACCCAATTCCCAGATGGCCTCTCTATCCGCTCGGGTACGACCAGCCTATCCGAGATGCTGAAATCTGAAATGATATTTATTTTTTGCTCACATCATGCGGTAATGTGAGACCAATCTAAATGAAATCACTGGTTCATTTTTCCAACAGTGAGTGCTTGTGCATACAAAATATAAACTAGAAGTGGTTAAAAGAAATCAGTTGCGTAACGTTCCATTTCAGATCAAGTGAATCATTGTGGGATCATACACTTCATCATCTTCAAACCACACCCTGTCACGTTTTGGATGTTCTTTCATGATCAAACAATTTAATCTGAAAATAAAGAAAGAGGCCGCACACTCGTAGCCACGATGCAGGATTTATTTGGAAACCAACGTTTCGACCACGTAAGGTCTTCTTCAGGGAATGATTAATTCCCTGAAGAAGACCTGTGTGTGGCCTCTTTCTTTATTTCATATTTACTTACCAAGGTCAGCAGCACCTCACCAATACTGGTGTGCTCCCTCCTCCCTTTTGTTCAAACAATTTAATCTGACATTCCTCACTAGCTGATGAGCACTAGCTTCTCCCTGGAATATTGTATATATCGTTGCCGTCAGGAAGAAACCTCATATCTCCATATTTCAACTTTTTATGATTTTTTTCTTCGTAAATGAATGCCCTACTTCATCATACAAGACTGAGTGTCGCACAAAACTAGTGAAAATAGCAGATCTACACGCTCACAACACATCCCATAGTGGCGTGTTGTGAGCTTGGAGATCTGCTATTTTCACAATTTTTTAATGTTTTTATAACGATTATAAAAAAGCAATGGTTTCCAAGGTTTCCACCCGACAGCAACGATATGTCATTGTGGAAGTCTGCCACAGTGCAGGAGAGACGGGGACCATTGCTGAAGAAATAACTTAACTTGAGCATACAAAATATAAATGACTTAATAAATGCCAAATTCATATTTATCAGCTGCTCAGTCTGAAGGCTTGTTTCACAAGCCAGAACATGAAATTACACAGTAGGCGGGCCCAGTGCACAACAACGAAGCCCAGTATGCAAATAAAGACGTTTACCATTCATCCGCATAAGCATTTGAATGGCTTGTCTTTGCAGCAGGAGGCTCATACATTTACACCAGAGCAGCGTTTCTCTCTCTCTCTCTCTCTGGGTCTGGAATGAAAATCAGACATTCTGGCCGTGGGATGTTCTCCTCCGCCTGACGGAGCTCCTACAGTGTTGCCATGTCCGCTTATTATAAGCTGACTTTTGGCTTTGTTTTTCTGTAAAGTCGCTTATATATATTGGTAGTTGGGGTTTATTGGGCTTTTTTTCTAAGTGTAGTTGCGTATTTGGGCTTGCTTCCTAATGCTGTTTAAAACCAGTGTTTCTCAAAAAATGTTCATGTCAAGGACCCCCCAAATAAATGTGTATTTATTCATCTTAAAATATTTTGTACCAGGGACAAGATTTGTGGTGTTAAAATGTTTCAAAAATATTCCAAATATTTTCCATTTTCTTTCAAATCTCTTGAAAGTGGCAGATCTTCAAGCGCACAACACGTCACATTGCGAGTTGTGAGCTTGTAGATCGGCTATTTTCAAATAGCCGCTGTGTGCGTGTGTGTGTACATGTGCGTGCTGCTCATGTGGCCTAGTTGCTTCTTTTGGGCTTGTTTACTTTGCATAGACATGGTTGCTTGTTTCTCTCACAAAATCTGGCAACACTGATTCCGGCCGTGGGAGGTTCTCCTCTGCCTGACGGAGCACCTAGCCTACATGTTTTCATCTGTCCTGTCCTGTTGTTCGGCACGCCTGTCCCGATCCGTTGGCTTTCTAAAAATTGCAGATCTACAAGCTCGCAGCACGTTGTGACCTTGTGCAATGCATTGGCTGTTTTTGAAAACATGAATAAAAAGTTCAGTTTGTGTGTATTTTATATTTACTTCGCTTGTTCATCAAATATCGGTCAAAACATGATCGTTAGTTGGTGGTCAAGGACTCTCCAAAATCGAAATTGGCATCAGACTAAAAAAATCTGGTATTGGTCAGGCTCTACCTCGTGGCTTTGGAGAGTAGTGTAGAATAGAACATCTTGGATTTGATCTCATTCAGAGACCAAAACTTCACGGTCCGTCTTAGTCTGTTCTCAGACCGATTCTGGCTTAGTCTTTAGTCTTGAGGATGGGTTTGGGATTCCTCAGCTCTTCTTGATAGATTCTTGATGATTTATTTTGGGGCCTTTAATTCTTTATTCAGATAGGATAGTGAACAGAGAGGGAGAAAAGCTAGGAGAGAGGGGGGATGACATGCAAGCAACGAGCCTTGGCAGGCATTCAAACCCGGGCTGCAGCCTTATTTATGTGGTAGTGGTATATGCTCTTAACCAGGTGAGCCACCAGCCAGGGCGCCCTCACTCATTCTTTTTTTTTAATGCTCATATCATATGCCATTTGAGTATAACAATTTTACTGCTTTTCCATTGGCAATTAGCTTTGGTCTTGTTCTCAACTGGGGTGGTCTTAATGTTTATGTGCCAGGTTTCTGGGACAGGAGACAGTATTTTCCAATTTGGCAGCAGCCAGAGAGAATTTGAGAACTCAGACTTGAATAAGTGACAGAAACTTCCCGCTGGCCAGCCTCTTCAGTTTAATCGCCAGTTGGTGTGTTCTGTTTCCAACGTTCACTGGAATTGACACTGGGACTTGTCACCATCGATAAGAAGCTATTCTCTGACTGCAACTTCTTTTTTCTTTTTTTCATGTGCGTGTGTGAATGTGTGTTGGGATAGGGGGGTGCATTGCATTCCTCAGGTGATAAGTGATGTGCTTGTTTCCAGTCTTGTGATTGAACATGGCGTACAGTGCCATTACCCCTATAAGTGTATGTGTTGTGTCCTCGTGGGCACAACTAGAACAACTGTTCTGGGCCCCCAAGCACCTAAGGGCATCAAACAGAACGTTCAGTCATGGGTAACTCATTGCGAAATGATATCCATACCATAGTCTGTTGTGTTGTGCTGGGAAACCCAATGCTCTGTATTATAGATTACATCACAACACAGCATGGCTTATTGTAGCTGCTTACAAACTACCCTAAATCCCTCGTCATGACATCCATTCTATGACATTATAGCGGCTTTTAGGCCGTAGTCTGCAATTTATAGCCTTTTATGGCGAACCTTTAAAAAAGATTATTGCTGTTTTTGTCTTTTATCTGATCAAGAATTATGTAACATGCATTTGTACCATTTTTATTCCTTAGCTTTAGCGGCGGTGAAATATTGCTGATGCTTGCTCCCAGAGAAACTGTGGGCTCCACTTACACCTGGTGCTCAGTCTCCTCTCATGCCAAAGAAGCATCTAAATTGTCATTCTTTGGCTGGCAGAAACGGAACCACTTTTAACCACATGGTGTAAACAATATACTTTGTTGACCGGAGTCCCCCAGGGCTCTATACTAGGGCCTGCAGCATCTCCCTCTACACCAAATTTCTTTGCTGAAAATAGACGATCTTCAAACTTTGTGAGCTGAAGTATATCTGCTATTTTTGCCGAATGTTTGCCCCAGAGTAGGGACTCCAGGGTTCAAGTGGTTAAGAGCTGGTCTTTGTCTCGTATGACGTATTTTTGTATTCAAGAAAACGTGAAGTGGTTTAGAACTAGTGTTCGATCCGTGGGCGTTTAGGAAGCCAAAGAGCGGGAGGCAACGCAGACCGGCCTGTCCTGACAGATTGTTGAGAGAGACCTGCTATCTGTTCCTTGTCTTGGCTAGCTCCTCCAAGCTGACAGCCTGCCTCTGGCTACCGGGCCAAGTGAAAGTATGTAGGCCAAAAGACATGTTTAAAATGTAGGCTATGCAGGTAGGAGGTTATGCAACGCGCACACACACACGCACACACACGCACGCACGCACGCACACACACACACACACACACACACACACACACACACACACACACACACACACACACACACAATAAGTCACAGATACAAAATTACTCACACACCTAGCATACCAGCTATTGTCCTAGTATACTGGTGGGTCACCAGTACAGCCGGCGGTGCTGTATTCTAGAGTAGTGGTTTTCAAACATTTTGTGCCCAAGGCACACCTGTATTCATAGCGAAAACAACAGATCTACAAGCTGACAACACGTTGCATCACAATGTGTTGTGAGCTTGTAGATAAGCTATTTTCACTATACAAAAAAAAAGGCTATTATACCATGACCAAAATCGTGTAAATTGTATTTTTGTAGGGTACAGAATTTGTCTCCATATTGAGAAATGAGAGTGCACAAAGTAGTAATATATCAATGTATAATTCCTAGCTTTTTGTATTGTCGATATAGTCGTATGTATATATTGTAATAATAATGTGTGTCACAAATTCCCAAGGCACACCTGGGCTTGTCTCACAGAACACCAGTGTGCATTGACACGCCATTTACTGTAGGAGACGACTGTTCTAGTGCCTTCCTGTTCACGTTTGTGCGTGCGTATTCACATCATATGAATGTCTAAAGTTAGCGGCCCACCCTCAAGACTTTTCCTGTGTGTCGAGCTGGTCTGCCAGGAGGCTGCTCAGTCCTGGCAGTTCTGTCTGAAACATCTGCTTCTCTCAAGAAGACATAAACGTCCTTGGCTGTGGCCACCGCCACCACGGGACCCACAGGCCAGGAGGAAGAGGAGGCGGAGGAAGATTCAGAGAGAGGAACGTACCCAATTGATGGATTTTGCATTTTTAGTTTTTTTGTTTTAGTATCAGTCAAAATGTTGGTAATCGGTGGTCTAGGACTCTCCAAAATCGGGATCGGGCATCACATCCAAAAATCTGGCATCATTTTTCTACCAACATTTTGACTGATACTAAAACTAAAAAAACAAAAAATGCAAAATCCATCAATTTGAAAAACTTACTTGAAACGAAAATGGATAATTCAAAAATAGCCGATCTGCTATTTCTGAAAACGTTTGAACATGTTTGCATTATAATGACATGCAGAAAATAGGGACTCCAGGTTGTAAGTTGAAATAAAAATATCGGGACACATCGGCTGCATAATTAACGATACAAATGTTGTCAAAAAAGCCAAATAATGTCCAATACATCGGCCAAATTGATATATCAGTCTGGAAACGTATAGAAAATTGCAACTGCAGCTCTAAAATGTCCAATTATCTTAATGAATAAATTACGATGGGCTGTGGGGGGAATGGAACAGCTGTGCCCATCAGAGTGAGCTGAGCAAACAGACAGAATGCTGGCGCCACTTAAAAGGATGTTGCGTATAGGCCTTGAGACTGTGTTCATCAATGGTTTGTTAATGTTACGTATAGGTCTTATGACTGTGTTCATCAATGGTTTGTTGGGGCATAAATTCATCATCAGTGAAAAAAACAACTCACTGTTGCAGTCTCAAGGGGGTTTACAGCCCCACACGTGACAAATGAAAAACAACACCCCCTATCCTTAGACTCTCAATCGGACAAGGAAAACAACCAAGAAAACAACTCTTGATGAGAAAAGTAAAGGAGAAAAGCAATTATTTTGTTAAAATTGTTTTCTTAAAAAAAATACATTTATTAGTTCGATTAACTATTACATCCCTAAACTGAACATACATTGTGATACAGAGAACATAAAACTGGCCCTTCATATCAAAAGAGAAACCCCATTTTTTTTTATAACGAAATTGAAAGAGCCTACAAAAGAAACAAATCAAAACAACGAAGACAACAAAAGAGAAGCTCAAGGGAAATACCAGAATGGGTTCTTTGTTGTGAGTCTGATGTGATTTCTCAGTTGCTTGCTCCATACTGTGCTTATTGTGCAGTGCCCCTTCTCCATTCTGTCTGAGAGTTCGTTCCAAAAGTTATAAATCTCCAAACTTCCTATGCCTACTCCATTGGTCTCTGTAAATTACTGAAGCTAAGATTACATAATAGGCCAGATTTTCCATTGGCTGTGTGTGTGTGTGTGTGTGTGTGTGTGTGTGTGTGTGTGTGTGTGTGTGTGTGTGTGTGTGTGTGTGTGTGTGTGTGTGTGTGTGTGTGTGTGTGTGTGTGTGTGTGTGTGTGTGTGTGTGTGTGTGTGTGTGTGTGTGTGTGTGTGTGTGTGTGTGCGTGTGTTTGGTCTGGCAGTAGGCTGGTGGAGAGATGGCAGCTGCTCTGATGCATTCTGGGCCAGTTCTGTTCCTCGTGTGCGTCTAGAGAGAGGATAGAAGGAGCAGACTTCGCTGCCTGCCTGTTGCAGGAGTCTTGGGCTTTGTTGTTCAGACTGCAGGGCAGGCAAATCTGTCCACATGGTTATTTGCAAGCGATGAGATAAGATTTGTGTATTCAGACGTCGGCGAGCTATCTACATTGGTTGCTGTGGAGCGACGTGACTTAACTATATAGGCATGAGTTATGCTTAACGTATACGCTGTCACGATGGCTTCAGTGTCCAAGTGTTCAGACTGAAACACATCTTTAGAAATCAGATTTGAATGGCCTTTCAAGGGGGGTGGAGAACCCACTTCTCGAAAGACAAGAGTCAGGTTATCTATACATTTGAGAAGCCTGTGTGCGTGCGTCCATCTGTCCCGGGATATCCCTGATTGGCCTACCCAACCCAATGGCTTCACGGATTGGCTAATATTTGTGTCGCGTTATTGCCGGTAGTGGGTACGGCCGGTCACTTGACAGCCCTGCTTACCTTAGCAATTTAAGGATATTCCATAATTGCCTACTCAATGCCTTGACCACCATGCCCTCTTTATGAGTGAAATTAACGACACTTTCACTTTCATGCAACAGTTTGTTGTGGTTGTGTAGCATTAGCTTATCATGGTCCACTAGAAGTGTCCGTGCCCTGCTGTGTAGTCTAATTAAGAAGAGTCATAAATCCTCATAAACGTCAGCAACAGCTGCTCTGCACTCTCCCCTGTCTGGTGGCTAATAATGTATGCTTCCACATATGATGGTGTCTCTCTCGCCTAAAGCGTAGCTAATCTTCAAGCTCACAACAGGTTCATCCTTAGGCTTGTAAATCAGGCATAATTTATGCCCCATCATACAGTCACTGGAGTCCAAAACGTCAGATTAGTCTGTACTACCAAGCCATGAGTCACGGCTTTTGACCTATTGTGAGGACAGCATCTTAAAAAAAACTATTTTGAATAGCCAATGATTTATTATTAAAAAGGAAAAAGTGCAGTATTATTAAAAGTACTCATATCTGTACTCGGTATCAGCGAGCGAGTAGGCCCTCTCAAATTTAAGTACTTATTTGGTCTGAAAACACATACAAACATAAACATACGTACAAATGTCATAATTATAGAAAATCGAAAAGAAACGGTACCTGCAGGTCAGGGTAATGAAAATAGTCACAAAACGAAGTTTTCAATGTGTTTTTTACTGTTCAAAGACATACAATCTGGATAGGCCAGGAATTGGATTTGGGCTTCCAGTCTGAACATAGTCATGGTACAAAGTTACCAAAAGATAGCATGTTGCGCAATTGACACAATCGTTTTGGGGCCAGCTGGCACCTCTGCTTCCACTTTTTGGTTACTTTTACTTTCATGGTGAGCAAACCATGGACTTTTGTTAACTTTTTCCTGTCATCCAACCACTAGCCAGTAGCTACTTCCCACTCACATCTGTTTGAGCCTTTCTTTTTCCCATTGATTATTGGGCAAACATAGGTTGCAAAATCACCTGATTCATAATTTGTGTTGAAGACTGTTCGCAGATTCACTCGCCAGTAGGAAAAGGTGGAAAGAGTGTTATTGCGCTTTTAAGGAGCTTGTAGATTTAACTATTTTTGAACATTTAGACATGTTTTAAATCATTGTGAAAATGTTTGACATGCTCAAAATAAGGACGCCAGGTTGAAAGTGGTTAAGGAAGGCCTTTGTTGTAAAGTATGAATTCTGTTTCTGACTGTCTTGTTGTTATTATGAATCCTCTGTTGGCTCATCCTTCACCCCTCCCTCCTTGTCATCTCGCTCTTTCCATAATAATATCCCACTGCACCACACTGTATAATCCTCTGTGTGAAGTTAACTCTTGAGAGTGTACAAAATAAATGTAACCAAATGGACCCGTAAGGCCCTGAAGATTTGACTGTGCACCACCACAGCATCAACTCCTCTGTATTCATAAAGCAGGTACCCTGACCATCCAAGAGTTTCACTTCATTTCACATTCATCTTTCGGCTTCATAGACATTGGCTTATAGTTCCCATATGATTTTAGCAGAAATATCAACAAAAAAAGAAAAGCCTAAAGTGTGGTTAATTGTTGTTTTAAGGGATCAAAAGTCAGGAGAAGGGATTTACAAGCCTAAAGTGCTGCAGGCGCATGTGAAACCTTAGTCCCGATACTATCCGTGATAAAGGTCTTAGATCATGGTGGAGTGAATTAAGGCAGAGCTCCCATGTTGTAGGATATGATCCTGTCTGGAGTTATAATACCACAGGATCATAGCTGTGACCTCTCAACCCCACGGAGGAAATGGCCATTAATGTAGCTCTGTAATGGTTCTGTACAGCCCTGGATGTTCAGCTTTGAGTTGGAAGGTTTTAAAGGAGATTGTGTGGTGATAATTGTTAAAGCATCCATCAAGGCCACACATCTTGTGAACTAGATGAGGGTTAAAAATGAATACAGCCATGCAATATCCTCTTTCTGTACTCTTAACTACTGTGATCTGTGTAAAGCTTTCTGAGGCCAGAGGCTTTACGCATGGTTTATACTTGGTTGCGCTCTGGTGTCTCTACAAAAAATAGTGCATCTACAAGCTCATAATGCGTCTCACTGCAATGCATTGTGAGCATGTAGATCGGCTATTTTGGTGCGAGACACGGTGCGCAACAAAGTATAAATCTGGCTTAACTCTCTTGACTTGCTCAGCTGTAAGCTATCTAAAATGTTCATACAAATTCACAGCAGCTCATAAAGAATCCTCTGTGTGACGTTTGTTGGATTTTAGTTGATTGGTCTCTTAGTTAGTGCATGGAAAGCTCTATAAAACAGTAAAAAATGGCTCTGTTTCTGAGATAATACAAATACAGCATGCAGCCATCAACTGTTAATATTGACAAACTTGTATGCAGCTCTTTATGACACTGTATCCAACAGGCACTCGTGGTTTTGCTCAATTTAGTTTTTTAAAGTATGCTTTTTTTTGGGGGGCAATTCTGCTTTATTTGTGATGGAGACTGTGAGCAGACAGACAGGGTAGGTGGGAGAAGGAGGGGGGATGATACGTATGCAAAGGGCCTCACGTCGGGTTTGAACCCAGGCCTTATTTATGTGGTATGTGCTCTTACCAGGTGATCCCGTAGCTCAATGTTTGTAGGAAGACATGACCAGTCATGGCTGGATTCTGCTGTGATGGAAACAGTCTGTGCTCTGGAGTGCTGCAATCTACTTAAACTGGTGTTATATAAGAATATGCCACAGACAGTGTGGATCCTATACATTGTAAACAATAAGAAACGGAAGCTTTCATTGTAAAGGGAGGTTCACCGTTGGAAACAAAGCCTCACTTCATTTATTTTATAAAGGTTCTTGTCTAGTTCTCGGTTCCGGTTTCACCCACTCAAGGCTGAATGGCCACAGTGTGTGTCTGAGCTTTAAAATATTTGGGTTCGGTGCAGTTCATCTATATGCTGGCTGTATGCGACCTGGCTTCTGGCCCTGTTATGCTATAGCCCCGGCACAATGTTGACTCGGAGTGTTTGGGAGTCAGTAGTCTATGTAAATGTTAAAGAGTGGCCCAGCAGGCAGGATGTTAGGCTAGCTGTTTGTTCTGCTTGCTGAATGGCTGCTGTGTTGTGTAGTGTCTGCCTACAATGTCCTGTCTGTCTCTCTGACAGACTGACTCCCATACTGTACATTCTAGTGGAGGCGGGCTGGGGGTTTGTGGCCGAGAGGGGCGTTTGAACTCTGGACAAAAAGGCTAGATTTTCACCACTCCTCAGAGAAAAAAACTCATATCTCCAGAAGGTCAGCTTCACAGGAAAACAAGAAGGAACGATTGATGGAGTCTTTCACAAAACGACAACAAACGATTGTGAAATGTACACAGCACATCGAGGACCATAATAATAGGCCTAACGTTGAATAATTAAATGGGTGGTGGGGAAAAATAAAATTGGGAGTTGTGAGGATTTGAGACGACACAGCGGTGATTGACGAGTGTGGGCGTGGTGGACCCTTAAACCATGAATTCCCTATTAATGAAGAGGGGAAGGGCAGAAATGTGGTGGGAGGGGGTGACACCAGGCTCTGTATTGCAACAACTACCGTTCTGTATGAGTAATGTGTGTGTGTGTGTGTGTGTGCGCTGCTACAACTTGTTTATGTATGAGTAATGGCACGCTTTGGCGAGGGCGGCGTGCGAACATGGAAAAGCATGGGAAAGCCGCCCCGCCGCGATCACAATGGAGCCTCAGAGCGTTGCAGTTGTGCTTCCACGTGGATCAGAGCTAATACTAACTTGTGTGTCCGAAGAGAAGAGCCACTGGGCAGATTTCCTGTTAATTGGCACAGATGTAACGCACTAAAATCCTCAGTTACTGACACTGTATCAATTTGTAACTCTGTACAGTGTACATATGGAACCAAATGGGCCCTTAGGAGTGCATTTGATTCCATTTGTACACTCAGATTTAAAGTTGCTGTTTTTGTTTTTAAGTTAAAGCTCTATGTAGCAATATTAGTATATTATTGCTATATTAACAGGGGTTTACCTGTCTCTCCAACTCTTTAGTAAACTGAAAATTATGTTTTCAGGTGGCACACTAATTTCGAAATGGATACAAGCATGCACTGATTAAGTCGATTGTTTTGGAATTGTCTCACCTTTCTGCTCTCTTTCTCTTGTCTTTTTGTTCATTCTCTCCTCTCTTTTTCTGCTGTTATTGTCCATCTTAAACAAAGGGAAGACATTATCGCACACAAAGACACTTAGGCCGCAGCTGTAGGCTCTGTTGCCTCACAGCAAGTAGGTCCCGGGTTCGAACCCCGGTAGGGGTGGCCTTTCTGTGTGGAGTGTGCGTGTTCTCCCTGTGTTTGCATTGGGTTTCCGCCGGGTACTCTGTTTACCCCCACATCAAAAGTAGGATTGGGAACTGGAACCAACATTGAGGACCCAGAATCGGTTCCATCACATTTGGAAGTGTTTCTGGAACCAGTTGTATCACACTGTCAGAGTTGGTATGTGGACTCCATCACATCTGCCATACAATTACAAAACCAGTGGTTCTCAAACTTTTTTTCCTAAAGGATCCCAACCCTAATCAAAAGACATGAATGCAAGGTACTGGAATTGCTGCACACTGCTCCTTAGGATGGGTTAAATGCAGAGAACAAATCTCCCCGACGGATCATTGCAGTCAAAATCAAATCAATTCAAAGATCATTGCAGACACTTCATTTGACTCTTGAGCTTTCGCTCTGGTTCTGACCTTCATAAAGCAAACATTATTGTCCATTGAGAAATCAAATGTTTCTCACGTACATAAACTCCTGTCAGTGAACTTGGTGTGTGAGTGAGCCTCATGCTGGCCAGGAGAGGGCAGCAGCACTGTACTGTAGCTACCTGAGAGACAGAGACAGAGAGAGAGAGAGAGACACACACGCACACGCACACAGGCACGTCACCACTAGGACAAACACATTAAGTCCACACTATCATCACCTCATATTTCTATGAACACACATTTTACCCTTCTATTTAATCGCCACATTTCTGAATGTGATGTAATTTCTGATAGCTATATTTCAGAATTAGCCCCTCATATTTGCTTCTCTTTTAAAATCTGAACATGTATTTTGAGCTTGATCGTAGACATCAGGACATTAAGGTTTAACATGCGCTAGTATTATGTTGACTATGAATTGAATACCAAGGACCTCAATGGAAACAAGACCGCAAGGACTTTTTTGAACAGACCTTTTAGACAAAGTATATTTTAAAACATTTTAAGTACTTAAAAAGTAACTGTAACTGTGTTTTACATTTTTGCCTAATAAAATATTCAATCAATCAATCAGGGAATCAGGCCTCGTCTGAGCTCGCAGGTTTGTGCTGTTGAACAAGTTGGAATGTTCCCTGAATTTCTTAAGTTGATGACCAATGAAGCACAACCACTTTTAATTCAAATTATAGGTGAGAACTGAAAATGTTGCGATGGTACGCGCTGTGAGCTTGTAGATAGATTGGCTACTTTCTCCATTTTTAAAAATAGGGCTTAAGTGGTAAAGGAGACTGGGTGGTTGGCACCCTTTTTAATGTTAGGAATTTCTTTATCGAGACGGGTGGAAAGCTAGTTAGGATAGAATATTTTGGCATTTATGGTTTATTTCGATAGGACAGTGAACAGAGAGAGAGAGAGAGAGAGAGAGAGAGAGAGAGAGAGAGGGGAAAGGTAAGAGAGAGAGATGGGGGATGACATGCAGCAGAGTGCCTCGGATAGGATTCAAACTTAGGTTGCCGGGAGGACTATCGCTTTATTCATGTAGTATGCTCTCTTACCAGGTCAGCCCCTGAAGAGATGGTTATCTGATCCTTACTGTAATTTACCTGGTGCATTGTGTGGCCCCAGAACCTGACCCCGAAGATACCCTGTTAACCCATTCAATCCGGGAACGCATCTGTGTCATTTTAGATTTTAGTTATAACCATTATTTTATACTTTGGCTATTCAAAAATGGCAGATCTACAAGCTCATTTGAAAAATTAAAAAATCGTGAACATTTGTACAAATCTTTGAATAGGTAATTTTGAAAGGGAATATTTGTCAAATATTTTGTTCCAGGGACCTCCAGAAGCAAAGATTTGAGTTACAAATGTTCACTTTAGAAATATATATATATATATTCAAAGATTTGCGCACATTTTTTAAAGATTTTTTAAAAACAACAGATCTACAAGCTCATACGCGCCAAAGAAATCTAAAATGACAGAGATGCGTTCCCGGTTTTAATGTGTTAACTGAATTGATACAAACATGGAAAGATACTAGCATCCTTCCTGACAGACACATAACGGATGGATGGACCGATGGATGGATGACAGATAATTCTCATGTCTTGGAATCATATAGTGGCACAGAAACTCATGGATACCCCCCATTATTTTGTTTTGTTTTGGTGCCATCAAGTGAGCTTAAACACTGTGCTGTTGGCAAAGAGATCAGGTGGTGTGATGATGAGTTAATGACTCCTCCCTCCAACTCAATGTCATATCACAGACGGGGTCACCGGGGCACGACATGAGCCTCATGGGAGGGCAGGCTAAAGGGCAAAGGTCATAAAGGAGAGCTGGTTTTTGTCCTGTCCCTTGACAGGAGCTGGGGGGGCAATGCATTGCACAGAGAAAGGGTTTACTGACTCATGAAGACAATAGCTGTGATGGTCGCATGTGTGAGCTTAGATGTAAGTAATAACATGGCTATCCATAATGCAGGACACGAGCCATAGACATTGGGGACATTGACAACCAAACAAAAAGCAATTTATGCCTAATTAACACTTAGACCTACATGACTGCAGACAAAGTACATGGGCAATCAATCATGAATCCACATTTCTATGGTATAGTAGGTCATTGCATACTGTAACATGCATTCAGAGTTTAGACACTACAGTAGATAAGATTAAACAACAGACATAAGCTTCTTCTTGGAGGTTGAATCAGTTTTCTGAGATGTGTTGTGTAACTTGTGTGTGTGTGTATCACTGTTTTCAACCATTTCAAGCTGTAGGGGACTGTCTTAGTATTTTGTTTCAAAATGTAGCCTAGGGTTCCCTCAGTTTTACATGAGATACAGCTAACGTGCAAAAAAAGAGGGTGTCAGTCTCTCCTTATGTCTTTCGCCTTCTCAACTTTATTATGACCATAAACCTTGCCATTTTACAAGTCACTTGACACTGGAGACAGACGAGAAATATAACATAGACATATAAAATAGCTAAAATCCTCCCACAGGGTATTAAAATGTACAATATAGATTTGGTTCAACAAGTTTACATTTCCAGGGCCTACTTTCTTTTCTTTTCTTTTTTCCAAGATTTATATTTGGCATTCTATGCTTTATTCCACATACATACACAGAGACAGGAAAGGCTAGAGAGGGAGGGGGGATGAGGATGACATGCAGTAGTGAGCCTCTGGTCGGATTTGAACCAGGGTCGGCTGTATTAAGGACTGTAGCCTTGTGGAATGGGATCTTACGCTGTGATCCACCGGGGTGCCCAACGCGGCCTACTTTGTAAGTACAGTGAAGCAGCAACACGGCTTCAGTTCAAGTCCACAGGCAGCATTGTTGGAGTTGCATTGAAGGCAGCCGCGTGCAGCGTGGTGAGGTGATTAGGTTACCATCCTCTCTCCCCAGGATATGGCTGATCGGGGCGGCGGGGCGGGGAGCTCGCCTCGGACATCCTGCCTGTCTGTTGGTCTGTCTGGGCCTATTGATGATCTGTTTTACACCGATCAATACCTCAAAGGGGGACAGTTGTGTGTTGAAGTGGTACGAGTGTGTGTGTGTGTGTGTGTGTGTGTGTGTGTGTGTGTGTGTGTGTGTGTGTGTGTGTGTGTGTGTGTGTGTGTGTGTGTGTGTGTGTGTGTGTGTGTGTGTGTGTGTGTGTGTGTGTGTGTGTGTGTGTGTGTGTGTGTGGTGTTTTGAATGTTGCCTTATAATGTCAGTGGTTCTCAAAGTGGGGTCCAGCTAAATTAGTTAATACTAGGACCTCGCTAGAGCTCTTAAAATGACAGACCCGAACACTAGTGATTTTTGTTCCGAGACCTGACTGGTTCCGAGATTTCTTTTCAAATGACGGACCCAGAGCCCAATGGACCCATCAAATTGGTTCCGAGAGCCGAGAGGATGTTTTGAGCATGTAGATCTGCTAATTAAAAAAAATCTTGAAACATTTTCTGAATCTGGCACAAAATGTTTTTAGATGGGGGTCCGTGGCCAAATATAATATTAATTTGGGGGTGCTTCATATGAAAACGTTTGAGAACCTCTGGTCCATGTGCTAGGTATAACAGACATGCACGCTCGCACGTACGCACACAGACTATTCCAGTAGCTTACACTAGGCAGTAGTAGTTTGATAAAGGAACAGGCAGGGTTGTGTCCTGACGTGAGCTTTGACACTAGCTACTCGCCCCAGGGTCTTGGGTCCTGACACACACACACACACACACACACACACGCACCCGCACACACACACACGCACACACACTCAGCAACATGACAGTAGTGCTTGCAGCAGCAGTTTGCTGTGCTCACTAACCCAGTTAACTGTGGTCTAAAGTCAATACGCTTCTACTTCCTCTGTGCAGCGCAGCAGGCCTGCGTTCCCATGCCTCCCCAACCATACCCCCACAGTCCTCCTCGCTTCACTTCATGCCTCTCCGCTTCAGGCTCTGTAAATGAGGTTATGACCTCCGCTGGGCGGGCCGTTCAGCAGTTCACTTGTGTTCATGCCCCGACTCAGAGTGTCCAACGATAAGCTTTTCATGTGCACTTGTATATCATTTGGAATTGATTTATTCTGCACGAGACATTTGTCACAGTGGATGGGCCGAAACTGGTCATTTTGGTCTTAAGTTCCTCCATCATGGTGTATTACAGCTTAGTTGGGTGTTCCACAAGAAAATGCCCAGCCGACAACTTTTTTTACTGCCTTTTTAAAATATTTTAGTGAGGTTCAGTGCTTTCTGATCACCCTACGCCTCCGTACGCCAATGCTGCAATGAGCTTTGCATCCAGTTGCGTTTGAGCATTTGTCAGCAAAACGAGATATGTTGGCACTAACTGCTTCTATGTGTACATGTGTCCTGTTATTTCACGCGCAAGAGTGGTTGCATTGAACACAGTGGTAGATAATCGACACTGTAAAATGAAGAATCTGATTAAGTTATGGTCTTGCCATTAATCAAACGTCATCCCCTGATTGAAAAATGCAAACTTGTTTGCATTTTTCAATCAGGGGATGAAAAAAGCTAAGTTTTCATAGCTTTTGTCTAGAGTAGCTTATGAGGATGAACGCTTTAGAACCCCCCCCCCCCCACACACACACACACACACACACACACACACACACACAAGCGTGCAACCTACTGGTACCTTTTTTAACCCAGCTGGACATTGTACAGTATGCACTAGTGGAACACCCTGATATTAGCATCAGAATACCCTAAGGCCGGTAATGGGTCTTCACTTGGATCTCTGGGAGAGTACAAATAGACTACAGTGAGACATTTTAGACATTTTTTTATATTCAGCCAGAACTGATCCTTATCCACAGAAAAGGTTGTGTCTTCATAGTTTGATTAAAGTCCAAGGACTGAAAGTTTGATCTAAAGAAAAAGAAGATGCATTACATTCTTACATGGCCAGGAATCTATTACTACAGTAATACCTGAGCCTAGCTCATACTCTCCCAACTGTAGCCTTTAGCTGTTGTGCTACTTTCTTATCTATTTCTGTTATTTCATAATGCTAATCCTTCCTTCCTTTAGCTTCTTGCTAGCTCTGTGAGTCGCTTGGTTCCCACACATTCTGTTTTCAGGGCTTCGGTCTGTTGTGTTTTAAAAGGCCTACTGATTGACACGGCAACAGCTCCCTACTCTTTTCTCTTACTACTTCTGTCCCACCTCTATCCCTCTATTCTTGCCCCCACACACATGCTCCCCCCCCTCCCACACCCCCACACACATCATTCTTGTTCATATGAGCCTGACGTCTGTAAACAACATATCAGGTCAGTGTGGCTATGTTCCATTAGGGGCTCCATAGTGTTGATCTGTGCATCCGCTGCCTCACAATTCCTGTCTGGGTTTAACAACGCACGCACGCCTGCTGCGCACCTGCTGCCTATTAAGAACACACACACATACATTGCCTACTGCCTGTATTAACAGTGTTAATAACAGCACACATACACGCCTACTGCTCACAAACACACATACATACTACTTTTTAAGAACACATGCACGCACACACACACACACACACACACGCACGCGCGCGCGTGTACACGCTTGCTGCTTGTTAACAGTCACATGCACACCGGCATATATGTATGCATGATTACTGCTTGTTAACAATACATATATACACACACACGCAACGCATGCTTAGTTTGCTTACTGCCAGTTAACAATATACACATGCATCGCATGTTTACTGCCTGTTAACAACACATCGCATGTATACACGCATGCTTACTGCCTGTAACAATGCATGCACACGTGCACACTAGCGTTCTCACTGCTTACTGCCTGTTAACAATACATGCACAGTGTCATGCATGCTTACTGCCTGTAACAATACATGCATGCTTACTGCCTGTAACAATACATGCATGGTGCATACATGCATGCTTACTGCATGTTAACAATACACATGCATGCTTACTGCCTGTTAACAATACATGCACACATGTATGTTTACTGCCTGTTAGTAATACATGCACAGTGCACACATGCATGTTTACTGCCTGTTAACAATACACAATGCACGTTTACTGCCTATTAAAAATACTTGCACACATGCATGCTTACTGCCTGTTAGCAATACATGCACAAATGCATGCTTACTGCCTGTTAACACATAAATATACACATACGGTTCTTGCCTAATACCTGTTAACCACTTTAACCTTAGCATCTATTCTGGGCATGTCATAATTGGCTCACAATGCTTCGCAAAATGACACGTGATTGTGGATTGGCTATTTTCTGTGAAAAGATATGGTGTCTGTCAAGGGGAAAAAAAGGAAGGGACCATGTGTAGACCCCTGGGGGACCCCGGTCAGCGAAGTGCAGTATAGGGTTTAGGTGGTTAACAACAAACACACAAAAAAATACATGCCTAGTCCTGTCTGTGTTCTGGCATGATGGTGCAACTTCTTTGTTTTGTCACCCAATTTATTGCCACTTTCACATAACATACTGTAGCTCTATACTCTGTATACTATAAATATTCCCCCCTCTCTCATGAATGAGCGCAGTGATTGGATTAGAAAAGCCAACAGTGATTTCCACAGGGAGTGAAGTCATGGGTTCAGTTCTGTTGACTATAATGAATTAGTCCCTCTGAGCCCTCAGCAAATCAACACCTGCCTTGGCCACCACACTGTGTGTGTGTGTGTGTGTGTGTGTGTGTGTGTGTGTGTGTGTGTGTGTGTGTGTGTGTGTGTGTGTGTGTGTGTGTGTGTGTGTGTGTGTGTGTGTGTGTGTGTGTGTGTGTGTGTGTGTGTGTGTGTGTGTGTGTGGGTTACAATTAAGAAAAAATTCAGGTTAGGTTCAGGGTTAAAATTGGCAGGGAAAAAAGCTAAAAGTGTAATTTATAACAAAAAATAGTGCTGTCCTCACAATTACAGTAATATGTATGTGTGTGTACGTTTATTTGATGGTAAATAATAGATATAACCGTGCTGGATGAAGTCGGTATTATTCCCACTGCAACTGGATGTTTTTAAATTGCATGTGAGATGTTGCATCTCTTGCCCTTGTGAGAAGGTTGAATTTTCCATTAATGAATGAGTCACTGTTCATGCATTCTATCAAGCTATTGCTTATTTGCCTCCCACTCTGCTCTCACCAACTGATTATAATTGTCTGAATGGCGTACTGTGGTACTGAGTTTATTTTTTATAGAAGACCCTTTTTACTTTAGAAATTGAGAATCGCATACAAGCTCTATGCCAGTGGTTCTCAAACTTTTTCATGTCAAGGACCCCCAAAATGATATGCATTTGGCCGCGGACCCTCATCATAAAATATTTTGTTCCAGGGACCCCCCCCCTAGAAGCAAAGATTTGAGTTGCAAATGTTAGCTTTAGAAATACATATATTTAAAAAATGGCAGATCTACAAGCTTGTATATCTGCTATTTTTGAATAGCCAAAAGTATAAAAGGTTAAAGTCGTTAAAACTATTGCGATGCTACATTAACACATTTTGCTGGGGACTCCCAGGGAACCCCCCTCAAGGACCCTTGGGGGTCCCCGGACCCCACTTTGAGAACCAATGTTCTCAAGCGTGTACAAGTTTTGTACATGCTTGTACTTTTGTGTGGGACTGTGTGTGTGTATGATGAACACATGCGTATATAATCTTTTCATGTGCACATGTAACCATGTGTGTGTACAAGCACTGGGGCGTGTAGCAGTCCACCTGTTGAAGTTGGTTTGTGTGGGCTTATAGTAGCCCCCTCTGTTAGCCTGAGACCTTCATGTGTCTACATGAAGCTGTTCTGTTAAGCCTGCAGCAATAATACAAATGAAGCCAAACTTTTTTTTTTAGGCTTGGGCATGGCTTCCCGGACTGAACAAAGATTGGCACGGTTTTTATACTCGTTTTATACTCTGCTCTGGCTTCTGAACGTTAGACCCGCCCACTGTACTGTATTTATACTGCTGGAATGGGGACTTTTATCACAGAGCTCCACTGTTTGTTGACATCAACCTCGTGCTTGACGCGCTTTGACATGAATTGCTTTGTTACGCTTTGACATAATTTGCTTTGACTGTGAGATTTTGCTGTTTCTGGCGACTGACCCAATTTTGTGTGTGTGTGTGTGTGTGTGTGTGTGTGTGTGTGTGTGTGTGTGTGTGTGTGTGTGTGTGTGTGTGTGTGTGTGTGTGTGTGTGTGTGTGTGTGTGTGTGTGTGTGTGTGTGTGTGTGTGTGTGTGTGTGTGTGTGTGTGTGTGTGTGTGTGTGTTCTATCACTCTCCATGTAGTAATTACTTGCCATCTGATAGTGTTTGTACTGTAGTTGCTCAGAGAGGGATTATAGAGGTTTGTACCTCCTAACCTCCTTGGCCAACCTTTCTTCAAAACCGTCCATTGTACTTGATATTGTGATAAAACAATATGAATCAACGCATTGAGTGTCTTGCCAATCACACACCATGTTCGGCTAGCGGATTGGTTAGTTAGAAAAACTTGGAGGTGCAATAACTGCTGAACCGAACGTTCGAAAGGCACTGCCGAAGGCCCTCGCGCTGCAGTGACACAATGGTGTCCTTGTAGACCTGCCCAAACCGTAATAAAGTTCTAGTTTGCGTGGAGTATACCGCAGCCTGTAGTCTTCTTAGCCCCCATATGAAGCTGTTCGATTAATGTGACACCCCCATGTGTCTCTACATGAAGCTGTTCTGTTAGTCTGAGCCCCCCATGTGTCTACATGTTCTGTACACATGCATTCTGCCACCTATCAGCTTGTCCATGTCTTGGCAGCTGGCCATTGATCATGGGACACTATTTTAAGTGTCCAGTTGTCCACTGTGTGTGCACGTGTGTGTGTGTGTGTGTGTGTGTGTGTGTGTGTGTCCACTTAGGCATACAGTGTGGCATGCTGGCCTCTCTGGATTGAAGGTGTCAATTTGATAGGGAATGTTCAGCAAGCTGCCTCAGTTCAAATGCCATGCAAAGTGTGATTTATAAGCTGTTGAAACACACCATACACGCACAGCCGCATTAATCTTTATGAATCCGTATTATTCAATACTGTTGACATTCCAGGAATTCCGTGGAAGCTTATTATGTTTATGAGGCAAAATAGTTGAGGTCATATAACTTATATGACCTCAACTATTTTGCCTCATGTATAAAAGCTAGCCTGCTGTTTATTTGTCCGCTAATCTTTTAAGCCACCAATTACATTTATGGGATTGATATTCAGTGTGTGCACTGTGCATGCATGTGCACTTTTATCTCTTTTGCATACGTGTGTGTGTGCACTGCCGCGCTCCTGTGAATTTATGCACGTGGATCTACTGGTCATTTATCATCATTAACTTAAGTGAATCAATGCCAATTAAACATCATGAATTTCCTTTCCTACTGGCACACACCTGTTTTACTAAACACACACAGCAACCACTTTCAACCTGCCATCCCTATTGAATGTACTGTATGAACTTTCAGAAATGTAAAAAAAAAAATACATAATGATAGTGAAAATAACAGATCTACAAGCTCACTATTCATTGTACTGTTACGCCCCCATCAAGGGGAGAAAGGGATGCAACATAAAATGATGGGAGTGAAACCCATTTTTATTTAGAACATCAAATATTGACATAAAATTAAAGACACTTTAACAAAATCATATATGACACACGGAGCAGCTCGGAGAAATAAACATAATCATCCTAAATCTAGCCTTGATTTTGAACCTCTAACTTAACAAACACAAAAATAAGGTACAACATAGGTTTAAATGAGGGGGTTAATTGGTTAATGTCATGTTCTTCTCTCCTCCAGGACCTCCACACCATCTACTGTCACCTCTACCACATGGACGTCCTGTCTCACCTCCGGGAACACCAGCTAAGGTCAGAATATCTCATTTCACTTTTCAGCTCCACACTCTTTTGGTGAGGAACTTCACTGCAATTGAATTGTTGTTACTCTGCAAAAGTAGATAATTGTCCTATGCCACTACTTCCTCAAGCCTTATAGGTTCAGGGACTTTCCCATGAATATTTCGTTCTTAAGAGGAAGTACATACATATATTTCTTTGCTTGGAGGAATCCTAATTTCAGAGGGTACTTTACAGACTTAAAGGCGGAATCGTTTTGCCCAAACTTCTGTAAATCGCTTACTCTGATTATTCTCATGTCCTCGTTGCTCGAGCATGGATTAAAGTTCTCAGTCGCCAAGACTGATTTCAGTCATTTGGATTCCATGGAAGCCAGCACGTCTTCTATGGAAGCATGTTGCGCAACAAAAATAGCCGATCTACAAGAGCTTGTAGAAAGACTATTTTCGGTTATTTTCAGATTAGAGCATTTGAAGTGGTCAAACTAGCAATATGTTCAGAAGCATCTTCCATCATATCTTAATCGTCTCGGATATTTCATATAAAAGCAAAGGTTAAAGCCTCAATCTGTGATTTCTTTACATGGTTGGCAGTATGTAGAACAGCAGGAACAATATTACTAAAGCATCCTAATTGTACATATTGTATTCTTTGTTTAGGAATTGGCGCTAGTGTGTGTCCTTTCACACGGTTTCACAAATCGCACATTAGGACATTTTCAGTCGTGAGATTTAAACTAGCTTTAATCCATGCTCGAGGCAGATTCACCCATCCCACACTGGGGAATCCTGATGTCACTTTAACTGACACTTTGTCGTGTCACTTTAACTGAGAGTGTAAAAGTGTTAAATTCAGTCCGAATTTTTCAGTGGGGAGAAGTCATTGGTGATTAGAAATTCACCACGGTTAACGGGGGTTGCCTGGTTCAACTAGTGACGCTGTGCACATTTTTTTCTCCATGGGGTGAATTAATGAATGGTGAAAAAATAATTAAGTGTGCATGCTGGTCCTCGGCTCCACTTTTTTTTATTGCTGCTCAACATTTCACTCGCTCGATCTTCATCTTTATTCCTGGTGAAGATCGTGACATCAAAACGTCGAGCAGAAATAAAAAAGTTGAGCTGAGAACCAGTGTGTGGACATAATTTGTTTTCGCTGTTGATCTGCCGTTTCTCCAGTACAGTACCTGGACTTTTGATCAGGTTTTACATTGCGTATGCACTATCTGCTATGTCAAAAATGTAATTTAGATGGTGTGTTATTTAAACAGATGCTACTGTAGGTTCATTCTTTAGCTGAATAGTTTCAATGTACACAGAGGTTCTTGGTTTACCTGGGATCCTAGTTTCTTGGGGCACTCTCTGCATTCTATGTATGTGATTAGCTTGCTTATTGTAGGTCGCTCTGGATAAGAACGTCTGCTAAAAGCCAAAATTGTACTATCTCTTCGCTTCATGAATTGATGAATATGTGACATCACAGTCCAGTGTGTTCATTTAACTCTGAGGGTTTACATATGCATTTTCAGCATTGGATAAATTAACACTCTAGTCTAGTAGTTCTCAACCTGGGGGCCAGGGGGGTAGTACATCCAGTACAGCAGTGCACGTTTCCCCCCATATGAATCCAGGTCTTTTCTGAACCCTGGTGCAACTCTGATTGCTGACAGTCACATTAACAGTGACAGTTACTGATGGGAGTGAGTCTCTCCGGGTGTGAGAACTAGCCGTGTTCTCACAAACATCACAGTGTGTGCGATGATGGCCCACGAGAGCTCCAGAGATTCCCTGTGATGTGTGAAAATGTTTTTTTTTTCCTTCTCTCTATTTGTCTGACTTTTCCTTGCCGTCTCGCAGGTCGATGTGCACGTCGGCGAGGTACGAGAGACATGAGGCTAACCACGTCCTGTTCTAGTGAGTACATGTTCTCTCTCTCTCTCTCACACTGTTAAATAGAAGAACTCCTCTCAATTCATACTACAAGGAAGAAGGCTATGCAACCCAAATGTCTCCTTGTAAATACTTTTTACACTCTTTCATGCTATATATCTTTTAAATGTATTATTATTATTAATAACTTTTTTACTCAACATGTCCCTCACTGTAGGGAATAACAGGGAACCAGCCCACTTAGCTACTCTAGATCAATGGTTCTCAAACTTTTTCATGTCAAGGACCCCCAAAATGATATGTATTTGGCTGCGGACCCCCATCTCAAAAATATTTTGTGCCAGGGATTTTTCAAAAATAGCAGATCTACAAGCTCATAGCGTGGCACAGAGTTTGTACATCTGCTTTTTATGAATAGCCAAAGTATGAAATATGGTTAAAGTGGTTAAAATGACTGTGATGCTATATTAACACATTTCGCTGGGGACCCCCTGGTACCTCCCCAAGGACCCCTGGGGGTCCCCGGACCCCACTTTGAGAACCAATGCTCTAGACGCATTTAGATTTAGCTTTTCACTTTGTCAACAGTTGACACATTGCTAGCGGCAAGCTAACAGCCGAGCCTGCAAACTTAATGTGAATGTTGACAATGCTAATGGGAAATGTTTCCTGTTCACCGAATTGCTGGTGTGGAATACAAATCAAATTCAAGCTATAAAAAGGCCCATACCGCGTGGTGCTTCAGAGTAGTGAGTCTCAGCCACCGAATGGGTTGGTCTCCAAAAGTGTCTTGCACGATGGTCTCTGCAGCACAGGGCTGTGGACATCTTTAATAGAGCAATATTGTGGTATTTATTAAACCACCTCCTGACATTATGGTCACGGCAGCATTCATGGTCCAGTGTTAAACTATTTCACCCAGGCATTTAGCAAATTCTGAACCATTTTTGAAAACATATTATCGTTGAAGGCCACTGAGGATAATTATGTAACATAACTGTACTGATGACGACGTTATCGACTTCACTGGAAGCTCCACACATCTCAGCTTGGCTCTCTGCTGTCTGTCTGTCAGAATGGATAGCTGTATGTATGTACAGTACAGTATGTATGTATGTATGTATGTATGTGGATGGCTGGATTTGAAAAGTCATCATGCTGCCTCACATATCGTCACTGTCGGGTGGAAACCTTGTATGTAAAAAAACTGTTCCTTGTTATTCTTATTATTTAAAAACGATTTAAAATAGTGAAAATAGCCGATCTACAAGCTCAACCGTGAGGCGTTGTGAGCTTGTAGATCTGCTATTTCCACTACTTTTGTGCGACACTCTTGTTTGATGAAGTAGGGCATTCATTTATGAAAAAAGATAAACACTTGAGATATGGGGATACAAGGTTTCTGCCCGACAGCAACGATATGCTTTATACTACACATTAAAATCACTGACGATGTGACTGTGTATACACATGAACAATCATTTAAAATAATGAGGACAAAGAGCTACAAGTCAGAAAGAGGAAAGAGAGGCAGGAAACGACAGGAGGTCATATAAATGAAGAGGGGGAAAAGGAGGAGAACAGGTGAGAGGTGGCGATGCTAAGGCGGTGAGGAGAGAATAGGAGGAGAGGAAAGAAGAGACGGTGCCTGTCGAGGAGATCCGAGAAGAGAGGATGAGATGTTGATGGAAGTGGGAGGTGAGAGAAACGAGGCTGAGATGAGAAGGATGGATGGAAGAGAAAGGAAGGACGTGGGCGAGAGAGAGAGAGAGAGCGAGGGAGAGAGAGAGTGAGGGAGGACAGAGACAGATGAACGGAGGGGAGGGGAGGACCGGGGGGGTGGGGGCGCCACAGCCTGTTGATTTATGACCACGCTCACTGGAATCACATTAGACACTCGGCACTTTAATTCAATTCTAATAAACACCTTCAACTTTCTGTTCTATTATCACCATATCAACATGATTGATTGGAATTTGTTTAGACATTTGTCTTAGTGAGCTCACGTAAACAAAACTGGGAAAAAAGACAAAAGTACTAAAGCCACGCACATAAAGCATTAAACAATGTATAAATCAATGGGTAATATCCAACCCATATGAAACAAAAGGGTAAAATAAAATCCAAGACATAGGGACACCACAGATGAAACACTAGCACCTGTAGGTAATTTAGCAGCAACATCAGACGACCCACTTGATCTGTCATTTTAGATTTTAACCACTTTAACCATTATTTTATACTTTTGGCTATTCAAAAATGGCAGATATACAAGCTCATAGCTCGGCACTGAGTGCGCTATGAGCTTGTAGATCTGCCATTTTTTTTTTTTATCCTGAAAATGTGTGGAACTAAATATTTTGAGATGGGGGTCCAAATTCATATACTTTTGGGTGGTCCTTGACATGAAAAGGTTTGAGAACCACTGATATTATAGCAACATAAGTGTTTCAGAAAACTCTTAGAATTTAGAAGACATATTTTGTAGAATCGGCCTCAGGTCTTAATGGGTTAAAGTGCTTGGAGTGCATCTGTCCTATTGCACAGTTATTGAACCGCTACTGTATGTTTGGAATGTATAGGAGGGTGACAGCTTCAGGGTACATGCTATTCTGGATCCTGGATGTTCTGTTCTTAAACCTTCTTAAAGTCTTTTGTGAGGAATTTAAAGTTGTTTTGGGGGTTTTAACCCTTTACTTGATATGTATACAGTGTAGAGAGAGAGAGACGGGAAACACAGAGAGAGAGAGAGAGAGTAGAGGAGTGACATGCAGCAAATGGTCCGGCCAGCTCGGAATCGAACCGGGGAGTCGCTCTCATGTATTGGAGCCCAATCAGCCCATGTGGTATGCACCTAGGGATGGGACAATAATCGTTTATCGTTCGTGATTTAAAAAAAGTACTCACAATGGTATCGCAGAGATTTTAATTGATCGTGAAATTGTTCTCCGTCATACACTACGACGAATTTGCTTTTATTGAGCTGCAAATTCAGTACGACTTAACCCCTTTATACTTGATAAAATGTACCTATAAAGAGTGCATTTGATACGCTCTTATTTCACTCTACACAAACCGATTAGCCAAAAATAGCAGATCTACAAGCTCACAACGTGTTGCGAGCTTGTAGATCGGATATTTTTGGCGAAATAGGGATGCTGGGGTTTCAAGCGGGTTAACAAGAGTGCCATTTTAAGTTGTAAGCATATTTTGGTTATCGTGATAATATCGCTAATCGGTTTATTTTTGCCACAATAATCGTGACATGTCATTTTCATAACGTCCCATTCCTATATGCACCCTAATTATCGGTTACATCACATACCCTACAACATCCTGAGTGTCAGTTTGGACCCTTACTGGTCATACAGTACATAGCCATGCAATGACACTCCCACCCAGCTGTTGCATCCAATTGGTATGAAAGCTTTTTTTATTGTTCTTTACACACACAGACACACACACACACACACACACACACACACACACACACACACACACACACACACACACACACACACACACAGACACGTACACAGTCCCCGCTGACACCGCATACTACCACTAAATAGCAGATGAAAGCAATCAAGGTCTCTTGTGACATTGAAGTGGGATCTAATCACCGCCACCTCACATCTGCTGATAATAATGTAGCTGAATGCCAGCCTCAGCATCCATAGAGACTGACACAGTCCATCTAAAGAACAGACATGTTGAACTACGCAGGTGAACAACACAAGTTTATGCACATTGCTCAAAATGTGTAAATGTACTCGTCCGCGCTTGCAGCTGGATACGTTTCAGGTGCAGGGAAATTTGTATTTTGTCGCTGCCGGCCAGAAACCTTGTATCTCCACATTTCAACTTCTTTTCATAAATTAATGCCCTACTCCATCGTATGACGGTGTCGAGCAAAAATAGCTCATCTTCAAGCTCGCAATGTACAGTAGATCTGCTATTTTCGCTGTTTTATTTCCCAAAAACTTTTGACAATCAAAGTGTGTCAAGTCTCTTTGGATCTATTGAAACACAGGTGATCCATTGAAACACAGGTGATCCATTGAAACACAGGTGATTTACCCCAGTTCCTGAAAAGTAACGGTTTTGTACATGCAAGGTTTCCACCCTGATAGTGACAACTTACCGAATCCGGTCTGCAAGAACCAGTTAGATTTAGAATTTTAGCTCAGTGTTGGAATGTAATTCTTCTGCCCACTCTCATAGGGTATGTTTTCAGTCAATTGAACCGATAGCAGAACTCTGAAAGAGAGCGAGACAGGATACACGGTTCTGCTTGAAATGTATTCTGGGCCAGCAGGTATGTGTGTGGAACCAGAGTGATGAACTGCTTCACTGTTGCTGGCTGCATACTGATACAAACACTCCCCCCCCCCACACACACACATCCAACCCCTAACCACTAACTACTTAAACCCTATATACTTAGTTGACCGGAGTCCCCCAGGGGTCTGTACTCTGTCCCCTCCTTTTTTCCCCTCTACACCAAATCTCTTTGCCAAAAATAATAGATCCACAAGCTCACAACTTTGTACAATGGTACATTGTGAGGCTTGTAGATCTGCCATTTTTACGGAATATTTGCGTATTCGTGCCAAATGATTATGACATGCCCAGAATATGGACGCTAGGGTCCATGCGGTTAAGCCCTACAATTAATTGTAAATTGTCTATTTTCTGTATTTTGGAAAATTTGGTCAGATCCTCAGAAATGTATTTTTTTCATTTTCTTTGCCTATAATGACATGTCCAAAATAGGGATTCCAGGTTAAAACTGGCTAATAGAGGTTCATATAGCCAAGTGATATGATGTGACTTAAACGCTCTATCACTAGATATCTAGTGACATTGAATGTCAATATCCAATATGTCTTGAATGCTGTCATGTAATTGCACAGTTCAACAGCGTAGCTCCATGTTTTATGCCTTTATTGAACGATTGAATGATTGCTATTGCATTGAAAATACAATATCCCGGTATTGAATTCATTAAACTACTACTACTTCAGAATTCAGCACTGTATTGATTAGTCTTAGGTTTACCGCCCTGTTCAATAGACTCACCTATATGACATTACGGTCTCCTCCTGTCACTGCAGTCCCTGCCTGTCCAGTTGATTCATATTGGCAGCAGCAGCAGGCACATATGTGTTCCGTTCCTGAACCCCTCATGTATGATTGTGTTCTGTGCTGTATGGATCCACTGTTGCATTTAGCTCCTTATTATGATGAAGATTAACCCATTAAGACCTGAGGCCGATTCTACAAATGCCTTCTAAACCAGTAGTTATCAAACTTTTCCATGCCAAGGACCCCCAAAATGATATGTATTTGGCCGCAGGCCCTCCATCTGAAAATGTTTTGTGCCAGGGGGGACCCCAGAATAGAAGAATGTTTCTTGAAAGGGTGTACAAACTCGCAGTTTGTGCCACGCTCTGAGCTTGTAGATCTGCTATTTTTGAGAACCACTGTTCTAAACCACTGTTCTAAATCCTAAGAGTTTTCTGTAAAACTTATGTTGCTACATGTATATAGCTAAAATCTAAAATGACACAGATCCTTTCCCGGGTTTTAATGGGTTAAGGAGGGATGGGGGGGGGGGGGGGGGGGTAATCAAAACAATGTCTGCATGAAATAGCATATGGATAGAGTCCCCCCGTTTTGTCCTAGATTGATTGTCACTTAGGCACGTTGTGTTCTTTTGGCTGGCTGCTGGGGACAGCAGACTGATTGAACCGTTGCAGTAGACTTCAGTCTGTACCAATCATACGTTAATAAATGAGCTGATGTCATATAGGTGGTTCTGCCCTCTGCCCAATCTAGTGCCATTACAGAATGCCCACAAATCTACATATACAGTAACATAGCCCTATGTTATGTTCTTATAGAAAACTCTGAAAGGACGAGATGCATGCATGCATGGAACCTGAGATTTAAAGCAGGGTTGTTTACAAAGAATAATGTGCTTTGACCATGTCTGGTTTCAGTCAAAGGTATTCCTGTATCCCCCCCCCCACACACACACACACACACACACACACACACACACACACATACACACTTTTTTGAAATGGGGCTTAAAAATGTGTGAAATAAATATTAATATAATCTAACAGTGATGTTTTCTCTCCATCTTTTTTTTTTTTCTCTTTCTCTCTCTCTTTTATCTCACTCTGTCTGTCTCTCTCTCTCTATCTCTCTCTCTCTCTCATCTACCAGTCCAGACAGCCTGGCTACGTGTTGGTACATCCTGCTTTCTGGATCGGTCTTTGTCAAGGAGCACATGTACCTGGCAAGGTGTTGGTACGTAACACACACATACGCACACACAAACGCCTCTAGGTGAAGCTGGAGGCAGGCTGAGTGCCTGGTGGTGTCATGCATAGAAAGAAGCAGTGTGATTACTGATTTGTCTGACATTACAAGTCTGATTGTAGCTTATCTTGACATTTTGTGATCCTCCATGTCCCTGTATGTGTGTGTTTGCGTGTTTGTAGCCGTAGCCCTGTTTTCTGTGTCTGTCTGTACATGTATGTATGCATGCATGTCTGTCTGTCTGTGCAAGTCTGTATCTGTATTGTGTGTGTGTGTGTGTGTGTGAGAGAGAGTGAGAGAGTGAAACATGATAAGAAAGCCAGGTTTTTATAGAGCTTTAAGGGAGATGGGAAGAGACAGGAGTCTCCTGTGATAAACGAGAGTGCCACACACAGACACAGACACAGACTCACACACACTCACACACGCATGTTCACACTTCCATATCACTGTGGCACATTGCTGATTGGAGAGGTGTGTATTTGTGTGTGAGATTACTACTCATCGTCTCATGTGATGGCTCATGCACCCTACAGCTAATGACATGTTTGTGTGTGTGTGTGTGTGTGTGTGTGTGTGTGTGTGTGTGTGTGTGTGTGTGTGTGTGTGTGTGTGTGTGTGTGTGTGTGTGTGTGTGTGTGTGTGTGTGTGTGTGTGTGTGTGTGTGTGTGTGTGTGTGTGTGTGTGTGTGTGCGAGAGCATGCATGCATGCATACACAATCTTTATGTGCACATTGGTTGATTTAGTGCAGATGTCTCAATGCAGTTGCTTGCATGTCCATTTTTGTTTTACTCCTTGAATGTAAATCAGTAGGTATGCATCGATACCACTTTTTTATGACCAAATACTGTACGTGCGTTTGAATTTTGAGTACTATATTTCTAATCAGTGGCAGAGTAATATTTATAGCGATGAGCTATATTTCATTTGAGCATGGCTAGGTGTGCCGTCACGCTGATTAAAGCCTGGCTGGAGAGCCTACAGTATGTCGACCAATCAGATTGCTTGGTAGGAACTACCTGTTGTATAATAGATAATCATAGAGGGTCTGTGTTTGCTTACAACCGTGATGCGGTATTTGTAGTTTGACAAGGGAACAGGTAAAACTCACATCAACAACAACAGTACTTTGATTTGAGATCTGTCCCTGCTCACTCATGTAGTGTGTATCATTTCCTCCATTGGAGCATTTTCTATCTCAATATGTTTAAAAAGAAGTAGGTATTGTGTAACAACAAAGTTGTCAGTGTCTCTCTCTCTCTCTCTCTCTCTCACTCACTCTCTCTCTCTCTCTGAAAATGACTGGCTGTCAGTCTGTCCCCTGAGGCTTCTTGCTGCCAAGAAGATTTTTAGTTTCCCAGGCCGTTCCACTTGGGGACCGCTACTTGCTGCAAAAGTATATGTTGTTCTCTGACACGGAAAGCCGTGAACACGTGTCACTCACATCAGCAAGCTCAATGCTTGATTTTAAATGTGGCATGCATGAGCTGTGAGCTTGTAGATTGAACTTTTTAGAAGGAAAATTTGGGGACATTTTTTTAACCACCTGACATGTCCAAAATAGGACGGCAGGCTAGAAGTTGAGACACATCGGTTGCATATTTGTCGACACCGAAAGTCAAATAATGGCTAATATATCAGTCAGACCGATATATCTATAATATTTACCCTCACAAACCCCATAACTTCGACTAGCTTCTCATGGGATTCTCTTTCACTCTGAAACATGAGTGAAACTTAAGTGAAACTCTTTATCAGCACTGAAATACTGGCAGGTCTGTTTGTGTGTATGCAAACTGATTAAAGGCTAAGTTCTCAAATACAGGACTGTCAGTAATTCTAGGACCAGGCCATGTGGTAATGGCATGACCTCCAATGAAAGGATTATCCGCACTCTCTTTAGTTCATTCTTAATTTCTTTTTGAATAGGTTCACAGCAGCAGCAGTCTATCTAGAGAAACGGACGCGTTTCGGCACGTCACGTCACTTAATGACACGACCTCCTCATTCTATGTGTTATTGATATGCAATGACATAGCATGACATGCAGAAAAGTAAGAGTTGGATGATGTGGAAACGTGATGTAGAGTAGGACTAATGGATGGTTTGAAACTTGCTTCCGCCTCAACACACACTCTGTAGTGGAGAGAAAAGCTGTCCGAATATTACACACCTTCATGGAAAACTAATTGTGTTTGTGTGTGTGTGTGTGTGTGTTGTGTGTGTTTTGTTAACAGTCAGAATATGAGGTAGGCTGGGGAGGGCTGCAGATTTACTGTGGGTGTGTTTGCGTGCGCTAGTGGTAGTGGTACTGTAGCACCAGGGGGGCTGGGGAAGGGTCACAGAGGGGACTAAAGCGGGGGCTGTGTGTGTGTGTGTGTGTGTGTGTGTGTGTGTGTGTGTGTGCACGCGTGTGTGTGTGTGTGTGTGTGTGTGTGTGTGTGTGTGTGTGTGTGTGTGTGTGTGTGTGTGTGTGTGTGTGTGTGTGTGTGTGTGTGTGTGTGTGTGTGTGTGTGTGTGTGTGTGTGTGTGTGTGTGTGTGTGTGCGTGTGCACGCATGTGTGTGTGCGTGGAATGCGGAACCCCTGGCAGAACAGTGGCTGGCCATGTGTTCCTGAGCAGCCTGTCTGCCTGGAGCCCCGGAGCAGATCCAGGCAGGAAATGAGCAGCCTACAACACACACACACACACACACACACACACACACACACACACACACACACACACACACACACACACACACACACACACACGCGTGCACCCTGGAGCCACCGACAGGCAGAGAGACAGACAGACAGACAGAATAGAGAACACGGTGGGAGGGAACACACACTCCTCCCTCAGTCAAAACCAAATAGCCTGCAGTGAGTGACCAACTTCTCTTCTTATCTTATTTCACTCTAAACTTTCTCCAAAACGCTGTCTGGATTATCAACCCAAACGAAGGGTTAACTTGTGGATTACTATGCAGGATATGGTTTCACCAACAGGGAACCCAACAACAACACAGCGAGTCCCTGACTGTTCTCTAGGTGTGTACCACTCTTTTTTTCCCACATAACTTCAGAACATGAAGTGTTGTTCCACTGTGCACTGCTGTACATGTCGTCCGGTTTGGGAACCGACGGCCGCAGGACCGTCAAAGCGTGGAGGGCGATGCCGTTTACACTCAACCGCCTTTATCGCTGTGCATTGACACTGATTGATTGAATACTTTATTAACAAATTGCAAAACAGTACAGCAAGTACAATCAGGCAAGCAATGCTAAAAGGATAACACAAAAAGACCTGAGGGCTTGTTTCCATTGTGGTCCTATGTAATCAATTCAATTCATTATCAGGACATACAAGACATACAATACAAATCAGAATCAGAATCAGTTTTATTGTCACATCACAGGTTTACAAGGTAAAAAAGTGGGTGAAATTCGTTTTTTACATCATTCCCATCGCAACGTTAATTTCCATAGAAAGAAGAGGGGGGAGGTAGAAGAAGAAGAGGGGTGGGGGTAAATCATCAATACCAGGAGCAATAAAAGGTATATTTTTACGGAAAATAGTACTCTCTGATGGCAAGCTAGAAGACTTATCTAGGTCCCGTTGAAATTGTGCTCTTTTAGGGTGGTTTTGAATGACTTGTCCTTTGAACAGTAGAATTGAAGTTCCCTCTCTTTGCGTTTCTCTCTCTTGAGCGTTCCTAAGCTCAGCGTGGTGTGGTGCGTTTCCTGTCATCGCAGCGCTGCCAGCTGGAAGAGCCAGGAATTCCCCATGGTGCATGGGGGCAGGATACTTACACTGCTATTACTACTATTAGCTGTGGAAAAAGACGCAGCGGTAACTCGGACAGTTGTTGCCCGCGTTATCTTCAGAGACCTTAAAATGTACCATTTAAACCCAAGCACCCGTATTCTGGGGAAAACATTTGCATTAAATAGCCGATCTACAAGCTCACAACGTGTCGCGAGCTTGTAGATAGGCTATTTTCAAGACATTTGATGTTGAGCGAAAATGGAAAGGCCTCTGGTATAGAGCCCTGAGGGACTCCAGTAGGGTTTAAGTGGTTAAGAAGTCTTCATAAAGACTTACAGTATTATAAGAACAAGGGTGGGGGGGAAGGGTATGATGTGTAACAAATGTTATGAGCTGACCCTCTCTTCTCTACTTGTAAAGTGTCTTGAGACAACTTGTTGTGATTTGACACTTTAATAAAATTCAATTGAATTGAATTGGTCAGCACCTTTCTAGCTTCTCAATTAATTAGATTGCTCATTTAATAGCCATTCGAACTAGGTGAACTACTGAAACCTCTTGTTTGTCATGTCAGTTAAAGGCCAGACCGCACCAATGCAACTAGTCGCAACTCCTTACAACAAAACAGTTGGCCAGTCCACACCAATGCAACTCCTTGCAACTGCCATTGGGGATAATGGTTGATAAGTTGTTGCAAGGAGTTGCATGTTGCAAGTAGTTGCAAGGAGTTGCATGTTGCAAGAAGTTGCATGTTACAAGGAGTTATGTTGCGAGTCATTGGTGTAGACTGGCCTTTAGGAAACACATTTCTTTCAAGCATTCTGATGAAATACCGAAATGCTCTGGTCTTCAGTAGGCGTGGAACAACTGTGTCTGTAACAGAGTAGGACATCTTCCTAAAACGTAATGACATTCATACAACTTTGGGGGAGTCACTTGGGAAGTTGTTAATGCATGCATGTTACTGTGCTGCAAACTAAGCTCTGCAATAACCCATAGTTACCAACCCTCCGGCTTGGCTGGGCGCTTCAACAAACACAATTTTGTCGTGTTTCACCGGTGAGGAGGGCGATCTCTGTCACTGCAATAGTTTAGTTGAGATCTCTGTTTAGAAGGGTGTGGAACCGAGAGGAATTGCGTGTTCCCCTGCACGCGTTAACACCCTCCGGGTGAAAGTCCTCACTGTTGGGTGAAAAGAAGTGGCTGGTTACTTGATGAGTGTTAGAGGAGACATGTGGTTGTCTACCAACAGTAGGGGTTGGCAGTGACAGGGACTACATGGGGAAATTGACATGACTAATTTGGGAGAAGAAAAGAAAACCGTATGAGCTACATGTACAGTGTACATCCTAGTTTGAGTATTTCCTTTTCCATTCATCTATTTCTTTCCAATTTAATGATCATCAAGACAGTTACATAGTTACATTATTTGAACAAATGAAAAAATCCTTAATACTTCCCTCCCAAAGTAAGGCACTAATCACAAAGTTAGTTTCCATTGGTCCATCCTAGCAGTGGTACTACTAGCTCTTGGTGGTAGACTGTTTTGTAATGGTGTGCTGAGGTTTGAAATGCATGGTTTCCTTTTCTGGATTGCACTCTTAGCTTGGTTTTGTAATCAGTATTTGTAATCTTTCTGAATGGCCCGTGGTGGATCACGTCATTGTTTGGAGACTGGCTGCCAGTCGTACTGCTCTGATGTTCTGTCCATAGTTTCGACTGCCGGCCAGTTCTACAGTTCCTTCCTGACTGAGTCACAGTAGTCACTTACCCAACCGAGAGATGGAATCACGGCTCTGAGGATTCAGAATTGCATGTATGTGTGTGTGCTTGCATTACTTGTGACGGCCTTAATGTCCTCACAAGTATAGCAATACGAACAAACGTGTGTGTGTGTGTGTGTGTGTGCGTGTGTGTATATGTGTGCCGTACGTACACTGTGGTAGACTGCGGTTTGTGGTTTTCTTTCTTTACTGTTGGTCATCATTACCATGGAAACCGGTAATGGAAATGGTGCCAAACTGGCTCTGATTTTCGGTTTCCTTTGGACTTCGACCAAAAGCCTGTTAAACGTTCAAAGTCCAGTTAGACAGACAGACAGGAAGCTGGCCAGCGCAGCGGCCAGCATAAAACGCAGCGTGCCGCTGTTGAGATGCGACCGTGGTCATACTGCCTACAACAAGCCAGCCAGGCTCCCCAAAGATGAAGAGATTACAGCAAGCTTGCAGCTATTTTGTGGCCCGTTGTGCAGGAAGCTGAGAGGCTGAACGCAAGATGCTGGCTCACGTTTGTCAGTGATCTCTGGTAATGGCAGATCAACAACAGATCTACATTTAAAAAAATGATGATCTACTTGAAATTACAACTGCCCTTAGATTTTTTTAGCCCGTAAAAAAAAAAGAGAGAGAGACTTTTTTTTAACAAAAAAGTAATTGAAATATGCCAATACTTTAGCCCTATGTTATACTTCATTGTATGATGGTGTCGTGCAGCAAAGATAGCCAATCTACAAGCGCATCACGATTTTGCGGAAGCTTCCGAAAGGTTTTAAGAAAATGTTTGAAAATGTATAAAAAAAACATTTCAATTTCGTTACAAACATTTTTTTTTTATGTGGGGAAGCCCGTTTGAAATTGGTTAAACGACACCCTGCTACTTGTAAGCAGCAGGGTGTCATGGTAAATCCCTCAACAGCAATGTGAGTCATTGCTGTTTGACTTTTACTTGACCAACACACCTGTCCTCATTCTGTCCACTCTCCCCTCACAAGCGAGCGTGAGTGTCTCACATGTGCTCACAACATACTGCAGAAAAATGGTTCCTAGATTGCATTACCACTGCTTATGCTCTCTCCTAGGACTGTATTTGAACAAAGATACATACAGTACACTTTCAACTAGGGGTGTGCCACTAATTTCACGAAACGATACGATACGATATTTGGCTCACAACTTCGATACGATTTCGATACGATACGATACGCACTTTTTTTATTATGAAAATAAATGGGGGAGAAAAAAAGGAAATGCAAACAAATAATTCTGTTTTTGCATTATTCAGACATGCAAACTTGTAGCTTTTCAGCCGTTTTGAATCCAAACAGGGCAATAGTGTGACACCTGACCCGAAAAAAAACAACATGTTGTCACCCTTTTCACCTCGGGGCTGTTTGCATGCCTGATTATTTTGATTGGTGTAAAAAAAAAAAAAAAAAAAAAATATATTTATATATATATTTATAAGATATTTTTTTTTTCCAAAACGATACATATCGTCGCGAAAACGTATCGCGATATATCGCGGGACGATATATCGGCACACCCCTACTTTCAACCACTTTCAACCTGCCGTCTCTATTTTGGGCATATCATTACAGGCAAAAATGTAAAAAAAAAATAAAAAAATACATATAATATATATATATATCAGATTTACAAGCTCACAACACTGCAACGGTTTGTCATCATGTAGGTCTAAGTTACAGTGAATTAACACTGAGGATTTACTGCGTGTGTTTGTGTTGTCTTTAGAACTAATTATACCACATACAGTTTTCCAAATACATTCTTACAAATTCCTTGTGTTTTGCCCTTCTTTTCGGAGCTTCATGCTATTGAACACTTAACTTTTACTACTAACCAGATTCCTTATTTTCATGACCAAGCCCCATTTTCCTTTCTTTGTGTTCCTGGTCACGTCGCTGTGTGTTTTCCCTTGGACACAGTACAAGCTTATATATAATTGTAGTGAGAGAGAGTGTGTGTGTGTGTGTGTGGCCTTATAGCCTCTCCCTGGGCTGTCATGGTTTATTGCCCAGGGCCGTGCAGCTGTCACTGGACCGAGGCTGAACCTGTCATCCCTCCCGCCAGCGACATGTTTTCCACAGAGAAAATGGGAGAGACATCATCACCTGCTCAAATCCAACACAACCCGCACAGCTCTCATTCCACAGTGATAAACTACTTCCCCCACACGTTGAAAGACTGGCATTTGACCACTTTTAACCTGGCGTCCCTATTTTGGGAACGCCATTAAAGGCAAAAACATTCTTCGAAAATAGCACGTTTACAAGCTCACGACGCGTGGCATCGTAGCGCATCGTGAGGTTGTAGATGTGCTGTTTTTCTCTAATCGACGAATGATAAAGTTCTATTGGGCTTAAAGAAGTAGGAGACACAAAGGAGACTCTTTGTGACTGGAGAGACCGCGCCGCTTATCAATTCTTTGGCTTAGGAATGCGATAAAAACTAAAACAATTCGATGAATTCAATGCTTCGTGGGGTGTGTAATTCATAGAAAATAAGGATTTTTTTTGGGGTGAACTACTCCTTTTTAAGTTGTTCAGTACATTGAGCTGTACTGTTGTAGTTGTGCAACCGCATGACCTTTGCTCCAGACTTGTTAAGTTTGCTACTGACAGAATCACCTTTTTTTTCTTTTTCAATTATTGGCTCTTGGTTTTCAGGTTGGATGCTCTTTTATGACGGTGGTTCTCAACCTTTTCAGGCAGCGACCCCCCCAAAATAATCGTATTTGAACTGAGGACCTCCCACCCTGATTTAGTTTGACTTCCAGATAAATATTGTGAAAATAGTAGATCTACTTTGTAGATCGGCTATTTTCACAATGTTTGCCTCCCTCTTTCCTATATTATTTGACAATATGGCCAATGTTTGACCAGTTTTTGTAGTACAGTTTGTAGTACAGCTCACAATGTGTTGCGATGTGTATAGAATAGTACTACCCAGGAAAATACAGTAGCCTATAGTATTGTCAAGCCCCATTTCTGTTTTTGGTTCTCATTGTTCGGTTGTTGTAAACACAGAGTAACCACAGAGCAATTACCGGTAGACCTGTGTCAAGTTGTCTTTGAACTTTACTGTGGCCAAGTATGACTGATGCACTGACACACACAACATTCATGTTACAAATACAAACATAAGCACTGACTGAATGTTTCCAGTAGACAGGCAAACGATTTTTGTAATTGTAATAAGTTTGATTTTAAAGCAAATCAACAATGATGTGGCGCCTAAATGATATGATTGCTTCTGAATGGCCCGTATACTTTTGTATAGGCTACTTTGACCGTACAACACTAGCTCCATAAATGTCCCTCACTGTATTAATCCATTTAGACCTGAGGCCAGTTTTCTTTTAAGTTTTTTAAATATTTACATATATTTAAAGATTTGCAAAAAAATTCAAGATAAAAAAAATAAATAGAAGATCTACAAGCTCATAGCGCGGCACTCAGTGCTTGTATATCTGCTATTTTTGAATAGCCAAAGAAATCTAAAATGACACAGATGCGTCCCATGTCTAAATGGGTTAATAAAGGTCTACCTTTAAACATACAATGGATGATGAATCTATATTAAGTGTCTATCAACACAATTGTCATAAATGTGTGGTGTGATTAACAAATGATTAGGTGTGTTGCACCTGATATTTAATGTGACAAAGCAGAAAGTATTTGTATTTATTTATATTACTTATTTACTGTATGACAAAAACAGTATGTTGGGTGTCTGACAAGTGCACATAACCACTGAGTAACAGTTTATCTTTCATTTTCCAGATAATGTGAGTCATTGCTGTTGGTTTAGTTGAACCTGTTCAGTGTTCACATCCTGTCCACTGTCCCTCACAAGCATGTGGGAGTGACTCGCATATGCTCATATAAAGCAGAAAAATTGTTCCTAGATAACAAAGCACTGAGTTGATCTTCTATTTTGGTGAAGTAGGCTTTGCTCTATTGGATGCAAGGTTCAATTGTATGGATAATCAGAGTTAGGATGCAGCTCACAAATAAATCAGTTAAAAAAGTAACCAGCTGGGAATGTTTTAATGCCTGGCTATCCAGATGGCGGAACACCCTGTACCCTAACCGTAACACCAAATTGGTGTCTACAACCTTAACTCAAATGAATGAAAGACGAAACCTACTCATAATCATAACTATACCTACCGACAAATCAAATGCAGCGTGGTGCGATTTTGGACAGAAGTAGTGTGAGAAACTGGCTGTTTTGGTGATTATAAACACAAAAATTGTGAGACACTGAAACAAATATTTGAAAAGGAACCAAAAAAAATACACTGGCCAGTTTTAACTTGGCATGGTTAATTTGGCAATAAGACTTTCCGCTCATCTAGCGTTGTATTTTTATCTGCTTGTGTCAAATAATGGTTTAAATCTTTTATCACTAGTTTGTTTTAGTCAACTCACTACGGCGCCAGATGGGTGGGGTTTGCCACATATGACAATACATTGAGCGCCATAAAGACTACACAATCACAGGAAATGACCAAAAAGGTTCAAAGACACGTATGCTTTTCTCTGATCTGCTTACATTTTTACGTGTCTGAATTGTCCAAACGCTGTAAGCTCAACCCGTCTAGCACATTTTCCCATCAACAGCCAATGATAGTAATCTGTACTTTACACAGATTAAAACAAAGAGGAAGCCTTTGGTGACTGTGTGGATGTGTGTTGCCTCTCTGGGTAACATTTTAAGTATTTCTTTATGAACTTCTTGTCCGTCATCATTCTATTCTCTTAACACAGAGGTCAATTGGGGGTGGGGTTGGCGAAAGGACCTTTCTGTGTGGAGTTTGCATGTTCTCCCCGTGTCTCCTAGGGTAGGTACCCTCACAAAAACATGCAGTAATCCTGGTCACAATACTGCCTCCCCCTGGCCATCCAGGGCGCCTGATGGAGGGGAAAGGAACTGGTTGGAATAACTTGTTCCTTCCACGCTCACCTTCTCCCCTGTCAGGTGATAAGAAGGTCAGTTGTCTCTCATGCATTGAAGGAGGCATGAGCTCGGCCCTGGCCTCCCTAAATTGGTAGAGCGAGTGTAGTGCCCAGGATTACATAGACAATTGGCACTGGGTGTAAAAAATGGGGTTACAAAATCGTGGGATACAAATTTAGAATAACACAGAGGTCAATTACAGTATAATTAAAAACCCACAAACATTAATTTCCACCCCTTATCTTTCTGAACACTGTTCTCACATATCTGACTTTTTTAGCCGCATGCGCTAGCAGCGCGGCTCTATAAACAGCACTAGTCTTAGTCCGACACCCGAGTGAAAAGTGTCGACACCTAAGTGTCATTGGCTGTCCTGGCTGTCCATCACACTTCCCCCCTTTTAAGCCCCCCTTTTAAGCCAATGGGGAGACGGAAATGTAATGGACACGTTAGTCAACGAATTAGACAAGACGAAAATGTTAGGGCGGGACGAATGGAGAAGAGATCCAATCAGAATTGCTCTTTTTGAGGGACTAGTTGGGAAGGGATCCAATCAGAAAGATCCTCATTGTTAAGCCCCTAACAGACCAAACAGACTGGTTCTGACTACTTCAGACTACTTCAGACTGCAACAGACTGGTATTTGTTTGGCAAAAGTTGGCATTTAGTCTGTCAGCCGACTTGCCATTGAAATGCTAATGCCCAGCCCAATGTGGGAGCCCATTTACAAATAAAAAGGAAAAACAGCGCCCCCTCTGCTGTTCTTGAGACATTGCTTTCAGCCTAGGGTATAGGGCAGCCAGGTCTGCTTATTATAAGCGACTTTGGGCTTGTTTCCCTGCAAAGTCACTTGTAAATGGATGTTCCCAGCGTTTTTTCTTTTTTTCTTCACTGATGTGCAGTGGTGTAAATTAACAAGTACATTTACTCAAGTACTGTACTTCAGTACAATTTTGAGGTACTTTTACTTTACTGGAGTATTTCCAATTGTCTATACTTTTACTCCACAACAATTATTTGAAATGTTTAGTTACTAGTTAATTTGCAGATATAAATCATTATAAAACATACATTAACCACTTTAGCCATATTTTATACCTATAAGCTATTTGAAAATAGCAGATCTACAAGCTCACAACGTGTTGCGAACTTGCACTAATAATGACTTTAGTTGATTTTTCACTCTTTAAAATATAGTATTTCTTAATTATTAATAATTACAGCTTGTAGATTGGCTATTTTCACGATTTTAAATTGTTTTTAGAAAATAATAAAAAAGGAACATACAAGATTTCCACCCACAGCCAGTCACATTCTAGCTGCTGAAATAAACTTCCCATTTAGATCATTGTTGACAAACAAACAGGGGACTGGTGTCTAAAAAAAATAACTTATTGACAGGAAAATCGTGCATTGATACTTTTACTCAACATTTGAGTACTTTTTCCACCACTGCTGATGTGTACACAACATTTTTGAAAACGGTTATTCGAATAATCAAAATTAAATACATTAATTAATTTATTGAAATTAGCACCCAGAAAATAGCCAAAACTGAGCACATTTTGATCAATAAGGCCAAATCTAATTTGAAAAAAAAATATTAAGAGTATATGAAAGCCAATTAAAATGTTTATACTATTGGAATCTTACACACCTGCTCCCAATTAATTACATCACCACAGCGCAAAAGTAGGTCAAATCAATCAATCTCTCTCTCTGGGAGCGACAATGAGAAACAGTGAATGTAGGTTTTCATAGACATGGTCGCTTGTTTCTCTCACATAATCTGGCAACACTGATAGATAGCACGCTGCATGTTGTTGACACTACTTCTCTGCCACATGGCTACTCCAGTCGGCTAGCCCGTTGGCTAGCCCGACTGGACATGTCCGGTCGGCCCTGGGTCGGCCGAAAAGGTCCCGACGGACCCCCGACGGACCCCTAACCGACTAGCCGACTATATACGGCGCTTCCCGACGCCGATTCGGCCCCGATTCGGTGCGGTCTGGGAGCCCCTTTAAAGGGGCTACACCATGAATTTCATTTTTTTTTAGGTTTTTAGTATTTTTTGGGCTCCCCAGTGTCTCTTGTACCCACATTTTTTTTTTTTTTTAACATTCAGTCATTCATGCTCATTTCATGGATTTCCTGAATGGGCCTGTCTGAACAGGCCATTTCAGAATGGCAGGGCAAGTGATGTCACTTGCCCTGATTTTGCATTGATGATGGCCAGACAGAATTGCTCAGTAGCTCCCCCCTGCCCAATAGGACGTTTTGGTATTGCAGCTGAAAAAGCTTGGAATGACAGACAGGCCGATTCGGCCCCGATTCGGTGCGGTCTGGGAGCCCCTTTAAGTTAGGTTGAACCACCCGGAAGCAGACCATATTAGGGGCCAGCATGGACGAACACAAATCACAACAAGGCAACGCACGGAGTTACACAGCAGAGAGAGAGAGAAAGGGAGACAGCTTCAGCCAGGAGGGTTAGCCTAAATGCTAGCGTGCTTCATTAGACCTTCATTAGACCTAGTTTGGCTATTAAGTTATTATTTGCCCATGTTCACACTGACTTCAATCTTAGCTATTGTTGGGAAGACCCGTGTGGTTTCACAAAATGTTGCACATTAGAGCGTTACTTTGCGACGCTAAATGTTGCCAGGTTTGGCGAGAGAAACAAGCAATCCAAAAAACAAGTAATCAGGTCTATGAAAAGATTGGGGCCAAAAAAGCCTGCCACATGCGGCTTTATTATGACTTTGGTCATACTTGTTTTGTATCTGGCGGATATTATGTTTTCGCCCCTGTCCGTCTGTCTGTGTGACTGTGTGAACAGCTAATCTCACGCACCGCTCGACCCATTTGTGTGAAACTTTGCACGCACCCTCCCAGTAGACCAAGGAAGAACCTCCACCACAAAGTTTTGTGGTTGAACCTATGAAAAAAATACAAAATATACCAGTGTAAGTCATATATGACTGATGTCACAGATGAGTGACATCACAGTCTGGCCACATGATATCCAAGTTCTACACTAGAGCCATGCCGTTACCATATGGATGAGTTCCATATTATTACATTTTTGCACTTTATCTGCTGACAATTTAACTGCATGTTTATTACATACCTCCCCCTTCACTGGTGGTTCTGGTTCATGGGAACGTAAACAAAAAACAATCACAGAACTCCCCGGGTTCTGGAAAGTTTCAGGTTGTGGAAGGTTCAGGGCTACCCTTCGTAGTGGAAAAGCGCCAAATGTGTCCATGGGAGACAGAAATGGAGAGGAGGAGGTTAAGAGTGCATATACAGGAAGGTGCAGTGCGCTGCACACACACACTGCATTCACACACGCAAACATAATTCTGCAAACTCTAGCACTCTTCTCCCCAATTCCTGCAAAACATTTCTGTTCTCTCTCGACTCTGTAAAGTACGCCCACAAACATGCAAATATCTGCCAAGTCTCTCTCTATCTCTATCTCTATCTCTCTCTCCCTCCCTTTCCTTCACACACACACACACACACACACACACACACACACACACACACACACACACACACACACACACACACACACACACACACACACACACACACACACACACACACACACACACACGCACACACGCGCGCGCACCACAGTTAAGACAGGCTTGGCAGTCTGTCTGCGTGGCTGACAGGGAACATGCGTCGAGCCTCAGTGGAGTATGGAGGGAGCTGTCAGACAGACTGACCTCCAGGATAAGGGCTCTCACAAGACCACACTGTGCCCAGCAGACTGCAGCTCTCCCGGGGTACAAGTCTCAGCCACACCATGTCTTGAAATTTAGCATCACTCTCTCTCTCTGTCTTTTCTTTCTCTCACCGTCTCTCTTTTTCTCTCTGTTTGAGTGCTACAGTAGTGTAGGTCATCTTCCATCTCCAATAGATATTAAGTTAACAATAGATCCAAAACTGTTACTTTTCCCGAAATGCATCCAGTAGTTGTTATTTAGTCACAAGCTCTTGTTAATACTTTTGATTGGTTAAATATTTATATAACCCACAGACAGACTTAACCACTTTAGACTCCTTGTCATCATAGGCGAAAAAATAAGCAGAAACTGCCATACGACATACAAAGTATAAAATAGGGCATTCATTTCTGAATAAAACATAATAAGATGAAATATGGAGATTTCTATCCGACAGCAACGAATTCACAATATGCAGTACATGATAACATTACATTTTATGCAATAGCAGTGTGCGGTGCATATGGGTGCATCAGCTATTCAGCAACCTGTCTGCCTATGGAAATGAAGACGATGGTGTGTGATTTGTTGCTCTGGTAATGTTTTTTTTTTTTTAGATGGAAGGAGTGAGTACAGAACATGAGTGGGATGGCTATTATAGTGACCTGATGTTTTGGACATTCCTTTTGCAGAAAGTGATGCAAAGGTTATGAAGTAGTAATAGATGAAAGGGGCTTTGGTACTCATACCAAAATTCTTGAGATGCCTCAGAAAGTACTGTACCGTCTGTGCTTTCTTGAGGATGCATAACTTGTGTTGAGAAACCTTGTGAGGGAGTCTGAGATGTATCTATACCAAGACATTTAAATACCATCAACAATTTCAACAGATGATCCATTGATGGAAATAGGAATGTGATTTCCTCTTGTCTTTCTGAAGTCAACAACGATTTATTTTGTCTTATTTTGACATTTAGTAGAGGTTGTTATCTTGGCTGGATAGACCTTCCACTTCCCTCCTATAGGCCCTCTCATCACTGTCACTTATTAGTCCAATCACTGTTGTCATCTGCACATTTGATCACGCTGCTGTTGTCATATTTGGCAACACAGTCATGTTTAAACAGACTGTTTAGTGGTTCTCAAACATTTTCAATGCCAAGGACACACTTGTGTATTTGGCCACGGACCCCCATTTGATTTTTTTTTTCAAGCAATATCAGATCTACCAGCTCTCAATGATAGTAGTCCTGAGGTACCTCAGTCCTAATGTAGATGGGTGTGTTTGACCTCACATTCTGGGACCTGCCTGTTAGCCTGATAAACCATCCCGGTCACGTGAATTCACATTTTCATGTGTCTTCTGCATAAGACACATGAAAATGTGAATTCACACGACCGGAATGGTTTACCAGGATACCTGCCTGTTAGGAAATAGACATAATTACAGTTTCCCAGACGAAGACCTCTTGAGTTTCAGCACCCGTTTGGATGGTACAATACTATTGAAAGCAGAGTTATAATCAATAAACAACAATCTGACGACTGAATACCTCGATAACGATAAAACATGTATTTTTGCAGTATATATTTTTAAGCTCTTTCTGCTTTGGGTTCACTGCCTATAAACGACAATGAATAGCCTATGCATACACAGTATACACACTGGAAATAAAGAAATTCAATGCATTTTTTCTTGAAAATTATTTCTAGCACGAGGAACAATGTACAAAAATGAGTTAAAGTCAACTATACATGTCAGTGTTAAGTGTTATCACTTAACATAATGTATTAGTCTAACTTTCACTTCTTGCCTGTTGGCAGGAAGTGTAAGAGCACTGACAGGTGGTTGGAGTTCCCAAAGTGAGGTCGTGGGATAGACTTGTAAGCTGCCTTAAAGTCTCCTGCTTTGGAAATGTTCTCAGGATACATGTTCTCCTGCCTACTAATGTCTCTATACAGTTTGTCCAGCACAGCATTGCTGTGACATTAGCTTGCAGTGGTGTATATACAGCAGTTAACATGCAGGGGAATTCCCTTGGGATACAGAATGGCCTGGACCTTATTGTTAGTTGTTCCAACACTGTCGAACAGGACTGAGAGACTATTTCCACATCAGTGCACCATGAATTGTTAATAAAGAAGCACACCCACCACATCCCTTTACCCTTGCCAGTGGTCGTCATGGACCGGTCTGTGCGGTGCACAGAAATAACATCCGGTCGTAGTATTAGGGCCCAGCCAATTCTCTGCAAAGCAGAACACACAACAGTCCCTTGAGAGCTGCTTCGGTATTGAAGTTTGTCCAGCTTGTTGTTGAGGGACTGGACGGTGGCCAGCAGTAGGCTGGGAATCGAGGGGCCAAGTAGGACGCGGTTGTAGCCTCAGCTCGCTCTGTCTGAGGCCATTAGTCCACGATAGAGCCTGTTTGTTGTCAGCAATCTCTTTCGGGAAGTCCCACTGCTTCCAGCTGTTGGAAAATGTCAATCTTAAATGTAAAATGTCATCTTAAATGTAAAGTCTGATGGTCCTAGACAGTTATGCACGATACATTTTGTAGATCTGTTATGTTCTATCTGCTACTGTATGTCCGAATGTACACCTGTTACGGCATGTCCGGAATACGGACGCTAGGGTTCATGTGGTTACAGCCTATGTGGTGAGGTTTGCTAGTGTAGCAGAGTAGCTCAGCCTGAAGCCCAGAGGCCTAATATCTCCCTCTTGTCGTAAGCGGTAGAATTTTAGCTGTAACACTGGCCCCACACAGGACGTCCGGGTTTGAATCTCGGGCATTACACTAGCAATGTTAGTCATTTTTATACTTTATGGATATTAGAGAAATCAGTGACACACAGTCACACACACACACACACACACACACACACACACACACACACACACACACACACACACACACACACACACACACACACACACACACACACACACACACACAAAGTAGATTTTCACAGTCCCTCTTTTTTCCCTGCTCTCTTGGACAATCTATTCCCCAGAACATACAAACCTTGTTTCCCTTCATGTCAAACCACCTTTGATGGTCATCAGAGCACATTATTTATGCACATTATGAAGACACAGACCTTCATCTGAGCGGCAAAACAAGTGGATGGGAAATTGGAACAATGTTTTTGCAGGTGCAAACGGGTGATTGAAGATCTGCTGAGATGAAAGGGCGCTACCTCCCTTTTGGACCCGGAGGGAGGTGGATGGATGGATGGATGGATGGAGAAGGAAGGCAACAGATAGTGTGACTAAGAAAGGAATGGGGAAAAAGGGATGGAGAGAAACAGAGCAGCCAGGCAGACAGTGAAAAGCCTGAGGAGAAATGGGGAGAAAAGATGTAGGGGATTGGAGGCAGTGGGAAAGTAATATTTGGCCGTATCCCAGCTCAACACGTTTCCCATAATTCAAAGCGCCGGTCCCTCTCGGAGAAGGCCTAAAACATTGCTGAGTCACCACTTTCACATGCGAACGGATGCGAGACAAACTCAGTCAACTCAATCCTGTTCTCAGGGATCACAGCACGCACACACACACTTGCGCGAGCATGTACAAATTGATTGGAGCTCACATGGCAGATCACACGTTCAAGTTTGTGAGAAAGACCCTTAGAATATACAGTATGTCAGAGACAGGACACTCATAATCACACTTGCATGCACACGCTCACACACCATGGAGAGTAATCATATTTTGTAACTGAAATGACGTGAAGAAAGACGTTATCCCATACAGAAAATAAATCTGTCATAGGTTTTAAAATTGACAAAATGAAATAACCAAAATACATGTTTTACCACTTAAGTCCCAAGATTGTGAAAATAGCCAATGTACTCACAATGCGTCTTATCACTACCAGTTGTGAGCTTGTAGATGTGCTATTTTCACTATTTTTGAAGATTTGTGGTAAAAGGGATATTTCACTTTCAAAAATAATTTGCGTCATTTTATCGTCTACCCCCCAGACAGTTTTTAAGTTGCTTGATTCAGTATTTAGATATTTGATATTCATTTTTTATCAGACACAGCCTTCAGACGCCCCCTTCCTATACTGTACAAACCCATTATAACTTCAAACTGCATTTTAAACATATTAGATTTATTGAAAACACCCGTCCTTGGTTCTGGTGACTCATACTGCCCTCCTAATACATGAGGGGCCCGTGTTTTTTTGATTATTATTATTATTATTTATTTATTTGTTGTATTTAGTTTTTTTAGTTTAAAAAAAAAAAAAAGTAATTGAAAAAACTCGGTCTCCTCTCGTATTAGAAGGACAATATCAGTCACCAGAACCAATTACAGGTGTTTTTCGATGGATCTATCATGGTTAAAATGGAGTTTGAAGTTACAATGGGTTTGTATAGGAAGAGGTTGTGTCTGATAAAATGAATATCAAATATCTAAATACTGAATCAAGCAACTTAAAAACTGTCTGGGGTGCTCCCCAAAGCCTGAGTAGACGATAAAATGACCCAAAATTAAATTGAAAGTGAAATATCCCTTTAAATACATAATTTTGAACATATTTTATGCATTTTTAAACATTTTTTAAATCTATATTTTTGCGTTGGGATGATTTGGAAAAGAAATGTGTGTTTGTGTGTGTGTGGTTACACATGCAGTACGGAATGTTTCACATCACATTTCTATCACATGCTGGAAACCCTCCCCGCTCCTCGAGCAGAGACGTCTTCACTGGTGCTGTCCCGTGCACCATGTGGAGGACGGCACAATCCCCAAAGACCTCTTTTATGTATGGCTCGCTTCAAGGAAGATGCTACGGGGGCGGTCAGAGCTACCCTACAAAGACGTATAGTAAACAAGACCTGAAAGCCACCAACATTGACGCAAATACTTGGGAAGCCCGTGCAAAAGACAGACACCTCGAGGCTTGAAATCCTTCTTCAGAGCTTTGAAGACCAACAGCTGCTGCAGTGGGATGAGAAAATTATAATGTCTGCCTTTCTCTCTTTCTTCTATTATTCCTTGCCATCGTTGCCAAGGGCTCACCTGGGAAAGCGTCGTCTTGAGACAACTTTAGATTTTGCGCTATAATAAAATGTGAAAAAAATAACAACTAGCGCTCGGGTGGCGCAGTGGTAGCTTAGAAGTAGCTGCCAACCACCACGTAGTCTTTGGGTTCGAATCCACTGTGGTGCATCCGGCTTTGTCGAGCGTCTCTGCAAACACATTTGGCCCGTATTCGGGGAAGGGATGCCGGGCAGGGAGGGTGATATTTGTCACTGCACGTACTGTACTCCTACGGGGTTGGGCAGCAGCAGCAGCAGGGAGTGATGGGCGGGAGGAGTAGGATGAAGGCTTTGCGTCCTCCCGGTGGAGGCTCCTCACTCTGGCAGGTGAGCCAGTACGATACAGCAGCAGTGACAGACACTAATGTGTGTGGGGAGGAATTGAATTAATGTAAATAATAATAATAAAAGTTAATGTAAAAACATTTATACTATTACTACTAATGATAATAATAAAATAAAAAGATAGGTACATATAGGCCGATATATCTGTGATACACCAGTATCAGTCGATAATCAGTCGACCGATGTTCTGTATTAGTCAGGCCCTAGGGAACATTGCCACTCCCACTGTGAACAAAGATGATGTGATGTGACGGAGGAGTTCATCAGCATCAGCATGACTTTGTTCTCTGTGTGAAATAAACATGCAGCAATTTGTTTTGGTTTCATTGGTTTACTAAACAGCCACAGTGGCAAGTACCGTATATGACAGGAAAGGAATTAGGTGCAGGGTTGGTTGAGAGTGTGGTCACTTCATTGTAGTAAGTATTTTCTTTAACCACATGAACCCAAGCATCCCCATTCCGGCCAGGCATGTCGTAATAGGCAAACATTCACTGAAAATAGCATATCTACAATCGCACAACACTGGGTCTATACTAGTGGGGACCTAGTATAGACCAGTGGGTTCACTCTGGTCAACTAAGTATATGGTGTTGAAGTGGTTAAGTTTAGCTCCTTATTGGTTGTTTGCCCCCGGGTGCATGACATCATCCGCAACATGATTTCCTTTGGGTTTTGAGTCTCTCTTTTTACGTTAAGTTTTGAAATCTTTGCGTTAAAACTGAACTGCATGTTAAGTTACAATGTCTTAGGTTTTCACAACCTTGTATGCCCAATATACAGTATGTAGTTATTATTCAATCACACCCTCTTGTTAATACTTTCCATTGGTTAAAATGTTCAATATTTTAAAATAGCCGATCTACAAGCTTGTAGATCGGCTATTTTAGCCACGTATGTGTGTCACTCTTGCATGACACAGTATGGCATTAATTTACAAAAAATAAATGGAGGTTTCTGCCAGACAGCAACGATGTGCTCTCGAAACCCCTTACAGGCGTTCAATGTGAATGCCCTCTGAGCAAGAGTTCAGAGGTCTATTGAGGCTTATTGACCTGAAATGACATGCATAGTGTTGATATGACAAGTAGCGCACCATGTACAGAACACTTTGAACCACACGGTCACGCCGCACCATCAGCTGCTCCACTCCCAACACATCACAGGACTCACAAGACGCGAGCCAAATGGAAACAAATCCAGGCAGACAGAGCCTGGCATTGTGCTGAGGTTGTTTATTGGTTGCACTGGGGGTTTATTTTGATCCTGATGAGGCCAAGATGTCCTCGTTGGATCAAAATCAGTGAGGGATACCTTGACATGTAGAATTTATTCTGTAATTTTAGCTTTTTTTGCTTGTCAAAAAAAAAAAAAAAAGGAAACTAAGGATTCTTCTGCATAGACAGTGTTAAATCCATCACGCTGTAATTCTCATACACTCATACTGTCTGTCCAACATCATGTTTTTGTAACATCTTTTCAAGTTCGCAACATAATGACCTCTGGAAATGTTCTCTGCATTGCCTGCTGTGTTTATGCTACGAGCCCCTTCAGTTTAATGTTCATGGGGCACTGTGCTAGTATGTGTAGCCAAAGATGTTGACGACCTAGCTTCCCATTTGACCAATGAAAATGTCAGTGAATGAAGAAAGGACTTGTTAGCATTGCTTGAAGTGAACCCATGGCTACTGCTAGCTGCAATAGTTTAAGATATACTTCATGTTTTTGTCGCATTCCTGGGCCAACAATAATCCAATATTTGACCAATTGAACTTAACACATCGGGTGCCAGCATTTTTTCATAACAACTTACCGTGGGTGCCAGCATTCTCCCCATTGACTGCGCTTTGCTGTTTAAAGCTTCCACGTGCGTTACAAGCAAATCCACGCAAAAAAAAGCATCGATTCATGTTGTCCCATGAGCCTGGCTACAGCCTGGAACCATAACATTACCCTGGCGAGTTACAACGGGGGGGGGATCGCGCATCGCGCATGACTGGCTTTCCCCACAGGAAACAGATTCGGAGATATAGGCAAAAAACAAAAAGACTAAACTCACGGTTCAGACCGTGTTCGGCACCGAAGCGGCGGAACCGCCACTATGTAAACACACGGTTCAGACCGTGTTTGGCACCCGATGTGTTAATAGTAGACCAATCTTAGCAAGAGTAAAACTATATTCAAAACATTTTCTTTGAACCTGGATCATCAGCAGGCTCATCAGTGATTGCACTGTGAAGGTTGTTTTGGAGTTTATATTATTCTTTTATATAGTTTTGCATTGGTCTCCTACAGCGGCGGACACTTGGTATATTGCTCAGGAATACGACACATTTTTATTCCTTTAAGCTCACTAAGTTTAACTGAGAAACGCCAACAAGCTGAGGCTGTTATCTATTCGGTTGTGTGTGTGTGTGTACACACACACACACACACACACACACACACACACACACACACACACACACACACACACACACACACACACACACACACACACACACACACACACACACACACACGCATAAAAACGATGGTTTTCCCATAATGTGACAAGTGCCTTGTGAAAAGGGATAGGGAAGTAAAAAAAAGAAGATATCCCTTTTTTTTGTGGCCAGAGGTAT